>NW_027185374.1:8635103-8850103 GCF_022577435.1 Embiotoca jacksoni
GTGTGTGTGTGTGTGTGTGTGTGTGTGTGCGCGTGCGTGCGTGCGTGCGTGTGTGTGTGTGCCGCTATATACGTGTTTGCATGCATATGCCCCTGCTCATTCAGCCTACTACTCAGGGTCAGGGTGCTATATTCTTTCAGCAGTAGTAATGGTTCCCAGCTGGCTTCTGCCCGTTGGAGCCAAGCAGCCAGTCCTGCTTAACTAGCAGCCCATACAGCACCACGGCCCTGAATGGCACACACACAAGCCCGTCCAGCCTAATCAACTCACTATAAAAGTCGGCCCTCACGTGCTTGACACAAGGTGCAGAGTCCGTTCCAGAGAACATTTGTGATCTAATTCACGATTAGTCCCCACTTTCTCTGGATGAATAATTAATTGTGGCTACTTAAGGCGAGGAGAGGATACTGTGGGTTTTTCCTCATGCTCAGACACAAAGCGGAGACGAGAGAGCGCACAAGGAGTGCTGAATCATTTGACACTACTTTTCCATTCTATCTAATTAGCATTAGCTCACTAAACTGCAGCAGCAAAAGGAGAGTGATGTAAAAAAAATTCAAAAAACGTTCTGTTGGATCTGGAAGAACGTGGTTGTGGAGCCGGTTTTGAAAAGTAGGATGTGGGTATGTAATATCCTTAAAATGCAATAGTTTGATGAGAGGACATGGTTAGCTGGGGTTTGCAGGAAAGCCGGCCAGTCATTTTTACACTTCAATTATTTATGGATCAAACAAACAAGATATAATTTGGTGATCTTTAAAGCTGCTGGGCTTTTGTTGGACAGACCCAGACTAGCTGTTTCCAGTCTTTATATTAATGTAAGATAACCTGCTGCTGTCTGTAGCTTCATAGTTGACTAATACATATGACAATGTATTGATTTTCTCATTGAACACTTGGCATAAAAGTAATCAAGGGCTACTTTTAATATTTTCATATGGTGTCATCATTATATAAAGTGTAACACTGCTAAATGTGAGACTATACTTAGGACAATAAAAGATAAAGATGTAGATGAAATACTGAAATCCCACAAATAAATGAACTCTCATGTGAAATGATCTAATGAATATAAATAACATGATTCATTTTTTGCTTTAATGTGAATTAAAATGCCTCTCTCTTCATGTTTTTCTATCTGTTCATGTATCTCTCTTGCCTATAAGGTCTTGCTGTGATCCAGCGAGGGCTAGTGGCACCACGTTATTAATGTTGCAACGGTCATGTCTCCAGGGGAATTCTGTTCTCTCTCTCTCTCTCTGCTATGGGCCCTGAAACATACCCAGGTGTGTCAAACGGTCTCCTGTCTCACACCGTCTCCAACACCTACCTTCAGATTCTCCTGTACTCACACAAACGCAGGCATGAACACAGATTCATCTCTCAACACCCAACACATATTTATGAAGTGACATGATAGGGCTGAGTTTGGCCTGAGGCCTCCCCCTGTGGGCTCCATGTGGCCTCTCCCTCTGTCTCTCCCTCTCTGTGATTTCTTCCTTTCTTTCTTTCTTTCTTTCTCTTTCTCATTTTCTCTCTGTCTTTCTGGCTGTTATCACGCTGATACATTTCCTGCTCCTGGCACGGCTCCTGCATAGCTTATGGTTAAAGAAAGCTTTCATCTATCCAGTGCCTCTAGGACACACACACATAAACACACTCACACCCACACTCACATGTACAAGCGCTGGTACGGGCCAGCGCTGCCCCGCCAGACCACAGGCCCAGACAAGCTCCGCTGGCACCAATCACCCTGATAACATCTTAGGCTTTATTTCATTTTGGCTCGCTCTGTTCTGCTCTGGGAAAGACCAGCACGGAGAAGAGGGCTTTCTGGAAAAGCATGACTTACGCCAGAATGCAGGGAGAGTGTAGCCCCTTAACCTTGAGCAGTTAACTCCCCCGTCTGCAATGCCATCTATGGACATGACAGTGCAAGCCCCCTTTCATCCACGAAACAGAGCAGAGCTGATGTTTCTTTCTTATTCTACAACATGGCAGTGCAGTTTTAATGAGGTGAAGTGAAAGAAAGAAGTAAAACAAGAAAATAATGAAACATAATGAATAAAGCCAGGAGGACCACTGTTAGCATCCATTCAATTAATGGTCTGTTTCCCCAAAATGTTAAAAGGAAGTATGCTCAAACAATTGAAAAAATGCGTTTCAATTATTAAGCCTCACCATATGTTTCCGAATAAAACATCCCTGACATTCTGGGTAATCTACAAACATCACTGTAAAACAGTTTTCACTGGAAACTGAAGTATTTTCTACCAACAAAAATAGTCCCAATAAAAACTGTTCACTGTGGATAATCTAGAGCAACGGGGTCTGTGTCTAGAAGATGTGGCTTTTTTCCTTTTTATTTGGTATTCTTTTTTTGAGCACAAATTAAATTCCCTTCCTCTTCCTCGTTTTGTGGAGGAGGCTGAAATAAATATCTCAAAACCTGAGTAAATTGATGGTTGTCCGTGACTTGATTTAAGCGAGAAAGAAAAACTTTAACGTCAGATTAAAACCGAAAGTGACAATGACCTTTGTGCACAAACTTCCGCTTTTTTTTTTCTTGTTTCCCTTCTTCACATAACTTTTACCACTTACAGTAAATCACTACTGTGTAGGATTGTTTACTGTGTATGAAGTATTTGATTTATATACTGGATATTGTTATTGGCACACAATCCTGATTTATATTTAAGTGACAAAGTGACATAAAGGCAGCTGATGTTCTTCATGTGTGTCTCTGTCTCGTGTTCTCTCTCGCCGAGTAACCGCTCGAGACAAATAAGTGGATGAAATAAGGGGAATCGTACCATGAAAGGCTTTCAATATCTCTTGCGGCGAAGCAGCCTGTAAAAAGGAAAAATACGGCGTAAACACTGTCTCCTTATTTTCTTCTCCCACAATCCCACCCAATCTGAGCCGGACGCTAATAAGATAAGAGGAAAGGAACAACAACAGTGCAGCAAGTAGGATTACCCCTGTCTGATTGGGTAACAAGCAGCATCTCTTTTCCTTTTCACAAATACTAATGGTAGCTCTTTTCCTGCCGAAGGGAAACACACTCTACTTTTTAAATAGGAAAATGGTGAGTGAATGCCCCCGGTCAGAAAAACACCCCATTTTCTCCTAACAGGGACATATGGAGGATTTTATACATGCTCACTTGAAGAAGTCTCTGAGGAGTGAAGGTGCACATGTTGCTGAGTAGGTTCTCGCTCAAGATCCTGTGTGTGTGTGTGTGTGTGTGTGTGTGTGTGTGTGTGTGTGTGTGTGTGTGTGTGTGTGTGTGTGTGTGTGCGCGTGTGTTTAAAAGTGTATATACACAGGCGTGCTTTGACTTTAGCCATAGGTGTGTACAGTAGGTTCTTTAAAAAATCTGCTACATTACTCAGCGCTGATGGACAGACACCTGCTCTCAAATGTCACCGCCAGAGAGGGGAGGTGAGCAGCACTCAAAATACCTTGATTATAGCTATTTACACAAAGAACATAAACACATTCAGGGATTCCCATTGACACAAGACAACTTAAGGTCCATAGCAGCGAGACCATGAAGTTCACATCAGCACTTCACTCACAGCTCAACGCCAAGCATTGTGTTTGTGTTGAATACCAAAGCGTCACTCTCCATGCGGAGCGGGGACGGGGTGTGAGGTTTCTAATGCCTCTTCAGTAAGGCTGTTAAGGAGCAAAGAGTCCACACATCTGGAAGACACAGTCAGTCAGCACATGCTGAAAGTTAGCGGTGGCGCTCGCAGTCCAAATTAGTGGCGAGTTTTATTCCCCCGCTGTGGTAGGAAAATATCAAATCTGCTGCCATATGAGTGCCATAAAGCTGGCTGTGGAGTGTTTGATGCCTTCATGTGGGAGCCTTTAAGCTGTGCGTGGACGTGCGTGTGCATGTGTGTTTGGTGGGAGATGCAGGCCTTAATGGGAGATGAGAATCACTGTATGCATTCTTGCATGCACATACAGTGTGTTTTCTGTGTGTGGCTCTCTTATCAGTGTGTGTATTACTGCTTGTATGTTTCTTTTTTCCTGCATGTGCACGTGAATGCATTTACGTACGTACGTGCGTGTGTGTGCGTGTGTGTGTGTGTGTGTGTGTGTGTGTGTGTGTGTGTGTGTGTGTGTGTGTGTGTGTGTGTGTTGTGCGCACGTGCAGCTGTGCCATTTTAGCAGCTCCCTTATAGACCTAGTTGACCCTGCTGCACAGAGCAGACAGACAGACACAGGCAGAGTCAGACGGCCCCTGGGGTGGTCCTGTCTGAGGCACAATGTTATGGGCCAACAACATTAGGGGCCCATACACAGGCAGGAACACGTACACTGTAATTGTCCACACACACACACACACACACACACACACACACACACACACACACACACACACACGCACATGCACATATACATATAGCGACAGACAGAGATGTGTTTGTGAACTGGAATACCCATAGAGAGACATAGAAAAAGTTAATTAATGACTGCAAAGGATTTAAACATTTTACCTTAATTTTAAGCTAATATTATTTTTGCTGTGTTTCCACAGGTTCACCACCATACACAAATGCGCAAATCACAGCAGGAAACATAGCAAAATAGGTTTGTGCTTTCATAAATTTTTTTAGAACATTAAATTTTGAAATTACAGTTAAATAAATGATTATTCATCTTACATTGAGCCTGCAACTGCCTACAAGTGGCCATGCAGGTTACTTATGCAGAGTGATGCAGCATTGTGCAAAAGTATCTCCATTTATATGAAAAAAAAAAAAAAACAACATCAATGATCATAAATTAATATAAAATAGGAAAATTGTTGCCGTATACATTGGATGTATTTATTTTTTTTAATTTTTAGAGTGTTAGAAAAAAGCATTAATTAATACAATCAATCATAACCTCTAAAAGTGTGTCTTAATGTTCTTTAAAAAAAAAAAACTTGTGTATAGAAATGGAGAGGGGAATATACGCCTCTTTGTTTTTTCCCCCACAGAGGAATAAGGACATATTTGCCACTCACAGAAACTGGGTAACGCACACACTCACATGCACACACACACACACACAAACACACACGTACACAAATTAAAAAATGAAAATAGACACACATGCCTTACAGCAGACACAAGATAAATTCCCTGGCAAGCATTCAAAACACTCATGTAAGAACACACAAACACACTAACTGCAGCAGAAGACCCACTTGCAGGCGCACACACACACACACACACACACACACACACACACACACACACACACACACAAGTGTACACGCACTGCACTACCTACACAGCTCCCACCATGTGACCCCTAATCACAACCCCAGAGCTTGGACATCAAATGAAGCAAGTTTAAAAAAAAAAAATCATCAGGAGTAATTAACGCATTTTCATATGCAAATGTGATTAATGCAAAACTACAAAGTCATTATGCAAATCGACTTTTCCTTGAGCCTCTGTACAAATATTCGCAGCTCAAATCAGGGATCAGTCTCGCCATCTTTCTTTTTTTTATCTCTCACCCCTCTCCCTCTCTCTCTCTAGCTCCCTCTCTCTCTCTTGGAGTAGAGATAATACGTAAGTAGCATGTGAAGTTATTTCTAACTCACGCAGTGTGTGTGTTTTCATGCGATGGGCCGGGGCTATGGCATTACGCCGCCTGCCTACTGATTACTGGCTGCTTGGCACTGGAGCGAGACAGGGAAGCCGGCGTACAGGGGAAGGTATGAATATGCAAAAGCCTGATTGCTTTTCATGATTAAAGCCTATTTAATATGGAAATGAGAGCAAGCCAGGTGATTAAAGGAGCATTGGGTGGTGGGGCAAAAAAAAAAAAAAACAGGGGGGTTGGGGAGTGGTGGGGGCTGGGGGGGCAGAAAAAGGAGAAGAGAGAGGAGAGGGACACCTTCAAATCTACGTTGGAAGTGAGGTGTGGAAACTGTTATTTAGTGACAGCCAGAAGTGAAACATTACAGATTTGACCTCTTTGTGCACAAGGCCATCATCACCTCTGATACGTTATATGTGACACCACGGGTTTTCATCCAGAAATGACTCATTTAAGGTAAACAACAAAAAAAAAATCCCCTACTGCCCATTAGCTCAAGCAAAAACTGATCTTATCGGGTCACAAAATGCTACTTTGCACTTAACACACTTTCACACCCGCAGACATTTTCTACATGTAGGTGTGACAGTTTTAAAGAGGCAGGTATCTCATTTAAATACTTTGATCATGAACCCAGTGTCACTTTGGTTACGAGTTAAGAACACCAGTATCGGTATCACCAAAAAACAACAAACCAATGAAAAACTCTTCAGCCTGATACACCCACAAAAGTGACATCAGGGAGCTCGGAGGTGGTCGGAGAGAGAAACAGTTGGAGGATGTCACATCATCTCATACAATAACAATATCTACTGTGTGATCTCCATCCACTGTGTATGTGAGAGAGAGAGAGCGAGAGAGAGAGAGGTTGACATGATGTGGCTTGGCCCGTATGTACTGAATGTCTTAAAGTGCTCCGAGGGGGCCCGACAGGCGTCCTGGGAGGAGTTCAAAGCAGGGCCAGGGTCGTCTCGGTATGGTAACGCTCCCCTAGCGACAACCTCTCGCTCGCCCGGTGACACTCATCATTCCTCACAGACACTAACAGCACATATACAAATTCATACAGGGGAGGACATACACACACACATATTAACATACTCTGACAAAGCCCACATATATACACACATAGTGCATGCATCAGCAAGAGAAAACTCAAGAAAAAAAAAAAAAAAAACAGGGCACACAGAAGGGGCCATTTTTCATCTACCCCGTGTGTACAAAAGAGGACGCATGTGCTTTTGCGTGTGTGTGTGTGTGTGTGTGTGTGTGTGTATGTGTGTGTGTGTATGTGTGTGTGTGTGTGTGTGTGTGTGTGTGTGTGTGTGTGTGTGTGTGTGTGTGTGTTTGCACCTTTTGGGGTTGAATCTGCTAGCCTTGCAGCATGTTTGCAGTTTAAGCAAGCAGGCTGACAGACAAAGAGGCCAGACAGGATGTTATAAAACACAGCCAGGTGAAAAAAAAAAAAATAATTCCAGGAGACGAGCGGGTTAGGAGGGTGCTCTGCATGCAGCACAAGTATTTCTTGCAAGTAAATGTTGGTGTACATTTTTCTTGTGTTTTTTTATCACCTGTGCATCAGATATTTATTTGGTTGTGTGTCCCAAAGTTCCTCAATACCATGTGCAAACCAATATGATGTTCCCTTACAATGTGTGTGTGTGTGTGTGTGTGTGTGTGTGTGTGTGTGTGTGTGTGTGTGTGTGTGTGTGTGTGTGTGTGTGTGTGTGTGTGTGTGTGTGAGTGTGTGTAAGTGTGAGTGCTTCTAACACTTTGGACTTAATTAGACCTAATAATGTAATCTAATTTGGTTGAAACTTGAGACTGCCTTGAGTGGCAATCTAATGTGTTGAACAAAGCTCTCCTCTCTTTCATTCGGGGCTTCGAGTGCTTTCATGTCTTCTTCTCTTAGTGATAAGACTGTCTGTCTGAATGACAAACTGACTGCTGCTCTAACAGGCTCACTCACGCACTAACTCGGCCTCAACTTTTTTCCGTCTGACCACCAAACAGACAAAATGTAAAATGCATTTAGACTTTTTTTTTTGCAAATGTCCCACATGAGTTCTGTTTTTCTTCTCTGTTGCTGCTTAAAGCTGTTAAATTCTCATTAAATTTCAAAAGTCAAACTGAAAAATTTGCCTATTAACAAAAGCCACATTGTTATTGATTGATGATCAGTTATTACTTTTTGTAATCAATATATTTTCCTGGTGAGAAAAATATTCTGTCCAAGCTTCTTTTTTTTTTTTTTTTTCTGGAACTAGCAGTGACATCCAAAACCGTGCTGTCACATATTGTTTGTGATCTCCTTCAACAGATATTTCCCATCGCGCAAGATGGTGGCCACACACAGCTGCTGGCCACACACAGCAAACTGTGCACATGTACAGATTTGTGCAGCGATGACAAAAGATGTCTTTGATTCCAAAATGAACAAAATGTGCAGATTAATAAATGTGCGTACTTTTTTTTCAGCCTGGTCTCCTGGAATGATGAAAAAAATAAAACCATGCGTGACAGAGAACTAAAACTAAACCACAGAGCCTCTCTCTATTTAGACCATCTACCTGCTTTGTCATATGCAGGTTGTCTGACTTTCATTTTTGGGGATTGAACCTGATCATGAAATGACTTGCTTCACGAATCTTTCATATGGGATGGGACAGGGAAAAAAATGCTGTTTCCCAAGCAGCAACACCCTGTTGTCATGACATCTACATAGGTCCGCATTCACACCTTTTATATGTGTAAATATGTGAAACCAGTAGAACCACTCGGGTAATTCAGACGTGTCATGGCAGTAAGAACGCTGTAAATAATTTTACGAATATTGCAACTCTGATATATCAATCAATAATCTGACATTACTCAGGCCAGTCTGATAATATACTGTGAAGATTTGTAATAGAAAAGCCTCCCCTTTACAATTGAAGTTGGACCATGACATAACAGTGTAACGCTGATCAGTTTGTGTGTTAAATCTTGCATGTAATTCTGCCTGGTAACTTTTATAATGCAGCCATCTACGCTCGTCTAACCAGTTCCCTCTTCGTCTCCTGGAGTTGGTGTAATCCTGGACAGCCTCCCCAGCTCTCTGGGTGCGATGGTGACTGTCTCCTCTGATAACTTTGAATTGGTTTCCCTGCAGCGCTGGCAGTCTACAGGCCCTGCCCCCCCCTCCCTCTTTTCCCTTTCCCTTCCCCTCACAGCCAGATGAGCGGCCTTGCTGCTTTATTAATCCCCTTCTCCTCACCACGCACACAGATGAATTTTAATCAGCTTTCTTAACCTCTTCATATGCTGCAGGATTTCTTTACAAACGCTCAGACACGTGACGTGCACTCACAGAAGAGATACACACACACACACACACACACACACACACACACACACACACACACACACACACACACATTCTGGGGGCGGCTCCTCTATCACCTTCTTCCTCGCCTTTCACAATTGGTTTCAGCTGAAGAAGTCCTTCAGGCCTACGAATGTGTGTGTGGGTTTCTTATTTTTTTTTGGTGTGTGTGTGTGTGTGTGTGTGTGTGTGTGTGTGTGTGTGTGTGTGTGTGTGTGTGTGTGTGTGTGTATGTGTGTGTGATATTTTGTGTGTTTATGTGTGTGATGTTTTACTCACAACATAGCAGAATAGACACACAGTGCGGCTCTCACTCACTCTAATAAAATCATCTCAGGCTACATTAATCCCTCCTGAAGGCCACTGTCAAAATAACAAACAGCTGGGATGCTTTAAAGAGAGCTATCTGTCTTGGACAGGTGAGAGATGTGTGTGTGTTCATGTGTGTGTGCATCTTTACCGACAAGAAAACTCTCTTCACAGCTGTGTGTTTAGCATTGAGATCATTATTGGTTCTTCTAAGTGTGTTGCGGTCTCTGTACCTCCTCTCTCCTGTTTGGGGCAGATCCCCTTGGCCGGCGTCAGCCTCCTCTCCTCATGTTCCTCTCCTCCGGGGGTCACCTGGATGCCCACTTCCACCGGGATGGACCTTCTACCCAGCTCCAGCGACCTGGCCCTGGGAGAGATGGAGATGCCCATGACACCGCCGGCCTCCCCGGGCTTGGAGAAGGACCCCGGCCTGCCACCGGGCCCCCGGCACAGACGGCGCTTGTGCTCAATGAAAACCAGGATATCACCCAGAGGGAAGTTGGTCTGACACCGGCCGCAAGTCAACAGATCATGCTCTCCCGGTACCGCCCTCCGAGGACTGAGGGTGGAGGGCTCTGGAGATGGAGATCCCGCCCCTGGGTCATGATTGGCTTCTGCTGCAGGAATGGGAAAAGGAAAGTAAAAAAATGTCAAACAGTGATATGTTTTAAAGAAATAAAAACAGGGAAAAACAAAGAAAAAGAAACACACGGTGAGGTTTGGTCACTCCTGAAAACATTACCTGATAAAAGCCCCTCCCCCCTACCATTCCAGATGATCATTACAGTCACAATTGTGTCACTTTCATGGCACAAAAACAATGCCGCTGCAAAGCTTCTTCGCCTAGACAAACACCTGCGCAGCTTATCTGAGAGATCTGCGTGGGTGGGACCCGGCACACACACACACACACACACACACACACACACACACACACACACACACACACACACACACACTGCGTATGTATGTGTGTTTGTGTGTGGCCAGGAAGCTATTCATCTCACAGTGCAGGCTGGGTTTCCGGCGAGGGCCTTTGCTGCACTAAGCTGTCATAGCTAGACGGCTGCCTTCATCACGTGGGAGCCCCGGCTTATGCAGAACAAAGTGTAGCGTAACGCAGGCCACATCTACCAGCGTGCGTGTGCGTGTTCGGGTTTGTGTGTATCATAGAAGAAGACAGTGAAAAGAAAAATGAGGAGGAAAAAACTGTCTGAGTGTGTGTGTGTGTAACATGAATGGATTTGGATTCAGGTGAGTTTGAACACTGTATTCTCCACAGACAGAAAAATCTATAAAGCCAAACCCGGGGTCCTGTTAAGAGAGTAAATCTCATTCTTCACAGATCTGACACAGTCATTAATAACCGTTAAACAATCTTCCCACTCCTTCCTCCCCTATGGCGTGGACTCTGTCCCTCAGCTTAACGTAAATCCCTCATGGACAAGCTCCTTCTTTTTTTTTAAACTCTACTCTGATGAACCGGTTTGAAAATTTGTCTTCTTCCAAAGAGCTCGGAGGAAACCTGAAGCTCCAGAGACTCCGAGGGGCGTCTGAGTGAGCAGGTACCCAGGGAGAGGTGTTGATGCCTGGGAGAGAAGCATGGCAGCAGCTTGCCTGTCTCCACTTCTAGCACCCGCATCTCTTTCCCCTCCAACACACACACACACACACACACACACACACACACACACACACACACACACACACACACACACACACACACCTCCTCTTTTCTCTCTTTCTCCAAACATGACACCCTAATAATTGTAAAGATTAGACAAAGAGGGTGTGTGCGTTTGTGTATCCTGGTGTGTATTTATCAGAGCAGAGATCCTAAACTCTCTTATCAGTGATCTCAAACTGTCAGGGAGGCGCTGCTCCTCTAAACTCACAGTCATAAGTCTAAAACTCGGGCAGAATTCAGCTCGTTTTTTTGACAAAATTTTTATCTTTTTAAATATTTCTTTGTAACTATGAATCACCCTCCACCCCCTACCCAATCAACCATCCACCCACATACACGCTCACACACACACACACACACACACGTTCCAGTCCTCTCACTTCGCCCTGGAGTGATGATCCGATGCCAAATATATTTTCTCTAAATGGCGATGGGTTCCTGGACGCCCGCCAAATAATTTCCATCTCATAATCTTTGGCGGCTAAGAAGGAGCACAAACACATATTTACCTACAGTTCACAGCTTGTGACCGTAATTCGCATGTTCCAGAGTGCTCACACGAGCCGTGTAAGTGTGCACATACTGTATGCGCAGTGCATATAAGTAGGGCCGTGCAGGAGATCTTTCTGCTATAACAATATGGCGTGCTCTCATTTCTGACTCTGAAAACAAGACAGGTAGCATGAGATCCAGATCCGCATGTGTCGTAAATCAGAAAAGGACAACACCGAGGCAAAGAGCTGACAGACTTCTGGCCATTTGAACTTGACTCTCTCTGGCTGTGAGAGACAAACAGAGTACGGCCTGTTTGTTAACCTACGTTAGAGTAACATGGGCCAGGGGCAGAACGCAGTAAATTAGCCGGAGTTGGCACGGTGACTGTAACACTGCAATATTAGTCGGACATCTTCTCAAAACCGCACCCCTCTCTGAAACCCGCTCACTCGTCTATCCCTGAGGCTCACCTGAAAAAAAAAAAAGTGTGCAAGAAGGAACCGAACAAGGAATGCATGCAGGGAAGAAAACACACACACACACACACACACACACACACACACACACACACTTGGACACAAACACACAAAAGAATAACACTAATGTGGCCTATCATGGTGACAGACAGTGTCTAATTCCTCTGTATAAACTCCTATGTGAGAGGAACATGCTTGATAGGTAAAGGAGCATAGCTGACGCACTGTCAAACATGCCATCGTTGAGAAGGCGTGATGATAGCAATGAAACTCAGCTGTCTAACATGATACCGCACATACTTTATTCCTCTCTCTTGGTCTCAGTCTTTCTCTCTTACTCACACACACACACACACACACACACACACACACACACACACACACTTGGAGCTACATTCACCCAATGACAGTCCTGCTACTCTGCCTTATCAAGTGTGAGTTAAGTCAGGCAGCCTTAGAGCACCCCCTATCAGTTTGATGAGGAGAGAGTCAGCCAGTCACTGCTGCTGCTGCTGCTGCTGCTGCTGCACTCTGCCACTGCACAATATGTACCAGATGGGAGACACAGCCGAAGACAATGGGCCTCTTTCACCAAAATTTCCATTTATGTAAACAGTAAAAAAAAAAAAAAAAAAAAAAAAAAAAAAAAAAAGAAGAAGAAGAAGAATATTTAAACGCCTGGCCAGAAAGCACTTAATAAAGAAATAATTGAATTTTCAACGGAGATATTTTTTTAATTGCAAATGTTAAAATGCTTCCCATGCAGTTTGGTCACAGTTGTATTGTAATTATACTGTCAAAACTGACATAATGATACAGTAAGTGTGATGTCCTTGTTTGTGTTTTTCCCATTAGTGGCCAGGTAAAACAAGCTAGGTTGGTAAAACATGCCAGAGTACATATATGTCAGTCTGGCCTCTTGTCATATGCTCTGACAATAATTGCACCTATAAATCCAACTAATCCCTGATTAATTCTGATATGCTCTTATAGATGAGGACTCTGGTGGTTTCATTGTTCCTGAGGTGAAGGCGACGACAAAGAAAAATTCATACCATGGTTCAACAAGTTTTACTTTGTCCGAAGTTGAATAAGAAACAAGCGAAATTTCTTTTTTTTCTGGATTTTAAACGCTTCTTTTTATCTAAATTTGAATTTGATGAAAAGCTCAGAATGAGCGTTAAACAGAAACTATTAAACTATTTTCCGTTGGCACTAAAGTCCCGACCTCACAACATTTTAATAGCAGCTGCACACTCTGTTCTGTTGCTGAAGGCAAAGTAAGGCTATGGGCACTCATATGACAGTCGACCATACTGTATGGGTTCAGACCTGTCTCTCTTTCTTTGTTTTCCCCCTTCCATTTTCAGAGCTAAAAACACACACACACACACACACACACACACACACACACACACACACACACACACACACACACACACACACACACACACACAGTCTTATGTGTAAACCCCCAGAGGGAAAGTCGGGTAAGATTCACGCTGTCATTGAAAATAAATGACACCAGCAACATTGCAGATGGTTGCAATCAAAAATTCAAACAACAAGCGGCCTCGCTTAGCCTATCCCTTTTTCTCAGCTGCGATTGCCAGAGAGAGCTGCAACAGTGTGCGTTGTGTAAGGCCAAGCCTGTGTGTTTCATTATCTTATCACCATTTAATCTGTAGCAGTCTCATTCCTTATCATAAATCTTAGATTATCAGCCTGAAAGTGAGCAAAATATGGCACTGCAGCTGACTGTGACTTGTCACTAAATCGCTATAAATGACTTGCAACCTATGAGGCATGACATTTGGAGATATAAATCAAATTTGCCAAACAATTTTGGAGATATAATAATAAAAAAGAAGCTTTATGGCGTTGCAAAACTGATTAAATGTGTTCAATAATATTGAAAGAAAATCTGAGAACAAGCTGCAGAACCTCACAGTAAATCATAAATTGCTCAGCAGGCATCTCCTGTGAGATTATCATCCGGTTACCACAATGTGTGTGAATATTTACTGTGGTGTTGCAGTGCGTACGGTGGGTTTATTTCCATCATTTGACAGCCATATGGTGCGAATAAAGAAGAAAACATTAACTGTTTCACAAGTAGCATGCCAATTCTGAGAGTAAACAGTTATCACGAGGCGTTTCCATGGCTCGATCCAGAGAGGAATTATCTGGAATAATGCTGATATTAGATCTCAAATATTGCCAGTCTCTGAATAAGAGAGATCAGTGATGCTAAACAACCGTGGTCCCACATTAATTTGCGAGTGATTCATAAGGATATTTGTATGATAGTTCTCTTTGTTATTGATGTGACTCCAAGCTGAATCATTAAGCCTAAAAAAGCCCATCGGGATGTTTTCCCTATAAGAGTCTTAATGAAACAAAGAATGAACTGTAAACTGAAGGTCGGATCAGTTGTAGACAGACGAGCTCGTTACATGTGATTTGTCAGAGTGTGAATGTATACACTTTGTAAATGTGGTCATGCAGTTAGGGGATGATTTGTGCAGTTTCACAGCCTATGCAGAGTGTGTGTGCTTCTCTGAGCGCATACTTGAGTGCCTTCACTGCAGTTACAGTCACTCGTACGTCCCTCTAAATGTCTGGCCTGACAAGTACATTTCCAGCACACAGTCTTCCAACTCGAAGCCTGTCCAGAAATATGCCGATATTCAGGTTCTGTGCACTCCCAAGTAGTGCATGACCTATAGGCCTGTGGCTGCAGGGCACACGGCTGTGTTCAGTTACACAGAATAACCCCTCATCTGACATGTGGTTGATATATGTTGGCACCCTGCAGGAACCTTACATTATTACTTGTGTAAAGAGATACCTCATGACTGGTCTTGACAGCTGATACTGAAATGTACCGTGTGATATTAAAATACTGGATAAATATTAGGAACGAACAACAAATTCCAGGTTGGTTTTCTTTTGATAAATTTCTCTGACTATTCACATAAAAAAAACTCATTTTATGTTGACTCAATCAAATTAGAGTTTGTTTTTTTCCCCCAGCGGTCCTCAGATCTTCCAGCCTGAGGTGGGTTCCTGGCCCTCTCCAGACCCACCCATCTTAAGGAAAGAGCCCCCAGCAGCCTGCAGCCTCCACACACTGAATGATAGCTACATTAAAAGCCTTCCATCCATCACAGCCTGTGGTGCTATTATTAAGATATCATGCACATATGGTAAACATAGCTTAGGTGCTTTATGGAAATAGAGGTGCATCTGTGCACACATTCGCTCACAGACACACATTGTTATTGCAGAAGGAGAACACTTGGATATTACAAATAAAGCTTTTTGTTTGTCATTACAAAGTCCAGTTTTTGGCTCTGCATTTGGCCGAAAAAAAAATAATACCTGCAAGTCCAGTCCTTCTTTACTCTTGCACTTGTACCTCTCAGGTGACTGTCAGTGCTCGAGGCCACAGTTCAACAAGCAGGAGACAGAGTGTATCATGTGAGAGAACAGGTAGGACGAGGTTCAGGCCCAGCAGGCTGCCACAGCTTTTCAGCATCCTACTGTATTTGTTCACATAGCCATTTTAGCACTCCTGCCTGATTGACCTGAACATCAAACATTTGTCAGGACTTGCAGATATGAAATTGTTGTGTGACACTTCAGTGAGGATAAAGACAGGTCGGGGATGATAAAAAAAATAAATTTAAAAAAAGATCTCTAAAACCAGTCATGAAAAGCTTAAGGCAGGAACAGGTGAATCCCGGGGACATTTGAACACAGCTTCAGCTGGACAAATAAATTACGAAAATTACAGCTAGTCTGTGAGAGCCAATTATCAGTCTAATTAGGCAACTATCTACATTCAGCACCACAGGTTTAAGAATTTGCAGGCTTTGCAGCAGGTGCTGTAAGGTTTCCTGTAACTATTATGCAAAAGATGTCAAACAAAGTGACCCATGGCTGCAGGGAGCAGAAGCAAATATTTAACAATTAGTCCATATTTGTACAGGTTCACTAAAGACAAATGGTTATAACACCTTGCGATTATTTGCCATGTTTCATTAAGGTAAATGTTAAACACACACACACACACACACACACACACATACACACACACACACACACACACACACACACACACACACACACACACACTTATGCCTCAGGTGAAACTGTAGTTATGTTAGACAGTTTTGTTCAGTCGGAAAATTAATGATGGAGGAGTTCAACTCGTCTCCACCTTAATTAATTGACAGACATGCGACTCTGACAACACGGAGAATAAACTGTCAGATCAATAGTCACACCGGATCATTATTTGTCATCTGGTTAAAACCTACTGCGGACACTTTCTCAATTAGAAAAATAACAGCAGCGGTCATGGCCAACGTTTGTATTTCTGTTTGCTCTTTGCATTTGAAACTGGCGTAATTATTTTAACTGAAAACTCAATAAGAGGAAAGTCAGTGAGATGAGAGAGGGAGACAAAGTGAATGGGATAAATGATTAGTCTAAATGCTGAATGTGTCGGGTGGGACGGAATGCACCTAACCGTTTTCAACACAAAACAGATTGGCCAAAGATTACATCATGAACTTCTGCAATGAATTACCCAGATTAGGCCTCTATGAAATTGGATTTGGGCACAGCAGAGCGCTGGGAGATGAAGGTTAGATTGATATAATTGATTTGAAATTGGATTATACGACTTTTTAATCATATGCCCAACCCCCCTAAAAAAACAGGGGGAAAAAACCTTCCACAGATTTCATCTGCGCAATTTAATCCAAAATTTTTGTCGCAGCTTTGAAAAGCTCTCAAAGAAGTTGAGACTCCTGTTTAAAAGATCGCATTAATAAAAATTAAAAAAAAAAAAGTTTAAATTGTTTTTACCTTGGTGTTTTCTTTGTGTGTGTATAATTGCAAAGTAAACTTATATTCTTTCACTTTTAGATTTTAGCTCTTTTCTTAAAATGTCAGAGTAGCCTACTGACAGGCCTTTAGGTGGCCAGAAAGAAATAATTTTGAGACTGCAGTTGTGGATGTGAGAGTGTGTGACAGAGTGAAAGCGGAGGAGAAAGACAGAAAAAAGTCGATACATTTTTTTTAAACTATATTTAAATCAAAATCCTGTGCAAATTCACCAAATAAATATTTAGAAATGTGACAAATGAGAAACAAAACACATAAATATATATATAGCCACATGTTACAATATGCTGGGGAAATTAATGACAAATTGTTGTGATGAAATGTTGGATTACACGATCAATGCACGTGCGTGCATGCAAGCAAACACACACACAAACACACACTTACGCCAGACACCCCCACTGTAGTTGTCATAAAATCATCTCTTGTAGTATAAAGTCGTATGAAGCTGAACAGGCGGTTTAAAATGTTATTCTGTAGTGCAGATACATTAAAAAAATAAAAAAATAAAAAACCTGTTATTAACACCTGCAATAACTCAAAGTGAGTCTAAAAGTGTTAAAAACGAACAACAACGTACTGTTTTTCGTGTTTGTGCACAAGTGTAATCACATGGTCGATTTATTTTCACAAATCAGTAATCATCGTTCACGTTCGGCGCATTTTTAAACAATATGTGGTTATTAATATAATCTATTTTCCTAAATAAAAGGTTTTATTTTGTCCTGAAAATCAGAAATAATGACAAACAATAAATCATTTAAACCAGTAAACGAAGGAAGAGAAAAGTCCTCAAAGAATTAAACTCACCTTGTACTGTCTCCCTGTGCGTCAACGATAAGTGCTGCGGGTTCACCTGCTTGCGGCGGGACATTGCCCCGGCATTTACTCTGGCATTGCCCGGTGAACGGCACTTGGAGTCGGCTTGCACCGTGATGTCGGTCCTCTCTGGGTCGCAGGTGATCAACTTTTCCCCCTCTCTCCTCCTAATCCCTCTGCTATTCACAGTTTGTAGCTGCAACTTTGATGCGCGTTTGGAAGGTGAACAGTCGGACAGGAGCGCAATAAGGATGGAAGACCAGTTTGTCCACAATGTCCTGCAGCGTCTTCGGAGGAAGCAACACCTGAATTAAGGAAGCCAAAGTGTAGTTTTAGGAAGCAGTTGGCTACAAGCGACCGATGAGCTGATATATGAGCAGGTAAGTACTATTTTGCAATGAGCTTTTGCAGATAAAAATCCTGGACTGCCCACCTCTGCAGCGACCGTGATGACAGATGAAGTACGGAGCGGTCCACCGGTGATGGATGTTGGCTCCTACTTAGCTCCTTTCCCTTCTTCCCTTTTCTTAATTTTAATGATATAATTATATCATCTGGGGTCAAACGGTAGATGTTTACTTTAGGATTCCCTACAGTCCTTCCATTTCAGCAGTGGTGCGCTAAAATGACCCTTTGGCACTGACTCCTCCTGTGCGTTTTGGCATCGGTGCGCGGAACGGCAACTCTTGGCGCTGGTGGCAGTAGCCTCGTTGATTGAGAGAGAGAGAGAGAGAGAGAGAGAGAGAGAGAGAGAGAGAGAGAGAGAGAGAGAGAGAGAGAGCGCAGGCGGGCAGACAAGACACCTCCTCCTCCTTTTCTTCCAACAAGCTGAGGTCCAATGTTTCCCTGTTTCCTGCAGTGTTGAGGCTACTTCTTGTTGACTCACACGATAAAAGATGCTCTGTTTGGGGCGAGCCCGCATTTGCGCGCGCGCGCGTGTGTGTGTGTGTGTGTGTGTGTGGTTGAGCTTGCCTCCGTGGAGTGGGAAGGGATTCAAGTTCAAGTGCGTCCGTGACGCTCGCGACACCACAGATATGTGAAAGCGGCGGACAACACGGACTCTGGGGGCAACTAGCGGCGGCTCCCCGGAGCTCGGAGCGATCGTCTCCTTGCAAAAAGTAATTATCACTCATCAGTGGTTACTTACTTCAAAGACAGGGTCATACTGTCTGGTCTTTTTTGAAGGAGTGTCCGGTTACCATCTAAAACTTACCGTCTCACCTTTGTATTTATGGTCAATGTACATAACAACCATGATGTAAAACAGTCTGATAGTTTTCTTTTTCACACATTAATGGATTTCTTGTGATTTACAACTTTTTTTTTCCCCCTTTTATATAATGCCAGCAAGAAATGTGAGAAGGAAATTATTTTGAAAAAACGGTCACTTCAAGAGCACCATTACCTCCCCCAGACACAGGTCAAATTAGGTTCAAAGGTCACCTTTAATTCTGATAATCAGCACTTGTATGTTACTGCAGCATTCTTGGCTGCAATGCTCCGAATAAATGTAAAGCTCACATATTTCCAAACACTGAATCAGAGGTGAAAAAAAGCAGCATGCTGGACCTTTGTTGTCGGGTTAATTTAAACATGTTGTGAGGCAACAGTACCCTCTGTTGGCACAGTCAGGAGACATTACAGACCTGTTTAGGGGGTGATGCCTTTACACAGCACTACTACACTTTATTCTTATTTTTAGAATGAAGCATCCTTAATTTGCCATTTAGACAATTCAAAATCTAAGAGAGTCCTTGAAGGACAGATCAGGTTCACTCAGAGGCAATTAATGGCACTAATTGGCGATCATTCTGCACATGCTTCACTGTATTCATTTGGATCAGTGTATGTATGCACAGATAAGTGCTTTGTACGTACGGACTGCAGCTCAGCTAGAACGCACTTTACTTCCTTTTTTTTTTTTCATCTTACCATACAATTCAAACTTGTGCTGTGCCGTAATCTGGTTGAAATACATGGACGAATAAAAATAAAAGCCTCACACGGGCATTTCAAGTTGACACTATTTTCTCGTGGATCAGCAGAGAAGTGTGCAGCTATAGCAATACATTTTACAGCCGGCCATTAATAAAACATGGTGGGCAATTTTAAGAGCATTAGAAGTTTGATTGCTTCGGGGCAGGCCTAGGGGACTTTCAGGACAGTAATTATTTATATAAATGAAATGTCATCTCAGCTCTGGCTCAAGTAGACATAACCTCAGCAGACGCCACATGGAAACACTACAGCACAACAACTATCTTTCACAGATAGGCCAAGCATGTTGTCAAGCATATTGCTTTGACTGGAGTGCATAAATTCAGCATGTGATATTACATGAAATCTCTTCTTCTTCTTCGCATTGGGCCAAGAGAGCAGCAGCAGTCGTGGACACATTGGATGCTGAAGGAAAACATTATCCCGAGTTCACACACTCTCTCTCGCCATCCCTGCTGGCTGCGAGCAGCTCCTTGATCCTTACCCATGGGTTTCTCAATAATACATCAATGTCTCCATTATAGCTTGTATCTGCAGGCTCTGGGCAAAGGCAGTTTAAGCTGAGTTGCACAGGGCCAGCATAACCACAGATACCCTGCTTGTGGACACAGGAAAGGTTTTAAGTCCAAAGTGTTGCCTCTGAGGAGACACGCATCTCTCGTGGTTAAGTGCCATTACTGAATAGGAGATACCTGAACACACCGCAGGGCAATATCTGCACTAGAGAGGAGGTGACGCTGAGATGAAAGTTTTGTCTAACTCACAGGATACATCATGTTGGCATTCAAGCCCTTTTTTTCCCCCAAAAAAAATCTCCAGGATTTAAGGAGATTCCAGACACTTATCATTTATGTTAAAACATTAAAAGTGAGCCGAATGACAAAAGTTGAAGAGGGAAGCTCTTGCACATCAGTGGACACAAGTACATGCAGTTCAACCGGCTCTGATTCTGGGTCAATGCCTTCATTACATCCTTTTATCTTCCATTTTTAATATCTCTCCCATGTGTTCACTCTCGAAACAATACAAAAATGACATTAACACAGTATCTTAAAATAGGCCGACACGTATGAAGGAAAACGACAGGTTTTAAGAACAAGAAGAGGATTCTGTGTTGTCGAGGTTAAAACCTTTCAAAGCAGACCTTTTTGATGTGTTTAACCGCAACGTGACAGAACTGACACAAACAATGAAAGGTCCACTCCAGGAGAGCTCTTGGTAATATGAATATTGCTTTGGGATTTGCTTATAGTCGGTGCTTCAATATGCAATGTTTAATATTAATAAAGAAAGTATAAGTATATATTATTCATAAGCTGATTTACTGTGGTTGGTGTGAGTATGTGTGTGAGAGTGTGTGTGTGTGGATTTGAGTGACAGATTGAGATGCTCCCTTGCTACGGGCGATATAACTAGACAAGGCTCTTACTTTTCTACAGGACACATCCTGACAATTTCTCCCACAGTTAAGAGGATTTGTCCGAGCAGGGGTGAATATATAATGCATGCAGATTCCAAATTTTAATTTGGACGGAGTAAATGATTCAATGCTGGCGTTTTCTCAGAAGTCAGAGTGGGAGGGGAAGGAAGAGGACCTACGATGTTACTTGTAGTCTGCTCTCATGGTGTTGTTTAAAGCAAGCACAGATGATGATGATTATTATTCTTTTTTTGGGGGTCATATCAGCCACAAAAGTCAAAAGAAAAATTTGTTTTACACTTATGATATTTTTATCACTCACCATAAAATCCTTGTTCGACCAAAGATAGATCTCCAACATTTTGCAGCCAGAGTTACATGTCCATAAGGGATTGCAATACCTTTGGGTGAGAAGAAAACACATTAAATTATTCTTTTTTTTTAGTTGTATTGAAGTTAAATTAGTGATCACAAATGGCTGTAACGTGTAACAAGTCAATGATTTGCGGTGGGCTACTCGTTTTATGTTACACACACAAAAACAAGTGGGCCAAAATTGGGTCAAGACAGCACCAATGCAATACTGGGTTACATTTACCGTGGATAGAAAACTACTGGCTCATCAATAAAACACAAGATAATGTCTTGGGGTTTTTTTGTGACATCATTACTGTTATAATGTATGACTGTTATTACAATTATGTTACTTGCCAAAATTAAATTATGGTTTTGTGGCAAACCATCCTAATCTACTCTATATATCTCTTTTTGAGCTAAAATGCCATTATTGTGTACAAGTAATTGTGGAGATAATCCAACAGTAATATAAAAGATCAAATTAACACTGTCAAAAACAAATCTCTATGTCAACCTGCGCAAATCATTTGGGTGCAGTACAGCTCTGGAGCCAGAGGCACAAACTTACATTCTATTTGTAAAAACTAAATCCAGTATGAAGTGATCATTCAAAATTTAGTGAAACGTAGGCGAAATGTTTGTTAGTTTACTTTCTTGTGATTTTCCCAGCCTTATTCAGAGCAATGCTTTTGTCAACAATGTAGGCTACTTATTTTTTAAAGTGAGTCATGTCAACAAATAATAAACTACATGTGTTCAAAAACCCAATCTTGTTAAAAGTGAGTCATGCGGTCAAATCACACTGCATACCTCAAAAATCCAGTCCAAGAGACGTTCTTTGTCTCCCCCTAGTGGAGAATACTGTAAACAACATATTTTCTCCATGAGGAGAACTATGAATTCCCTCTTACATCTATCATATAAGGGGTTTACCAGTAGTAGAAATAAGAGTTACATCATTGAATAAACTAATTTAACAGAGGAAGTGTAAAACTAAAATCTCCACAACGCACGTGCGTAATGACGTCTTCCACCGGCCCTCTGACGTACCGCAAAATGGCGGTACCCTTGTTACAATGGGGAGTGTTGTTGACTACTTGTTAGCCAACTTTTCGTGAATAACTGCGGATTACTCACACACTGGTCGATTTTAGGTGATCTACCCGGACGCCTACATGTTAAAGGTAAGCGCCGTGGTTCCTTATAAACAGGAGGAGGATTTAAAAAAGGGGGATTTTAGGGCTACTTTTGGACAAACGAGGAGGCTCCCAGTCTCAGCGTTGAGACCTCGAGTGGAGCGAGTTAGCTCGCCGGCACTCACCCGCTAAAGTGACAACGTTGACTTGTCTCTATTCAGGGACGTTTTTTAATCAAATATAGCCGGCTGTCCTCTCAGTATTTTTTTTTTTTTTTTACTTAGTCTGGACTCTTGAGTTAATCACGTGAGCTCATCAAACCCCGACCCGCGGGCCTTTTCCGGTGATCTCCCCTATCCGGCTCTCTCGCTGTTGAGTTTGAACAGCCCCGGTAGTGGGCGTGAGGATTAAAGCGGCTCCAGGGTACTTAAAGTCTCCAGTAAAGTAAAGGTGGCAGACCTTAAATCTTAAATTGAGGGCTGCACTGTTTGGACCTCCATGTTCTTCATCAGGGATTCTGACTAAAGCCCGATTGATTCAGGATTAGGGAGCTGGGAAAACAAAACAAAAAAAATCTGATTTTGAGCTGATATTCTTTCGATATACTATATATAAATGTGTTGCCAATGTTGAGCTTCGTTCAGCTCCTCTCTGAGTAAACGAGTCGAGCTGCACGATCTGCTTCAAGAGGAGATTTTAGCTTCATCCTAAATGAGGCTCCAGTTTTGCACAACCTGCCTTTTCTTTTATAGGATGGAATAAACTCCTTGTCAATCTGAAAACCTGCAGAGATAATATCCGCATCTTTTCTTGTGAAAATAAAAATTGGATTTCATACAACCAGACTTGTCAGCATTCATTTTACATCGGACAACTTCAATTTATAACTTTGTTGATATTGGATGTAATATTTTGATATATTTATTCAGTTTTGCTTTTAATCCTATGAAGTGTGTGTGTGTGTGTGTGTGTGTCACTGGGCTGTTGGTTCATTTGTAGTAGAGATAGTAGGTTTTGCTCTCTCTTTTTTTGCCCATTATTTATAATCTGTCTGCCTCGTTTCTTCACAGTCCAGTGGAGCGGGTCCATCTACTTCCTCTCCTCAATCAATGAAGGAATCCAAGGAGAACCTGTTGATGACTGGCCAAGCAATTCTGGACCACATCAAGCCATGTTGGTACTGGGACAAGAAGGATTTAGCCCACACCCCCTCTCAGTCTGAGGGCCTGGACCCCGGCACAGAGGCCCGGTATCGGAGAGAAGGAGCCCGCTTCATATTCGACGTCGGGACTCGACTTGGCCTGTATCCTTGATTGATGTGTTAACTTGAATACTGGGGAACGGGCTACAAGATAAATTAATGCCACTTGCTTCAGTTAAAATAAAGTAGATGACAAGTTAGAGACATAAAGATCAAAACTATGAAGAAGCTACACACCCAAAATCATATACCCTGATAAAAAGTGGCTCATTTTTTTTTTTTTTGCTTCTCTTATACTTATTTACTGGATTCATGTTGACATCGTGGTGTAAAGATGTTAATGTGAACATTTTACAGCATGCAGCACAGAGTTGTTGTATGCACTGATCGTTGCAGCACAGATCTGTATTTCATGTAGCTGACATCTACTCGTACCTGTAAATATTTTCTGTGAATCCTTAACTGTCATCAGGCACTATGACACACTGGCAACTGGCATCATATATTTCCACCGCTTCTACATGTTTCACTCCTTCAAGCAGTTTCCCAGATATGTGAGTTCAGTTTATGTTCATCCTGAGTTTTTCTGATTCTTGAAACAGGACTAAATGTGCAGGATTTAACGTTGTGATTTGTGTGTCGACAGGTCACCGGTGCTTGCTGTCTTTTCTTGGCTGGAAAAGTCGAGGAAACCCCAAAGAAGTGCAAAGATATCATCAAAACAGCACGCAGCTTGCTGAATGACGTGCAGTTTGCCCAGTTTGGAGATGATCCCAAGGTGAAGCTTCTTATATTTTCCCTATTTTAGCAGTGGCAACAAAATAGGTGCCTTAAATTCAAAGATCAGGCACACCTACCATCCTCAATTATGGATTTTGTTTCCGTAAA
Organism: Embiotoca jacksoni; assembly: GCF_022577435.1. NCBI lineage: Eukaryota > Metazoa > Chordata > Actinopteri > Embiotocidae > Embiotoca > Embiotoca jacksoni. The sequence continues at coordinate 8,659,784 of NW_027185374.1, forward strand.
AGTAATGATCAGTCTTTACAGCAAAACCAGCTTTACGGAGCTGTGACATAATATCATGTAGCTCTGAAAAAACATGAAAACATGCTGCAGCCTTGTAGCGAATAGTCAAAGCCTCCTGATGGATTGCATACGTGAGACTTATCATGTAGTGCAAAGGGCCACTATGACCTCACTATGACCTCACTGTGAGGCAGGCAGACTGCCATGATGCCAAGTTCATTAAAGTTATAAGGAAATGAAACCAAAAACAACCAAAGATGTGCAGATTTTTTTTTTTTTTTTTTTGCCAAACTAGAAAAATGATTGACCTTTCGGCACAGTAGGTTATTTCTTTAAGTTAAAAGTTGAAGTCAATCACTTTGGAAAGATGAAAACCAGGCAAGCAATTAAAAACAGTCTTTTTTTTTCATGTTACTACAGAAGAATCCTTGATTTATAAGAGTTTACTCTGCAGATATAGTGTATTTTCTCATAAACGCTTAAACTAAGTCTGCTCAGCCTCCATAACAGGAGTATTTATGGTTAAAAAGAAACATTGAAAATGTAATTATTTAGGTGACTTTTACGTGTAAAGTCAGATTGGTGGGAGATGGCTGAAGTACTCCTACTTGTTTGAACAGGAAGAGGTGATGGTGCTGGAGAGAATCTTGCTGCAGACTATCAAGTTCGACCTGCAGGTGGAGCACCCCTACATGTTCCTGCTGCGCTACGTCAAGCAGCTCAAAGGTAAGGTCGGATACAAATCTATGGCATCAAAAGCACACAGTCTGATTAGTTCTGATATGAAGAACCAGTGAAGCACAGGCTTTGATTTGTGTTCCTGCTGTAGGGGAGAAGAATAAAGTGTGCAAGGTGCTCCAGATGGCATGGACATTTGTCAATGACAGGTGAGCAGCTGGCGATGAAACGCCGCCTCCCAATCGCACTCTTTTTTTTTAATCTTGGTTATAAGGATTGAATCAAAATGTCAATGGCCTCGTACAGACCACATAACTGCAACATCCCCGATTCCAATACGGTCGCAGCCCTTTGTTTCATGTCATCATCTTCTCTCTGTTCCCCCGTTTCCCGTCTGCCTTTCTATCGAGTGCAAGCAAAAAGAGGCAAATGCCACAAAGTAATAAAAGTAATGGGGCACATGACGGGATAGAATTGGAAAATAGTCTTTTAAGGCTCCAGAACTTCATTTGAGAGGAATTGTACCCTCGTCTGACAAGAGTTAGAGGAGACTTTAACCACAATGTGTCCCTGGCAGCCTGTGCACCATGCTGTCTCTGCAGTGGGAGCCGGAGATCATCGCCGTGGCCGTCATGTACCTGGCAGGCCGCCTCTGTAAGTTCGACATCCAGGAGTGGACGGCCAAGCAGTCCTCACGCCGCTGGTGGGAGCAGTTCGTCCAGGACGTCCCAGTTGAGCTGCTCGAAGGTACTCGACACAGCGGCGCCTCGGTACTCCCCTACGATGTTTGTTTGATGGCCTTTCAGACTCGTCTCAACCACAACATGTCTTGGTCTTTCAGACATTTGCCACCAGATCCTGGACCTGTACTCCCAGGGCAACAAGCCCATCCCTCAGCAGATGCAGGAGAAGGAGCGGGTGCCCGCTCTACCGATCCCCGCTCCTCCGGCACCACAGGGGCTGCCCCCAGCCGCCAACCCTCCTCCCCCACCACCAAAGAAGACGTCCCCTCAGGGTGGCAGCCCTGCACGCCAGCTCAAACGCTCACACGTAAGGGAACGCTTGAAATGTCCTCCAGTGGGGATTTCTTCGTTTATTTAAAATGTCGCAGCAGATGATACGGTTTGTGTTCGTGTTTAACTTGATTCGCCTCTAAACTCTCAACATAACCTGCCTAAAAGAGTATTTCTATTCCTTCTGATTTGTTTCAGACATCCCCAAAAGAGGAACCAAAGGCTCCAGGTAAAACATTACGTTTACATTTTCTTTAACTTTTTTTTTTAGTTTATTTTATGTTTATGCATTAAGGCGTTGTGTATCACCGCTCCATTTTTTTCATGAAAATTTAAAAAACTTGGGTCTAGACTGATTAACCAAGGAGGAAAAACATGGTTCCTCTGTTCAGACAAGTAGAGAACCACTGATTTAGATAAAAGTCGGGTCACAAAAAAGTTTCTTAATGCTCTCGCAGATTTTTTTTTTTTTTGCATCTTCCTAACTGCTCTATTTACAATTTGCAGAACAAGTTGGATCAAAGATCCCAAGGCTGGAGAGCCCGATGCCTCCGCTGCCCACATCGCAGCCTCCCCCAGGTAAGAGTGAGTGTTTGTCCTTGTCCTGTCCGTCTTCTCGACACCCTGCTTGTCTGTGAGCATGTGCCACCAAACGAGCCCATAATGAGCTGCCGGGGACCCCCCCGCCTGCGACCGGAGCTCAGAAAACAACCCAAAGTCGTTAGTCCTCTCAGTCTGCTTGCGTAACCACAACTCGTCTGGACGTGTTTCCCCACGCAACGCATACTCCTAACCTATCCCAGACCAATCTGATTAGTGCTTGAGCCTGATAATGAGACCTCCTATGTGGCTGCAGCCCGGCCGTGCGCTCACTGTCTGGGAACGGAGAGCTCATTGCAGAGTAGCCTCCTGTTATTTCCTGGCATATTTCTAACCAGCCGTTTCTCTGTTGCCTTGTCCCGTCACCCTAGCTCCTCCCATCGAAGCCGAACCAGGAAATGAAGTGGCTCCTCCGCCTCCACACGCTCCACCTCCGCACCAGCCACCTCCCCTGCCGCACCGCCCTCCTCCGCCTCCACCAACCAACTACATCATGTCCACCACCAGCTCCTACATGTCCGGAGAGGGCTACCAGAGCCTCCAGTCCTTGATGAAGACAGAGGGTCCCTCCTACGCCCCCATGCCGCCCAGCTATGCTCCCCCGATACCGCCTTACCACCCACACGTCTACCCGCCGCCCGCGGCACCGCCTCCAGGCCCTCCCCCTCCCTCCTCCTACCCGCCACCCAACTTGGCCCCAACCTATCCACCGCCAGGGTACAACAGCTACCCGCCGCCACCGCCTCGCATGCCGCCGGGCCACGTACCGCCTCCAGGGATCGGCCTTCCTCCTGGTGGGTACCCTCCTCCTCCCCCGGGGCCCCCAGGACAGTCACAGGTGCCCCTGCCCCCTCCGCCCGGCATGCCCCTGAACCGCGGTGGGTGGATGAGATGAGAGCGTGATCACGGTGTACGAACTGAGACTGCAGAGCTACAGCTGGTGATGGGCAGCTCTCTGGAGGAATGAAAACAACCAGGAGCTTGTTACTCTGGTCCAAACGTCAGAAAAGGGGAGCTGGTTCATCCGAGTGCTGGAGTTGTGAATGAAGACTTATTAGCAAATAGACCTGAAAGGAAAAGTGAGGTCTGGACAGTGTTGTTATGAGAACCACAAGTCAAGAATCTTGACATATTTTTTTAAATAGTGACCTGAACACATACAGGACAAATAGTGCGAGTGTCCAATTCCAGTTTCTGATAACAACCACTGTCCAGTCATTGTCTTTGTTCTGGGAATGTACCAGGAGTTATCGGTGACCTCATTTTTCTGCGCGTGTTCTATTTTTGGTTTTTTTCTTTCTAATGTTGCCACAGAAGTTCTTAACGAATTGTTCCGGCATCATTTTACTTTTGAGTGGATCAAAGGTCGAGTCTTTACTCCCTTCCATATTGTCATTTTATTTTCCTGCTGTCATTTCCCCTGCAATGTTTTTCTTTGCTCTGCTTTCCCACTGGTGTAATCACATCTAAGGGTGGTTGAATATGCAGTAATTAAATATAAACAGGACTTTCGCATTGAAAAGAAATGTGCTGTGTTCTGTACTTATGGTTTGTCTTTTCATTACATTTCACTCTGAAAACATGGAGATCATGTTGCAGGATGTTTTCTGTTGCCATCAGAAGCGGTCTTATTTTTATGTTTTTTTTCTATTTTATCATACTTTTAGTGCATCTGTGCTGCAGACTACGAAATGAAGTGCAGACAGAACCTCTGTTGTCTCGCACTGGACAGTCTGAAGTTTATTTGTACATATTCTCTTCTTCTTTTTGGTTTAGAGAGCTTCTATCTATACGTGCCTTAGTCAGGCTTCTCTTTTCTGTATCCCACACGCAGCTTCGATTTAGTGTATAAATGGTTCTTATGACATTAAAGACCTGCTTTTCCTACTCAGTAATGTGTTTTCCATGTTTGTCATTATATTGCATAAAGCAATGGTTCCCAAAATTTCTGATGTACCGGAGCAGCCCTGTTAGGCGAGCTCTGGTGCCTCTTCTCATATGGACCAATCAAACGTCTTCCTATGAGTGCAGTGGATGACCAATCAGACGTAATTAAATACAATTATATAAAAGATATTATTAAAATGTTACATTTACCTGTTTATCCATAAAATTTCAAATGTTCTCCATTACTTTCAGCAGCTATAATTGTGCATTCGATGGAAGTTTTGTGTACTGTAGTGTCAGTAATGTACCAACAGAGGGCAGTCTAGCTCATCCAGTGAAGGGAACACGTCTGCAAAAACAATTACTCCATCAAATGAAGACAGCAGTTCACAGCGTCATTAAGCAACTTGTTTATTTTCTCCCAAATGTTTTTCTAAAAGTGGCCTAGTTCATGTTTTTGTTTCACCTGCCGAATAGTCATGTTTATCAGTGAAATTCATGAAAAGAAGTTACAGTCATGCTAGTTACTACAGAAATAGACCTTTACACTGTAGATTCTAGGAGTCTGTACTGTGGTTTTAGCATATAGGCAGAAAAAGGAAACACTATAGATGTTTTTTTTGTGTTTTTTTTTAAAAGACAGTTGGGTTTCAAATCAAAACACAATGAAGAAAAACGTGGCATATCTAAAATCAAATGCCATATATGTATATAAAGTATTCAAAATTGTATCATGGCTTCAAATCAGTTCCTAGAAAAAAGGACACTTTTTAAAATCAGACTTTGATTTGATTTTTTTCTTTTTTTCTTTTTTGACCCATTATTTGAGAGAGCAGAGGTGCCTCAGAAATGTTCTAATTTGGAACAAATAACACTAGAGATGGGAGAGCTTGAGCTGTCAGTCACTCTGACAAATCTATCGGACGACTTCACGCATCGAGTCAGTCGGATAAACTGGAAATGTGACTGTTCAGTTACTGACCGCGCTCCCATCTCTATCTTAACACCTGGCAATAAATACGAACAGCGTTTGTTCATTCTGACATCAAGAAATACTCATTTTTATAATGTTATTGTTTTATGGAGACATCGAAGGGAAGACTTACCGCTCATATTCTAAGAAAAAGAAAAAGAGTCAACTCTAAGAAACATGCACTGCGTAAACACACCTGCTGAATCCATGACAGGAAGAAAAGGTCAAATCTTAAGAGAAGTGTGTATTATTCATCTTCTGAGATATTAAAAACAAGGAATTCTGGGTAATCCAGAGAGGCCGTCCAAACTGAATATGGGGTTTTGTATTTTTAAAAGTTGTTTTTTTTTACAGTTTTCTTATGGATTCAGAAAATGTCTTCAGCAGTTTTCAACTGTGTTGTAACTAGGGTTCAATGGCCAGAAAAAGAGCAATCACAGGCAGATGCTACAGCTGCTAGAGAACCATTCAGTCTCTGTGCACGTGCACGCGCACACACACACACACACACACACACACACACTCACAGATGGGCAAAGGTAAAGCTGTAGCCCTCCCAACCTGAGAAAATGATTGTCAAGCATGCACACAGCATACAATTTTAGTTTCACATAGTAAGATCTGTCCAGTAATCAATGGAGATGACAGATTCAGAATGGCGTAATGCAATTTTCAGAGGTGACAGAGAAAAGGAATAATTCATCTGGAAAAGAATTTAAAAAAGAAAAAAAAAAAGAAGAATATTACCGAAAGCAAACCCTGTTTAAGGTCCGGTTGTGTGTGCTTTCAAAACTGAATTATTTGATCACATGGCCACGCTAGAATACAAAATAGATCAAATCAACAGTAACAATGAAGTAGTGCTATGGTGTTTTTTGTTTTTTTTTATACATAATATACACAAGTTAACAGTGATCTCTAGACTTTATTATCCATAGACTTGTCTTACGAGCAAAAGGCGCTAGGTCACAGTGGGTTTCACTTAGTTAACATTTTAGAATGCTAATGCTAGTAATAATACTCATTGACCACTAGGGGGGGCGATACGTGTGACAGGAGCTAGGGTCTCTATAGGAGGTACTATCAAAAACGTAGCTGAAGATACGGCCACATCGCTGCTTTCACATCCCAGCAGCAAGAGATTTCTGCCCCTGCGGCCTCATCAGATCTGTGCTTGAAACCATGTTATATATCGCGAGCTTATTATAGCACAGCTGTGATCTAAAGAGGGCTACGAAGCAGGGTGTGTTCAAAGACAGAGAGAGGAAGAGAGAGAGGGAGAGAGCATTCGAAAGCCTCCGAATCAATGAAGAAAAAGTGGTGAGTCGGTGAAACTAGCTGCCAGTCGTCAACATAAGCGCCGAGAGATAAAAACAACGTTGTACATGTGGATTAACAGGGTAACGGGTCCGTCCTGTAGCTATCTCAGCCAGTCTTAAAGAGAGTGTGAGTTGAGAGGAGTGCTGGGTGCTGTAGGCAGCGGGGAGCACGGCATGATGGGTGGTGCAGCGCAGGTAGTGAGGCGGTGTGGGTTGGTTTTTTTGTGTGTTTTTTTTTTCCGGTGAGAGATGGTACTGCAGATCCTGATCTCTCTCGCTCTCTCGCCCTCTCTCTCTCTCTCTCTCGCCTCTCGCTGGTTGCCATGCTACAGCGGCCCTTTGAACTGGTTCCCAGAGAGGTGCTGTCTGACGGACAGCTTTGATCCGGCTGCATCACCCAGTTTTCTCCACACCACCTGCAAACAGACGCAGGGAGAGGAGTTGAGAGGAGCAGCGAGGTGTACAGAGAGACGGGCAGAGAGACGGGCAGACACAGAGGCAGAGACTGAAAGAGGAAGACGAGTGGGAAAAAAAAAAGACTTTCTTCTTCAAGAGTGAAAACTTCAAATGCTCACAGTTTGACTTTGAGCAGCAAAGACTGCATGCACGCGCGCGCACACACACACACACACACACACAGACATACAGTGGTGTGAAAAAGTGTTTGCCCTCTTCCTGATTTCCAATTTTTTTGCATGTCTATCACACTTAAATGTTTCAGATCATCAAACAAATTTAAATATTAGTCAAAGATAACACAAGTAAACACAAAATGCCGTTTTTAAATGAAGGTTTTTATTATTAAGGGAGGGGAAAAAAAATCCAAACCCATGTGGCCCTGTGTGAAAAAGTGTTTGCCCCCTCCTGTTAAAACATAATTTAACTGTGGTTTATCACACCCGAGTTCAATTTCTCTAACCACACCCAGGCCTGATTACTGTCACACCTGTTCTCAATCAAGAAATCACAAATAGGACCTGCCTGACAAAGTGAAGTAGACCGAAAGATCCTCAAAAGCCAGACATCATGCTGAGATCCAAAGAAACTCAGGAACAAATGAGAAAGAAAGTAATTGAGATCTATCAATCTGGAAAAGGTTATAAAGCCATTTCTAAAGCTTTGGGACTCTAGCGAACCACAGTGAGAGCCATTATCCACAAATGGAGAAAACATGGAACAGCGGTGAACCTTCCCAGGAGTGGCGGCCGACCAAAATTACCCCAAGAGCGCAGCAACGACTCATCCGAGAGGTCACAAAAGACCCCACAACAACATCCAAAGAACTGCAGGCCTCACTTGCCTCAGTTAAGGTCAGTGTTCATGACTCCACCATAAGAAAGAGACTGGGCAAAAATGGCCTGCATGGCAGAGTTCCAAGACAAAAACCACCGCTGAGCAAAAAGAACATTAAGGCTCGTCTCATTTTTGCCAGAAAACGTCTTGATGATTCCCAAGACTTTTGGGAAAATACTCTGTGGACTGACGAGACAAAAGTTGAACTTTTTGGAAGGTGTGTGTGTCCCATTACATCTGGCGTAAAAGTAACACCGCATTTCAGAAAAAGAACATCATACCAACAGTAAAATATGGTGATGGTGGTAGTGTGATGGTCTGGGGCTGTTTTGCTGCTTCAGGACCTGGAAGACTTGCTGTGATAAATGGAACCATGAATTCTACTGTCTACCAAAAAAATCCTGAAGGAGAATGACCTGAATCCTATTGAGATGCTGTGGCATGACCTTAAAAAGGCGGTTCGTGCTGGAAAACCCTCCAATGTGGCTGAATTACAACAACTCTGCAAAGATGAGTGGGCCAAAATTCCTCCACAGCTGTAAAAGACTCATTGCAAGTTATCGCAAACGCTTGATTGCAGTTGTTGCTGCTAAGGGTGGCCCAACCAGTTATTAGGTTTAGGGGGCAAACACTTTTTCACACAGGGCCATGTGGGTTTGGATTTATTTTTCTCCCTTAATAATAAAAACCTTCATTTTAAAAACTGCATTTTGTGTTTGCTTGTTATCTTTGACTAATATTTAAATTTGTTTGATGATCTGAAACATTCAAGTGTGACAAACATGCAAAAAAATAAGAAATCAGGAAGGGGCAAACACTTTCACACCACTGTGAAATATATATATATATATATATACACACACACACGTTACAGTAGAGCTACCTCTGTCCTCGGTCTCTGTGAGGCTGCTGACATCTCTGCCAGTGAGTGAGTGAGTGAGTGAGTGAGTGAGTGAGTGAGAAGGGCCCCCGGGGGACCCCAGTGATATTACAGAGGTACTATTGTAGTGCCCCAGATTCCTGGCCTGTCACATACCTCTGCAGGACCCAGATAGCTCAGCTCTCATTCTCTCTCTCTAATCAGTGGACCTTTTTTATCCTGCAGCAGGCCTTTTCAGTACCAACAGAAAGGGATGGGGGGGGATGCGTGGAGGGGGGGGGGGGGGTGCTCTTTTCCCTGCCGCTCCAGTTTAATTGCTTTGACAGCTCAACTACAGCCTGTACTCAGAGTTTAGAGTCAGGACGAGGGGAGAGGCAGAGGAGATGAGGGGACAGATAGAGAGGAAGAAGGGAAACGAGCTGTGCTGTGCTGCCCTGTCCTGCCCTGTCCTGTCCTGTCCTGTCCTGGGGACTCTGCTGCATTCCAAACCAAAGGAGTCTAAATGAATTCCTCATTAGCAGCTCAGAAACTGACCTGATTTGCACCCAAGTAGAGAGACAGACTGAACAAACAGCAATATTACGGCCGTGAGGGTCCTTTGTTACAGCAACGGTGTGCATATGGTGCCAAAAAGTCTCACACGTTAGTGCATCAATATTGCACCAATATCTTCCCGCTAATAGTTGTGCGTTTTGTAGTGATTTCAGTAAATCAGACGCTCACCCTCACTTTACGTCCACACAAATACACGTTGTTTGTCACTCTGACACAAGGGAGACTATGAGCAGTCCAACCAGAGAGCAGGTGTTGCACTTACGTTGCACATCTCTCGCACAATGGCCTTCTCTTTCTCACTGAGATCGTCCTCGTAGTCCTCAGGAACCGTCTTGTCCAAGTTCTCGTGGACCTCCAACACCTGATGGCAGACATGGGGATGAGTGTGATATCATTACTCCTACATAGCTCGCTCCCTGACTGCATTCATAGCAACAGAAACAAGACGATAAGCACGGGTGAGATCAGCACAGCTTAAAGTGAATAAATAAAAGTGAAAAGAATAGATGTAATGGGGAATATGCTACCTTCATGGCGTGCACCACAGCCTCAGGCTTTTGGACGCAGGACAGGTAGCCTGTAGCAGGAGAGGACTCGCTGGTTGGTAGACGGCCCGTACCCTATGAACAGGGTAAAAAGAAACAAAATATACATATATATTTTAAAGGTTTTTTGTTGTTTCTTTCACAGTAAACCGGAGCAGCAAAGATGTGAGAGAAAAGGTGGGACCTGAGACAGCGGCGGGGGATCCGATAGGAAACCCGGCGATACTGCTTCCCGCCCACCGATAGCTGTAACCCGACTGCACCAAAGGCCTGTCAATCAAACTGACACGCCCCCAGAAACACGGCATTCTGAAGTTTATTATGCAATTAATGACGGGATTATTTTCAGATGGGACTTCAGATAGCTACACCGAAATAACTCGTGGAAAAAAATGTATTGACTGAGAATTTTACGAGACTGGTTGAATGGGAGTCTATGGAGCCGAAGGCTTTTTGGAGCCAACCTCTAGTGGCACTCGGTGGTATTACAGCTTAAGGCCTTTCCACATCGGCCTTATTTTTCAGACCCTGAAGCTACGTCCACTTTTATATAAAGTCTATGGTTTAAACCAGGATTCAAATGAGCACCATCACACAGAGCTCTTCATTTGATCCACAACCAGGACAGTTCACTCCGTACGAAAAAAAATAAAATAACCCTCCCCGTCTTCATCAGCGTGTGTTCTGTTCTGACATAACAGGAGAGGTTTCTTGTACTGCAGCACTGAAAATGTCATCTCCTTCAACCCGACTCACATCACCTCTCCTCCCCTTGTGTTCCTCTTCCCCCTTTTTGTTTTTGCATTCACCCAGCCTTCAAACTCCCAGGTCTGCTACCTGCGCGACGTGATGTAACCTGGTGTGATGGGAGCAGCCAGCCAGGAAGAGGATCAGGGGGTTTGCTTGACTCATCGCGCCCCCCAGTTAGTTCCAGACAGTGACTCTCTGTTTGAGGGACACAGAGATCTCTGGGACACACAATGGTGCCCATTCACTGTAACCTGGCATCGGGGCCCTGCATTATCCACAGATCCATGGCTCTGTTAGCCCGGGTTCGATTCTCTGCTCGCTAGTGATGCGTTTGTCAGCTCCCTCCACGCCTGCTGGCCCCATTTGGGTGCCAGAATGAGCCCGCATAACCTGATAGCATAGAGATAAAATAATAATCCCACTGCAGCCAAGAGGGATGATCTGTGGAAACTGTCCAACAGTCAATTCATGTCACATCAACCACATGAAACATTGATTTGTTTTCCTGGTCCTGAGGGTTATGGCCTGTCACCTGCTCACACAGCAACAACCACTATATGAAGTTTTCTTTTTATCTCTGATTTTGGAGCAAGTTGTTTAATTTTTGAAGCATGTGTTGATGTTATTTTCATACAGGAAGAGAACTAGTTGACAAAGAGCATTTCATTCATGAGCTATGGTATCAGAAAAGACTTGAATATAAAGAAAAGGTTCATGTGAATCTTGCTTGCACATAAAGTCCTCTTGTCATCCGTCCCACATTTTTAATTGGCTCCAATTTTCAGAAGTCAACACTGAAGGACAGACGCTTTTCTAAACTCTAAAAGAAAGCAGGGAAGGCTGTTACCATGGCGCCATGTTTGATGTCAATCAACCTGTGAATATGTGTGTCAAGTGCAGGTTAGTCTGTCGCCATCTTTTCCGCCAACACTAGCCTTGCTTTAATGCTTATTTTACCTGTACTTACTTAATGTGGGAGTTCGGAAAGTTGCAATCAAATAAATAATACGAGTTTAGTCCTTCACATGCTGAAGGACTAACCTGTAACCTGCATAGTCTCTTATGTCTTGGAGATATATAAAATCTTTAAACAACCTTGCAGTAGTGGTAAAGTATCCCACACACGCATTGAGTTTGTTGGGATCTGGTGTTCCTAATTTCAACAGATACCCAAAAACCTATCCAGGTTCCAAACTAATCAGTGTTTGCAGCAGCTGCAATCTTATTTATGACCTGAAAATTAATTTTGGAAAATGATCTTTAGAACTTCTGCGGATATTAATTAAGCCATAACATGAAAAAAACAGAGCTGAATTTGTTTAGAAAAAGGAATGGAGTGAAGTCTTTGGTAGCTATTTCTGACATCCCCCTCATTATTAAAACGCATCGCCAAGGCTAAGTCCACAATAAATAAACAATAAGAATCCCCTTGTGAAATAACAGCAGTCTGTTAAGTGTGTTTCTTCTTGTTCAAGGTCACACCAACAAATGTAACAGCTTCAGTTCCCATCCAGCTCCTCTGCCGTGGACTTTGAAGTCAACTACGGGAAAGAACATGTAAATCACTGTCGCCCCTTTTTGATGTTTTCCTCTCTGAGCTATTATCTGACATGTGTAAACACTCCCTGCTCGCGCTGCGGCCAGGTTTTCCAGCGTGTTCTGCGTCGGAGCGGTGCAGTGAAGAAAAGGATTTGGACAGTGCAAAGACACAGCCGGCTCCGGGCAGTGTTTACTGCTCATATGGATGTACATTTGGAGGAGGCTTCCCTGCATAAACAGCCCTGATTTAGTTAGTGTGTGTGCGTGTGTGTGTGTGTGTGTGTGTGTGTGTGTGTGTGTGTGTGTGTGTGTGTGTGTGTGTGTGTGTGTGTGGCACTGTTGAGTGTTTGTAAGAATCACGCAGGCGGGCCGCTCGCTTTCTCTGTAGATCTTTTTCTTCTCTCCCCTCGTTTTCTATCTGACAATCTCACGCACACTCACTGACCTGAAAATCTGTCTGAGTGACACAAAGGAGTATATGTAAAGGATGAGCTGATAGACTGGGAGGGGCGCACACACACACACACACACACACACACACACACACAGAGACTCCAGTTCACTGAAGTCCTACGACTCGCTCATCTTCTCTTTCACTCACATGGATGAACTTGGATCAAATTAGAGAGCGGCCAATTGATCACCATAAAGCTCAACATGAGTAATTCTCACGACAACAAAGCCATTACTAGACAAAGGCATAAAACTCAAGACACAATGGGTTATTCTGCACTAGTATGCAAATTACTTTCCTGTATCGTTCTGAGGTCGCTAAAGCCTCAGCTGTTGGCCAATAAAACGCAGACGACACGACCAAGCTACAAATTGTCCCGCAACCCCCTATAAAAACGCTTTTATTCTTATTTTTTTATTGGATTGATTATTGATTTTTCTGTCTGTTTTTCTGTGTTGGCCCTGTGATGGACTGTTCAAAGTGTACCCAACAGTAACGTCACCCATTGGTTTGTGAACGGCCATTATGAAGCCTCGAGTTCGGATAGGGTTAGTGTTAGGATTAGCGTTAGGGTTAGGATTAGGGTTAGGCACTTAAGGCACTTCTGCATCAACTTCATTTTTCAGACCCAGGAGCTACGTCCACTGTTATATACAGTCTACGGTTGTGTCCGCCTTCTCCCAAAATCAGCTTGGATAGGTCGGCAGGGCGGTGCAGTTGTTAGTACTGTCGCTGGGTTCGCACCTTGACTGGAGGCCTTTCTGTGTGGAATTTGCATCTTCTCTCTGCCTGCGTGGGTTTTCTGCCGATACCCCGTAGATTGTCTGTTTCTGTCTTTCCGTGTTGGCCTTGTGATGGACTGGCAAGCTGTCCGAAAAGCTGAACTCGAGGCTTTAGAACGGTTTTAGAAAGTTCACACAACAATGGCTGACATCACAGTTGGCTGCTGCTTAGTAACAACTGATCTCCACATGACAGCTAATGTGTGTGGTGCAACTGGTTCTAATCAAGTGATGCATAAAACTCAACTTAAGCACTTAAATTATAACGTTAAGGGTGCAAGGAGTTTAAACTCACAAACACACAAAGCAGACACCTTAAATGCAAGATCTCCCTCAAATATGGTGATATAAATGTATTTTTCTGTGTTGGAATCGATCTACATTGACATTGTCAGCATGCCACCAGATTGGCAGGTCTGTAAGGAGCCCGAATTCACACCTCAGGTCAACAGGCCGCCCTTGTTTCGCGCTGTGAAATTAAATGTGGTACGACCATGAAGTCAATTTACAGTTTATCCTCCCCCCCCCCTTCAGGAAGATACCTCATGTAGTGTTACAGTTCATGGGCATTACTGAACGGCGTGAACCTCCACAAGGAGGCGGCTTTGACCCGCCAGCTTGAAAAGGTGCGAGCCGGCTCTGAGTGCAGTGAGGTCGGCGCCTCACACTGAGCCTGTGATTAAAACACAATATTGATTCTTACATGGCGAAGATTTAGTCCTCTGGGTAGTGGCGTAGCCCGACGCTGACCTTCCATAAGCAGTCAAAAAACAATTATCAAGCTTCTCCTCCCCAGACACTGGAAGGGTCAGGGGTGGAGGTGGATTGTAGAGGATTATTACTTTCATTGCAGGATTCAGTTCCAGCAGGCTCCAGGGAGGAGGAGAGGAGCTGAAGGCCCAGGAAATGAGAGGAAGAGGAGGGAAAGGCTGACTCCCGGTTACTTTTCTGTGCTTGTCTTCATCTTAATTTCTCTTCTTCCTCCTTTCTTTTTCCAGTCCATTGCATCCCCCTTATGCCCTATTTCCCATCATGCCCTCCCCCCCACCCCCGCCCCACCCCCTTTCCTGTGTTCCCTTCCTGTCATGTGTAAGAGACAGTGAGGTTGCCTGTGGAGGTGTAATTGGAGAGTCAGAAGTAAAGTGAATTAGAGCTGACTTGATTTCGCTGCGGAGGCACCGTGCCGGTGCTCCCTGCAATTAAAGCACACGTGTGTGTGTGTGTGTGTGCGTGCGTGTGATTACACCCTGTCTCTATCTAACCACATCTGTATAAGCAGCGTTGTAGTGTTCATCCATGGTTGTTCTCAAATTAGTAAGGTGTGGGTGGGCATCCCTTTATGTGCATCACTGCGAGTCTGGTGTATGTGTTTAATCTTCTCCGTATGTGTGTGTACGCGTGTGCGTACGTGTGCGTGCGTGTGCGTGTGTGTGCATTGTGTGTCAGTCTCCTGGATACTGACCATGTGCATGGCCTCCTGGCGCTGGGGCAGAGAGGACAGCTGGGACTCTGAGTGGTACAGAGTCATTCCCTTCCTCAGGGCACGAAGGTCACCTGGGTTACACTGCTGGACACAAGCGGGCACAAAACAAACAAACACAGAAAAAGAAAACAAAAAACACATAAGACTTGATTGTCACTTAAATTGGCTAAAAAGAAAGAATGGCTTCAATGTTAATTAATCATAATGATTAATTCAAACATACAGGTGGGATGTCATGGGAATTTGTTTCATAACTTTTGGGGTTTAGCAACCATTTTGCTTTGAAATGAATTTTAACAAACATTACTACTTACTCAAAAACAATGCAAATGCCTGTGGAAACTGAACTATTTCGATATACCGTATAAATGTAACTCTTTTATATTATTGTTTTAAAAATGCAATAACCTTCTTTGCACTAAAGTCTGAGGCAGACACAGGTACCTATATCGATAATTGATAAAGCTATATTAGGCTTGTTTTGTTTACATAAACACATTACATACACTCAAACATTTCTGATAAAGATTCCCGACATGAATGGAAAAAAAAGATGGATACAGGCTGAACTTTTTACAGTTTGAAATATGTAACACATTGTCCACCAGAGCACTGACAAGTTAATTTTTTTGGCTTTACAGTGAAATTTTTTTTTTTGTTTTTTTTTTTTTTGTTTTTTTTTTTAATACTTGTATGTTTGCGAAGAGGGTTCATTAAGGTTCCCCTCCTACACCGACACCTGCCCTTTCATCACCACCGCTCTCCTACAAAAATGGCACCTCCCAGAACCGGGTCTGCATCGTGTTGCGCCAATCGTCGAAGGAGTATCACGCAGCGACGCCGCTCCTAAGATTTGTCCTCATTCGCAGCCAAAGACCACTGGTTCCTGGGGGGAGTAACCGGCCTCACTTCCCTCTGCGGGCAGAAACACGGCAACACCGCTGTTCCTTATGACATTTCTCATGTCACGCACCAGTGTTCCCTCTGCGCGAGGCACAGCGTGTAAACACACGTGATGCCTGGCGGCGTTCGGGCTATAAATAACCCAATGAGCTGTGGCTGTGTGTCTATGAATGCGTGGACATTGTGCTGTGTTGTCTGCCTGTGTATTATCTCTCTCTTCATCACACACTCAGGTGCACACTCGCATACATCAGCATTCCCCTTGTCTTCTCTGTCCTTTGATATCTCCCTCCTTCCTCCAGCTTAGTATCCCATGGGTGTTCCTCTAACCTTTCCAAATCCTTCCCTCGGCACTTCCTGATCTATCCTCTGGGTTTCCGTGTCCATGGCCTAAATTATGCACCTTTGCTAACATCTCTGTCATTTCTCTAAGCTTTGTGTCTGGAGAACATAAATATCAAATCAGGAGGAGTGAAATAAACACATGATTACAAGATCAGCACATCAGTAAGTGAGTTTTCGGACAGGATTCCTATCGCTAGTGAAGATTTCCCAGTTTTGAGTTTGAAACAAACCGACTCGCATCTTTAACTTCACTTTCCACCCTGACTTGACCTTGACCACCGACGCCAACAAAGCCATTTGTTTTCCAGACAGCCGAGCACAGGTGGCCCTCTGCCGTCTTCTTGGCTGAAACTCGGGGCCCTCTGTCTATCCATCCATCACAATGTTCCTGGTGCTGACAGGAAGAAGCTGTGGACGTCATGCATCGTTTCCTGTCTGGGGGCCGGGGGTGACGCATCTCCGACAAAAGGGAAGGAAGGACAGCTATGCGCTCCTCATGAACCGTGATTTAATACAAAACGGTAGAGAAACAGTTTAATCTGAGTAACCTGTGCTGGACGGAAATAAGAATTTGATCTTAAATTCTTTTTCCTTATTAAAACACGAGGACTAACTAGCTAAACACTGAATTCTTTGTCCTCGACGTGGACCATAAACTGGTGGGGTAAAGATGAGGTAAAAAAAAATGTCCCAGTCGCCTGCCATAACCCACTGCAGATATAAAAAAAAATGTCAGACTCCATCAAGCTAACATTAGCGCTACATCGTACTTGACGCTACATCACCCTCAATGGCTAAGCAAAGTCAAAATATATTTCTAAAACATTTGAATGATTACCAACTCATTTTGGGACAGTTAGTCAATTGTTAGGCGCACCACCAAGAGGAGCCTCTGGCAGCACAGTCTGGAAATCATTGCCTTTGATGAACCATGTCCCACTCCATCATCTTTTCACCCATCTGATTTCTCAGTCCATAACTTTGTCAATGAATAAAGCCACATTTTATTACTTTCGTCATCATTTTAATCCACTGGACCAACTGCAGTCCGCCCTTACCAAACGAGTTCAATCAGCCTGCAGCTAATGGACGGAGAGTCATTTGAATCTGTCATGTAAATCATGACATTCTCGGAGTCCCACTGAACACTTGATAAATGATCAAGAGGCAGTGAGCGTGGCGGGAAAGTGCGAGCGGCTCACGCTGCGGTGAGTTAACACAGATAAGTATCGGCTGGAGAACACGGGGGGGGGAGCCAAGTGGGAGAAAAGTTAAAAGAGCAAATCGTGTACCTGCATGTGGCTGAGCACACCTGTTTTTCTTATGTGTTTACACCCGTGCTGTGTTAATATCCACCGTGGGAGCCTGTAGTTAACTCCCCCCCTGCTCCCTTTAGTACAGCAATAACCCTTCAGCCAGGCTGGTCTGGAGGGTCGACATTCCTGCAATAAGAGGCTATTGTTTCCTTTCGCTCCACACGAGTTTCTCTGGGCCAGTTTCATAACCCAGGAAGTTGGGCAATATGTCCACCGAGGTGACTAATATATTGTAACAATTGCACTTGCTCGAATTCAGACACGTCATTCGGGAGCAAAAATTGCATCAGTCAAATCAAACGGTAAACTGCAGAAATGTGTTCGCCCCGGATCTTACTGGAGTATTCGTTCAAGGAACAACACCTTTATTAGTGACACAACCTTTAAGATACTTCAGAAAAACACTCCCCCGTTCTTCAGTCGCACTCACACGCCAGTTGTCGGCCATGCATAATGGATGCCTTGATCTACCTGCGTTGCCCCAGTATCTTAAATTATTCAGCCCACCAGACATCTCGAACAAGCCAAGACAAGCGTGCGTCATTTATGCACCACAGCACAATGTAGCGTTCCTTCACCTTATGTACCTCGTAGAAAACACTGAGGACAGAGGAAGGCTCTCTTGCCAAGAAAGGGCAGATACAAGCAGGTGCCACCTGTGTTCATTCATTAGCATAGCATGCCGGCAGCACTTAGAGGGGTCGGGACACAGAGGCAGCACCTCTGCAAGGCAATGCAACCCAATTCTATAAAACCACAAGGTGGATCATTTTGGTGGTAATGTTTTAGACTGAGCTTTATTATAATGCGAAGATGGGATATCAAGTATTAGGGCTTTCCTACCACCTCGAAAGCTTACCGATCGAGACTGTCTTCCTGCCAAAAAGCAACCCAGTGGATCTTTTGTGCAAGCAGCTCATTACAATCCATTTTTTTTTCCATATAAATAATGATAACCTGACATCCAGGAGAAGTGACACAGTTTAGATGACGTCTATATAATATACGTTTTTTTTCCTTGTCAGGAGGAGGCGGGTTGGTGGATAAGTCGATACAACATCGGACTCAAATGCAGGAGACTGGTGTTCACTTTCCGTTCCCAATCACCAGTCGGGACAGTTTTTTTAAAACCAAATTTACTGTTGCCATGACGATAAAAGTTGCGTACCTTAGAGGCAGTAGTAACTTCATTCAAAGTCCTTATTTGCACTGAAATGATCATCTTTCCTGCACACGAACCAAGTGTTTCTGTATGTAAACCTAACCAAGGGCGCTAATTCATGAAACACTGTTTGTGGGGTTGTATTTGAAGGTAAGAACAAATGACCTATATTGGTCGTACGGGTTGGACGACTTGTTGTTAGTTTGTCTCATCAATACAAAACCCCTGTATAATTACCAGAGGTTGTGGTTTTCAGGGAACTATTTCTTGGCCAGGTGCATAACTTCCTTTGGGTACTATCATCTCTGGGAGTCAACTCCAGTTCATCGTGATGCTTTTAAACTTCAGTTCTTGTAAGCATTGAAACAAGACATAATAAGTAAATTAGTAAGAGTTTGCGATGCTAGTAGGTAGATTGTGTTAACGTTTTTGGTTGAGCCAAGCTCACTATTTCTACTCGTCTCCAAATCTTATGCTGTGGCTTCATATTCTCTGTGACAAACTATTTCTTTGAACATTACCACAGAGTAGATTCACCTCTCTGAAGGGCCCACAAATGAACCACTATAGCAGTCAACATTACTGCTAATGAGTTGCATTACATTGTACAACTGCTGCTCTGATTGTGTGCGCCGCCCTCGGTAGAAGAGAAAGCAACAAGCTCGAAGCTGAGAAGAGTTCCACCACCGAACAGATTAAAGAGGGGAAGAAGGCAAAAGAGGCTCAAAACAGGGACATTTCAGAAAGTTACCTTCTTCGTCTGTATTTGTGATAAGCTATACCGGCTAGAAGCCTATAGGGAGAGAAAAACATAATGGTGGAGTGGTTCATTATTTCATTTTTGTCGATTGGGAGCAAGTTTTATCAGTAATGGAAGCAACTGTTTTGTTCTTAGGCTCCACACCAAAGGAAGAAAAAAAAACGTACTTTTAATAAAGCTTTGGCTACACACTGGAATCAGTTTCTACTAGTCACAACTGTGCAGTATTAAATTATCAACTGTTAAAGAACATACTTCTCCTTATCCAACTTCAGATCTAAAAAAAAGAAATTGAAACCCACATCATCACCTCAGTGTGAACAAGGACTATCAGTGGACTTTAAGGAGCAGGTTCATATTATATGTCCTGACTGCTGTGAGACAATGTGTAGCACCTAATTGCAGCACTTAAGAGCCAATAATGAGGCTCATTTCACTCCTAGTGTCAGTGATTCCAGCCTACACGCTGCCTACATGTGAATCTGCTGAGAGATAATTGGGGGAAAAGAGAAATCAGTTAAAAAAAAAAACTAAAAAAAAAAAGGCTGAAAGCTTCAAATGAAAAAATCCGTTTAAAGTGTGAAATTCAACCTCGACTGTCTGCAGCCTGACTTGCATTCAAATAAACTGACTCGCATCATAAAGCCTTGTGAAAAAACAGAAAAAGAGCAAATTATATATCAAAGACTGCTGTTTATTTGTTTGTATGTTTTTTTTTACAAAAAAACAATGACTGATAACTTCTGAGTGTTCACGAATTTGATCCCCCTCATGACCAATTAGTAGTTTCCCTGTTTGTTGTTGTGTTTATGAACACACAACATCTGCAGACTGACATGTGACCTCATGGTGAACCACACTAGAATTTCCACCCCCAAATCCCCCCACCCGCCTCCTCACACTCCCACCTCTTCTCACTCAGCCCTCCATCCTCCAAATTTGGGAGAAGTCAGAGCAAGGTCAGCTTTGGGAGAAATCCTTTACTCTGTCACTGTCACTTAATGCCTCTTTCCCCTCTTTTTTTTTTTTTCCTTCCCCCTCCTCTCATCTCTCCTCCACTCCCGAAGCTCGCCTCGGGGGCTAACATCACTGCTCGCTTCTGAAGCTCACTGACTCCCTATGAATTAAACATGGGTAAACATATTCTCCAACTAACAGGCAGCCTGTTGTGAGGGGGTGGCTTCACAGAGGCATCAGGCAACCCCTTTATGTCATCACAGCTGCCTGTCACATGTTTGGAGTTGAAAAGTTGCACGAGAGCAGTTTAGTGGGACCATAAGTGGGCTAATAGTGCTACTCATTCATGTGTAACTGACACAGAGTAAACACACCGGCGGGGGTAACGTGTGTGTGCGTGTGCGTGTGCATGCGCGTGTGCGTGTTGCCTCACCTGCGAGAGCAGCTTATTGTTGTCGTCCTCCAGTATCCGCACTTTTGTCTCCAGCTGCCTGATGTAGTTGGAGGAGGAATCTGGAGGAGAGACGGAGAAAGAGAAAAAAGAGAGGGGAGGAGAGAGTGATTAGCATTTCAAAGAGCTAAAGAGGAAAACAGACAGGCAGGGCAGCTGAGGCAGAAGGACCACGTAGAGCTCAAAAGGTTGCTGTGCACTTCCGAGAGACCCAAAATAACTCCGTCTGAGAGAGCACTCTCCAAATGAGGACTTTCACATCCTCGTTCGGTCTAAAACTCAAATAAACCAAATAACATATGCAGGCTTTTACTTTGAAGCCCCCTTGAAAATGTTTGGCAACCCAAAAACAATATGCAGAACTGCTACTTGATATTAATAAACTGGGGATCCACCTAACTTTTATTTTCATTACCAATGAATCAGTTGTTTTGGTCTAAAATATGAACAAAGAAAGCACAATGCGCCAACCACTTCATGCAGAGTCTGGTGGCATGCTGTGAAACTGCTTGTTTTGACTGACAAACTGTGAAAAAAAAATCCAAAGCCATCCAATTTACAATCTCACAAAACAGAGAAAAGCTGCTAAATCCTCAGATCTGTAAAGATGAAAACCACCAATGTTTCACTCTTCGTCCCTGCTGATTTATTTTCTCACGAATGCCTTATCAGTCCATCGACTTTAGGAAGAACTGTGAGCTACTTCTAGCGCTATTCTTCAAATCTATCTACCATGTGTCGTACGAAGTCCTCGTGCTAAATAAACTACTCGTGGCCCGAGGTCAAATGTCAAGCACTGAGCATTCCCACCCACATTAGCAGTGTTTTGACTGCATACTTGACTGGAGTCTGTTCCCAGCTGGATGCACATTTCTGCTGGGCCACATTTGTTTTTATGAAACAAACATAATTGTCATATTTGAGATCTGTGACAGAAGTGTCTCTGTGCACCTGACAAGCAGCGTTACTCGGGGATAATTACTCCGCCGAGATTCACACAAACCGTTGTTGATCCTGATAAAGCAGCATTCTGCGCCAACATGAATCAACTTTACCGAGTTCAAACCAGGGACAGGGGAGATGTGAAGAGTAGAGGTGCAGTTTGACTCGGTAGGTGGCACGCAGCCTGTTATCTAAAAAGGCATGTTTAATTTACTGAGAGATCAAAGCGGAGTTACGCACAGGAAGCGCGCTCTGGAAACTCGTCGGGAGCACAGCGCCGCACACGCATCATTATTTTATTTTGTTTTCTAAGTGGAACTACAGAGAGGCTGAGAGCGGAGACGGTGACGGGGGGATACAACAAATCCGCCGATGACAATGATGGTTTAAGTAATATGCACATGAGGAGCCACCGCTGCTGCTGTTGTTGTTTAATGCACGCACGCGCGTAAAATCAACGCTTGTTGTACCAGGGTGGTCACTCCAACCTTAGTTTGTTTCACTGACCGTAACACGTCCAACCAGCCTGTATTATTTAAATAACCTGCAGTCGAGGGGCGCTACTGTACACAAATCCCCTCTGAAAACACACTCGGACGCAGTTGGGCTCAGTTGAGCTGAAGACACACAGTCACAGATCATGGTCACAAATGTTTCACACGTACGTGAACAACAGTAGGTTTATACAAGGTCAGCTCTCTCCAGCTACCTGAGGTCAAATGCATCATGGGAAACGGCAATCATGGTGGTAGATTAGATCAACCAGGTTACCACATGTAGCTAGATTTCAACCCGAGTCTGATGACTTGGCTTTCATGAGTTTAACTGGATTTCTTCGGCTTGTAAACAAAACAGTTACTGACTTATACCATGAAAGACTCCTTGATAAAGCAGACTTAAAAGTGCCATCAGATACAAACACTGTGTTCTCTGTCAATGCAGAGCCAGTCAGTCCTCTCACTTCAGAATCAGCCAAAATGCTCCGTGTCATAAATACACTTTGATATGATTTTAATATGGGAGTGGCCGAGGAAACATCTAATTATTGACTGGAAGCATGAAAAAAAGCAAGTTAAGGAGGATCCATGTTACCTAGGGGCAAAAGTATTTTCCATTTTCCTGCTTTTACCTGATTTTATCACCATAACTTCGTTGTTATGTGTATGTTACATGCACTAGAGTGTAGAGACAGCGCTGTTGTTGATTTCACATGAACCATGTGCTAATGTGGTATGGGGGTCAATAAAGATGATCCTATTAACACACAGAAATTTCACAATGTATGATGGCACAAAGTGTTTAAGTTGTAGAGCCCGACTGATTGCTGGATTTTTGGCGTTGATGTCGATACCAATATTAGAAAGTACACAAATTCTGATATCGACATGTCGACCAAAATGTAGTTATCAAACACTTGTGACAAAGATGTTTAACGAAGGTGGGATATTTTACAATTTATCAATTAACTTTATTGTACAATCTGACATCAGTGCACTGAAACAGTGAAGTACTGGGAATGTAATAATTATAAATAACTATAAAATGAAAAATGTCCAAGAAACCCTCACGGCCTTCTTGTCACCAATGATCCCAAAAAATATAAAAATAAAATAGAACTTGATTGAACACAGCTGCGGGTCAATTTGACCCGAGGACAGCGGGAGGGTTAAATACATATAGCTCATATATATATATATATATATATATATATATATATCACATGTACATTATGGACTCTTCTCCCAGAAGCTGACAGCAGTCAGGAGTGAATGACAGCACGCTGCCAGGCCGATTCACGTCCAGCCCCCTTGACTCTTTAGGAGGGCCGGCGCAGACAGAGCTGGTTAGCTGACGGCTGGACAGCAACAAGAGGAGGCTTCATTGGCCCGAGCTGCTAATCCTCTCTTCCTGCCTTGTGACCCTCTAATCTGTATTCATCTGCTGGCCTGACCTGCAGCCAGATCTCAAGCCGATTAGGACGAAGGTTCCTCAGCCTTCAGTCATCACCGGTACACTCAAACAACAAAGGACCCCAACTCTGACAGAGAAATGGATGTTCACTGCTTCTTGTTTTTGAAATAAATTACAGAGATGAAGATGTCGCCATCAGTGATCAAATGAACTCAGGCTTACTTTTATCTCCTTAAAAGCATTTGAACACAAACAGAAGATACACAGTCAAAGCTATTGATATCTTTTCTGTTTGACAAGAGAAACCTGGAGAAGTGAAGGAATTCTGCAGCCTCCTGACGAACCACAGCAACATCTCTCCCTTCACTCCCCATCCATAAGCCTTTGATGTGTTGTGTGTGTGTGTGGGGGGGGGGGGGGTGAATCTCAGGGCGCATCACTTCAGCATCACGCATGACACGATTAAGTGGTCCTTCTTAAATATGTGCAGATCTGCTGTGGGAACATTCACAGGAACACACAACATGGACAAAACACGTCAATACTTCCCATATACACACAGTACGCACACAGTACGCACACAGTACACACACAGTAGACATGCACAGAGCCGCGGGGATCCGCTCGGAGAATCCAGCCGTCACCCCCTTTAACACCCGGCTCTGGAGAGTCATCCTGGTGGGAGAAGGGGGTCAGGCAATTAAACTGTTCCCCTGCTCCCCTGCCACTCCTCCATCCTTTTATCCCACTCCACCCCTGCGGCTCCACATCGTCTCCTCTAACTCCGCTCCTCCGTGAAGTTGGAGGAAGAGCTACTCATCATACAGGGACGGCGTAGCAGAGCCAAAATAATTACCCTGCAAAACTCAGCGGTGCATCTCCTCTTTTGTACACAACAAGCACCGAGGGAGAGGCCGCCATGACTTATGCATAACCTGAATGAAATCTTAAGAGGCGATAAAGTGGATACAAGGTGGTGTGAAGAAGTAGGAGAGAGGGAAAAAAATGTCAGACTAAGCAGCAAACAATACAGAGAAAGACATGAGGCAGAGAGAGAGGGGGAACTTTGCCTTTATGATGCACAATTGAGATAATTTATACCTCTGTGCAAGCGTTGCTTACCCAATGAACTGAGCTGATGTATCTGCATGTGTGAGTATGTGTGTGAAACAAAAGGTGACGCAGACAGTGGCGCGAGTCCATCCCCCTCTCAGCACGTCACTTTGTATCACGTCAGGGCCACTGTGACCCACTTCCAGCAGCCACTCCCTCCTTCACTCTGCTCCACTCCCAGTTTCCCTCCATCTCTCCGGTTTATTACGTCCCCTCACTTTAACCACTCTGTGAACATTGTGGCTCTATTGTGCTCCTAAAAAAAGATTTCATTTGGGAGTGATGGGGTGATGAAGAAATAAAACAACTGGGAGAGTTCGCCTGAATGGGAACCGAGCTCCAAAAACTTTGAGTGTCGCCCCTTTAAAAAGGTCCTGACCTCTACTGGCTCTTCTTTGTTTCCTACTGGCCTCCGAACATCCTCCATCTGTCCATAACAGCTCATCTCGCTTCCCTTGCACAATGCCACTTACTCTTAGTCAAGTTTGTTTTTTCCTTCCCAGAGAGTTTTAGTGCCACTTGGAGAAGAGCACAAGTCCCCACCAAAAACACATGAAAACAACTGCAGAATTAAAACTGCATGAGAGGGTTCATGCCTTATGTAATGATGTAATGCCTCAAAGTTAGCATCAGGTCTACATTATAGATACCCCGTGGTTCCATGTATATTTGGTGTTACTCGTCAAAACAGAGTGTGTGTCCCAGAAGGCTGATAAAAGAGCTGAATGAACTTTCAACCTCAGAAAACAAAGAAACCAAAAGAAAAGAAAGATCTTTATTGCCAGCGTTGCCTCGTGCATTTAACCTGACTGAGTCGTGAACACACACACACACACACACACACACACACACACACACACACACACACACACACACACACACACACACACACACACACACACAGCGGGCAGCAGAGTTTGG
Source organism: Embiotoca jacksoni (assembly GCF_022577435.1). Taxonomy (NCBI): domain Eukaryota; kingdom Metazoa; phylum Chordata; class Actinopteri; family Embiotocidae; genus Embiotoca; species Embiotoca jacksoni. Next base: position 8,685,316 of record NW_027185374.1, read on the forward strand.
GGTTAGGTGTCTTGCTTAATAGCATTTCCAGCCGTGGAAGTTGGGCCAGGGGAGAGCACTGTCCATTCACCCTCCCTGACTATATTTTTTTTCACTTACCAATTCAGGGAGTCGAACCCACAACTTTTTCTCTCCCAACCCCGCCTCTCTATCTGCATCCAAATATTTCAAATCCTGCATTGTTTACGTTCCATGTTTGTTAACTCGGAGTCCTTTTTACTTGCTTTACTTACTTACTTTGTGCATCGCTGCTTCCAACTGTGTGATTAGTGTCATAAAGGGAAACCAGCTACAGGAAACACATACATGCACAATGCAAAGAATGAGGACCCTCTCCCTAAAACACTGCTCTACGGGGTGCCTTTTATATATATTTTATATATATATATATTATTATTATGCACTGAATGAATTCATAATGATAATGTGTCATTTATAAGAACATTGCAGAATTGATGTCAGAGCAAGTCTGCAGAGATGACTGGTTACCTGCAGTGGTAAATGAATAAATTCAGAGAGTTGTAGTTGACTCACTGGATGGAGAGAATATAAACTTCTACCATTGGTCGACTATTTCAAGTGATATTCTCCTCCTTTTCCACTATATTTGTTTTGGCATTTTCGAAATCCTCATCTCAACAGGAAACAACAACGTCTGAGCAGCAACCTGCAGGGAGGCGGGCCAGTTTGCTTGTTTTTTGGTCTTTTGGGGCGATTTAGTCATTTTTCTGCCAGAGCTCGCCTCCCCACGTGCAAATGTTCCAAATCAAGTTCCCCAGCGACACTATTTTGCAGAAGCACAATTGTGATTGGTTTAAAGTCGCCGTTTTGTTTTCCCCTTTGCAGCATGATACATGGGTGCAGCCAGACCTTTCTTCAGATAGAGCCGTCTATGTGAGAATATATTTGTAGTAAATGACCTATGAAAAAACCCCAAAAAGGCTTGATCTTTTATAGTATAGGTGCAATATTATTCTCTGTCTTGCCATCCTTCTATTTCTGCTCCGTCTGTCTGTCACACCCTCAAATCCCAGTACAGGACAGTGGGTAGGACTAAGTTTAGTGGAGGTCAAGGCAGGCCTCTCTTTTAAGAGCAAATTGGTGACGTAAGCACAGAGACCACAGAGTCTGGCATGCTGATAAAGTTGTGCTGCAAGAATTGGGTTGACTGGTGTTAAAATTAGACCACACGTGTATGCATTTAGACCGGGCATCGGGCTGATGCTGGCAGGAACGCTGCAAAAGCAGCCTCCATGCTGTTGACTCCAAGGTCTTTACTACATCAAAGTAGCTCAAATAAACCGTACGGTTAAAAAGGACCAGGCTCTGGAATCCCCTTATGTTTTCAAGTCAGATCTCAAGGCTGTTTAGAAGCCTGTAGTGCATTGAAATCACTCGGCTTTTATTATTCCTGGCTGGGCTCCGGCTTTCATCTCTGATTCACAGCTGTAGCTCAGTGTTTTAGCACAGAGACATGGATATTTTCCCAGCCAAGTGTGTGTGTGTGTGTGTGTGTGTGTGTGTGTGTGTGTGTGTGTGTGTGTGTGTGGAGTATGAATGAATGCTTATGTGCAGCATTTGTAAGACAGGGAGCGCATGTGGGTTGCATGGGTGTCTAAGCTGACAGTGTGAGTTTGCGTGGGAGGAAGGGAGAACGGGCGAGAGGGTTTGTGAGAGAAAGGGGATTTTTGAATCCATCTGTGATTATTGTGTGTGTGTGTGTGTGTGTGTGTGTGTGTGTGTGTGTGTGTGTGTGTGTGTGTGTTTTTGAAGCGGGAGGCTGGGTCAATTACCTCAAGATGTTGGAAGAAAGAGCAGAAACAGTCCAAACTGTCTCGGCGTTCTTTTTCTCTGCGCCAACACCCGAGTCAAACTACAGCGGGTTCCATGAAATCAGACCTCGCCGGTTACAGTGAGTCCAATTATCGGACAAAAACATCTCGATTAATCAGAAAAGCTTAATGTGGAACAGACCGATTCAGACTCAGAAGTGGAATGTACATGAGGCCCACCTTCAAAAATGAAAAAGGAGGGATAAGGGAACAAAGAAGGAGAGAGGCACCGCTGCCCAGAGTCAGGGAAGCAATAATCTATAGAAAGCAGGAGTTTGGTTACTTTATTGTTTATTGAGCTAAATATTTAATGTGACTGATCATGTGGACGTGTTTGCTCTCCTATAAGGACCTAGAGAGGGTTTTTAAGTTTTGACCGAACAATCACTCTTCAGAGGGATGGCTTAGTTAGGGATTAATTTATCATGTATACATTTATTTCTGTTGCAGGGTGTTTTCAAAATGAAATTTTTAGCTTTTCAACTAACTTCATGCAAAGTGCAGGAAGCTAAATCAAGTCCACGTTCGGTGTTGTGTCTGCACGTATGTGCACGTATGCAATGTATGCACTGGGCCGGTGAATGCGTGCTTCCTTTGCTTGGCTGCCAGCGAATGGTCAGAGCCAGGGCGAGACGGCCAGAGGAACAGAGAGGAACAAGTTAAGTGGGCACCCGAGCTGCATTAATGAAGGGGATGGCAGAACCTGGCAAACCCAAGCACGTAAACCGTAGGCCCCTGGAAGGGCTTCAAAGGCTCGACTGGCTCATCAGCTGGCGGGGAGCTAACCCCATCTGACAAGACATGGCACCCACTCTGAGGAAGAGAGAGCTCCTCACCTCCCCACGCATTCGCCGCTCTGTGTGAACGCATGTGTGTGTGTGTGTGTGTGTGTGTGTGTGTGTGTGTGCGTGCGTGCGTGCGTGCTCTGGAAGACATGTTCCCTCATGAACATGTGAACGAGTGTGTGTTTGTCTTTAGCGTGTGATAACAGCACAGTGTTACTTTATGCTGGAAGAGAGACGACCCCATGCTGAGCGACTAAGTGTGAAAGTTAAAGTGTCAAATGGATTACGCTTGAAAAGGATGGCTTGTGCCTACCAACAACTCTTAAACATTGACCAGGTGAAATCAGCTTCTTAATCCTTTGTTGCTTGTCAACAGCAAAAAGCCAAGTAGGACTCCGTAACAAGCACGGCAGCTCAGTGGGCTTTAAACTGAGCAAAACTACCCGAGGAGATTTTTTGCCTTGAGGAGTTTTTAGTTGCATAAATATTTTACACACTCTGGTGTATCACATGAATATCATAGCCCTGTGAAGCGCTGTGTGGTCATGCAGTGGAAAGAAGACAGCTGATTGGCTGTGAGGGCCCCCTGGACCTCGACCATAATACAGATGCAAGCTCTGTGTTGTCTGTGAGCTTTTTCTGTCTGCTCTTCTGGCTTCTATGGGGCAATATTTAGATGTGCAAATCTACTTTGTAATCATCACCTCAACAAAATGTAAATAATAACAGTCTTCAATTTATATCTTGGATTAAAGAGACAGTTTACTGAACAATGACATAAAAAAAAAAAACATCCTTTGCTTTCATCTGAAGTAGAGCTGGAACAGTCAATCATTTAATGAATTACATTTGAGAAAGAGAAATTTAATTTGGTAATTGGTGAATTAAAGCAGTAGAAGGAGGAGTTACTTCATCCTACTACATTTTTTTTTGTCTAAACACATAGTCGGTGCTCCCTCGTTTCCCGTTTCATTTCCTCTCATATTTCCACACGTAAATCAATCTGACTACCTGGATGAAACGAAAGGAAGTTGACAGGGAACCACTATTGACTTGATCTAATTACCCACAATAACCACAGCATGTATGTAACGATGCCCCACTGAAGCCATCCAAGGTTGAGTAGAGGTCACCTGGGGCTCTTTACCATATCAGGGGCTGTTAGTGTCTGTTAGGTGGAAATTAAAGGCCAGTTCAAACCTCTCAGGTCTAACTATTGATCGGCCCGTCAGCATCTTTAACGGCAGAGAAAGAGAGAGAAAGCCAGTTGTATTTTTAGGTATTCCAGCAGACAGTAACGCAGACGTGCGTCTTGTTGCTATCACACATCCTGTCGGGGAAAGTGACGCGTCCCCCCTGCTGTCTCTTCCACTCGTCGTCACCCGCCCTTGCAGGGTCGGCGGACGCCTTCACGCGCCTGCAGCTGGATGTCTGCTTGCAGTACGTGTGATGTCTGTGTGTGTCTGTGATTGCGTACATACAGTATGAGCCTGGGTGTTAAGTGGCGAGCCGCCATGACATCGCCCATTAGTGTGTGAATTGCCTCCAGTCGGGCATTTTAGCTGTCGCGATCTTGTTTTTTTAAGAGCCAGAAGTGACCATATTTGGACAAGGAGGAGTGAGGGGGCGGATCTCACTGAGAACCAGAGGACACAATGCCCGCCCACTTGTACCGGCAACTTGACCGGAACCCAATCATGTCAATCAAACCAGACACACCCCCAAACATACCTCTTTTTGAGGCCTAACATCTCAAAAATGATGGAATTATTTTCAAAATCAGAAGGAAGGAAGTCTGACTTCATCATAACTTTGTTTTTCCTGAGAGAATAAATATGGAAGTCTATTGGAGCCAGATGTTTGTTGGAGACAGCCCCTCGTGGTTCCGCATAGTATTACACTTCAAAGCACTTCCACATTGGCTTCACTTTTCAGACTTGGAGACAACGTCCTTTTTTATGTGTTTGATTTTTATGTGATTTTAAAATAACAAGGCCACTAACTATTGATTGCATCACTATAAAAAAAACAAAAATTATATTATAATAATATAAAAGAAATAAAACCAATATCACGGTGTAGCACTGGTATTACTAGATTTTGAAACATTCGCAGAGCGCTGCCACTGTTTATTTGTTTCAAATAGATGATCGGGGCACTTGTGACACTAGTGCCCCAAGCCCTTAATCTTTTGATTAGGCTAGAAGAATGGCAATCTGGCAGCCAGTTCAGTTTAATCCCATGGAATCAAAGCTGTGGGTTTATATTCAGTCCACACCCTTAATTACTGTCCTGTGTGCGTGTGGCGGCTATTCACTGAGACAAAACAGAGGAGATTAGGGACATTTGGAGATGGATTTGCTTCGGGCTATTGTCTGTCTACAGAATGTTGCACTGCAACTCTTGAACTCGGCCTTGCATAGTGTATACAGTATTTTATGTTATTTTGTAGATTACTTTTCTTATCCATCTTTCACCTCTAGGTTAAATAGGTTAACAGTCAGGATGGGTGGACATTGAGCAGAGTATACTGGAGTTTTCAGGTAAAAACTGACCTTATATTTATGGGAAAGCAGCCTGCTTAGGCTTTACTAATGCAATATGTTCTGTTCAGTCTTTTTCTATTCCAAGAGGACCAAAAAAGTGTCTCACTATCGCACACTCACTGACACTCATGGCCCTTGACACTGAAGGTCAAAGGTCATAACTCTTGACTGATTTAGTGATGGGACGCTGCATTCCTTCAGATCAGTCGACCATTTTCTGCTTGCATAGATGATGGTGGGATTACTGTGTTACTGTGTCTTCTCCAAGTCAAGTCTTCTGTCTTATTCATTCTGAATAGCACGCAAGCACACAGCTGCACGGCACGCAAAACCTGCATAATCCCCTTTGTCTAAATACATTTCAGCATCATACAGCTATTTAAGATAGGATGATTTGTTGGGGGGGATTAAAAATCCTTTTCTTGCAGGAATTAGGAATATTTACTTGTTGAGTCAAAATCGTGTTCGTTTCTGCACAACGACATCATGAAAATGTCGGCAAACACAGCAATTTAACGTGTACCTTCTGATAACAGATCCGCAGATAAGTTGCCTGTAAACGTCTGGATGTCATCAACATGATACCCCACAGTGCCCATGAAAGGCTTTGCAGAAGAGGCTTAAGTGATGGCTGGCTTTACCGCGGTGTGTAAACAAATGCCAGAGGGCATTGTGGGTAGCGGTCGTCCTCCCCCGGAGCCCACGGCCCTCTTTAACCTCATTCCTTTCCCCGTTACCACGGTTTCGCCACCACAAAACCCCACAGCAACCTAATTTGCATAAATCTGCATTCCTTTAAAAGCCCGTCTGACTGACTGCTGAGCTGGCAAAGGTTGTGCTTATGTAAGCAGAGTCTAACAGCGAGCAGTTAGGTGGTAAATACAGAGGACGTTCCTTCCATAAGTACAACGCTGAAACCCCTTTATTAGCGGCCTCTGAAAATCCCATCTCCCGTGTGGGTTCTGATGCAATCTGCAAAACCAGCAATTCTTCTTCCAATCCTGTGAAAATAACCTCTTTATTCCGATGACATCATGTAGTGGTTTCATTGCTGTTTACACCAATATTAACCACAATGATTTCATTCTAATGCAAATCATAGAGAAAGGAGGGCAAGCAAGTTTCAACTTGAGGCTCTGCTGTTTGATCCAAGTGCTGACAAAATATATCCTGCTCTGGTGTTTTGGTCGACTGTATCTCTGAACAGAGTCACAACACCTGCGACGACATGTAGGAAATCCCCAAAAAAAATCTCTTCGCAAAAGAACAGCAGTGAGATTTCGAACAGCTCGAGGACAAATCTGTCCAATGAAACCACTTGAATAAACACAAACGCTGTCCATTCAGTGGTGTCATCTGTGCTTTCCCAATGAATAACTGGCCGCTGCAGGATAACAAGGGACCTCTGAAGGGGCTATTAGTGCAGTAATTGCCACAAAGAAAGAGATTTTACGTAAGAGCTTCCCAGCATTCATCTCATCCCGACCGCGGCTAAAATTGGATTGATGTTGGACCGGAGTTGCGCAGCCTTTCACTCGCTCCGACAACAGTGTTTTGAGACGCGGTGAAACTAAGCGAAGGCGACAGCACTTATACTCTGCAGTCGTCAGGAAAAAAGGGCCATTAGAAAGGAAACAGGAGAGCGACAGCGAGACGTACAGTAGGGAGACGAGAGATGTTGTGCAGACAGGACAGAAACAGGCGTAATAAGTGAGGGAATTCTATTACCTCCCATTATTCAATTCAATTCAATTCAATTCCATTTTATTTATATAGCACCAAATCACAACACAGGTTATTTCATGGCACTTAACACATTAAAGTCCTTACAGCAAGACTTTACAATATTATACAGAGAAAACCAACAATTCAACAATTCCCACATAAGCTTATGAATGGTTAGAGCTGCCTGCATCCAAGTCTCCAGTCTCAAGACAACAAGGCTAGCCAGGACTCATTATCCGAGCAACTGAGTTCATCCTCAGAATATTTTTCATTTAGATTTTTCAACTCTTTCAAATCACTTTGATCTACTGCAGAAAAGTGACTAATGTGTCTGGCTTTGAGACATCCTCGTCCTTTTTTTGCAGGACAGATCTGTCTGAAACACGTCCAAACAGGGACACGTTGTGAACACATACACACACACACACAAGCTATTTTTAACCTCCAACATAAGATTCTTGTAAGAATCAGCAGCAGCAGCAAAATAACATTTTAATCTTCCAAGTGTCTGAACACACACACACACACACACACACACACACACACACACACACACACACACACACACACACACTTGTCAATAGCAAGAAGCTTCAGAGTTCAGAGAAACACCTTTGCATGTACACTATGTATATTTGTGCGTGTGACAGAGGAAGTCAAAGGTGCGAAACTTCGGGGTGAAGACGAATCAAGTGAGCGTAAATGCCAGCGACCTTTGAAGAGTAACATTTTACAGGCTCTGACATGCAAACATTTATCTGCATTCCTGCTTATTTTTGTCGCCTGCCGGGTCGACAGACAGGCGGCACCGAGAACATGTTTTCTTCACACGTTCCCTGCGAAGCATTCCCAAGGTGTCTGGTCTAATTGTTTCCAGTCTGCGTTGACCTGCAGCACAGAGTGTCCTTTAAACCGGGCCGGTTGTCTCATCGTACCTCTGAATCCAAGGCACCTGTATTTTAATCCCCGGGCTGACTTCAGCTAGTGCTTGAATCTTATATCTCATCTTATTATGTTGTGACCATAGACAGATGGATGTAGTCTTCAGGTCTGAAAAGTGAAGCCAGCGCAGAAGTGTCTTAAAATGCAAATATTACTGATGGCCACGAGGGGCTGGCTCTAAAAGCCTCTGGCTCCAATGGACTTCCATTCATAAAGGGTCAACTTATCTCCCAAACTACCAAGTCAATAGTTGTTTTTTTTGCACAAGTCACTGCAGTGTCACTACGTAAATTCACTTCTTCTGATCAGCGCTCTGGTTGTCCTTCTGAAAATAATGCCATCATTATTTAGACATTAGTCCTCAAAGAGAGGTGTGTTTGGGGGTGTGCCAGGTTTGACCGACATGCCCGGGGTGCAGTCAGATCAACGTCTCGCTCCACCCCAGGAGGTTCAAATATGGTCACTCCTGTCCCCCCAAAAAACAAGATGGCGACGGGCAAAGCACCAGACTTGATGTTTCAAAGCAGCAACCTGCTGGCAGGTCTGGACCCCTTGGTTGGTAACCACAGCAAAAATGTATTCCTCGATAAAATGTTCGTTTCAACACAGTTCAGAAAGTTGAAGAAAACTGGAGTCAGTGCTGACAAAAACACACAAACCCACTGCGTTCCGGCAGGGTGTGCGTGTGTGTGTGTGTGTGTGTGTGTCGACTCTACAAAGTGTACAATCAATAATACGGGCAGAAACCCAATGTAACCCAGCTCCAATCAGTGATTAATTATGCCAGTAAACACTTAATTACAGCTAATGAATGGCTTCATCAAGCAGTGTTGTTACAAACATTAACCCCATTTCCACCTTTAAGGCAATAACGACGCATGCGACTGTTGCCGTCGCCCAACTTTAAAATTTAGGGCATTACATTTTATCGGCATTACATATATCCTGTAGCTCGGCACGTAGGGAGAATTAAAATGTCATTATACAGTATATCATGAGGGTCCCAATTCCTTAAGTGCCCCAGCGAAGCGCTCCATCTTTTTAATAGGCCTAAACCCCGCCTCTGACTTTATAGCCATTAGGTTTATTAGTGTAGCTTGGACAGGGGGCACACACGCACACGCACACGCGCGCGCGCGCGCACACACACACACACACACACACAGGCACACAGGCACACAGGCACACACCAAGGGGAGAATCACAGGAACAAATTCCATTAGCAAGTGAGACTAGAGGTTTATAGCCAGATGGTTAACCTGCCCTGAATCAATCTGATGACAACTACAGCGGGACTCCACTTCACACACACACACTTATAAATACCTCATAAAACCTAATGGAAACTCATCAACTGGTAATTTTATTATAGAAGACCTCCCTGGCACCCCATCGTCCGGTCGTCAAGTCCCGCTTTCTCACTTTATGATGCATGGCTATCATTTACGCAGCGGGGCGGTTACAGAGGCAGTTTGGTTTGATGCATCCTCTGACGGGGCGAATTTGAAGCCAGCCTTATCAATCTAACACCTGCCATCTTTAAAAGGTTTTTTTTTTTTTTTTTTTTTTTTTTACCCGTTTTACCAAAAACGGGCTGTTTGTGTCTTTAAGGCGCATTGATAGCAGTGACCCTCTCTTCTGATTGGCTGGCTCTTCTCTGGGTAACCCTTGCTCGCTCCGCAACAAAATGACTGCTTGGGTTTTTCTTCCTCAAAAGACGTATGACATGAGCACGAGTTTGTGACATCATAAATCCAAACAGAAGTTGCTGAATACAGGCTGAGTGAATTCCTCCATGAACTTCCACAGTTCTTATATAGCACCTAGACCTACTCAATAATCCAAAAAAATTGTAATTCATATAATATGGGACCTTTAATACCCCTAAGTGGTCGAGATGAGCATTTTAGCAGCAAAAACAAGATCGTCTGACAGCATTATATTCCATTTTCAGGCATCATTTCTGTGAACAACACACAATCTGGATTTGAAAAAGATATGATTATTATCATTACATTAAAAGGGCTTGTGACACTATATGAATGTGTCAACAGCCTGAATGACAAATGCTAAACAACATCTTGCTATTTTTGACTGTTCATTTTCACCAAGTAAACATCTAGACCTTTGGCCATTTGCCATCAGGCTGCTTGACTCTCCAGTAAGCAGCATTATCGCCATCACGTCTACAACCACAAAAAAAAAGGACCAGACATGAGTCAACAACAAAAGCTAGACTAACTTGATCTTGGACGGCACGCTTGGGTCAGACGCTGCTTGGCCTCTATTGCCGTTGGTTGGGAGCCAGCTGTCCTCGGGGAGCCGCTGTGTCAGCTCCCATTAACAGTGAGTGACACAGATCAGAGCGAGACAGCGGTGACCAGGTGGTCCCTCTGACTCACTGGATGTTACAGACAGACCCACAGAGAAACACAGGCTGCTCAACAGTAAAACACAACCTAAGTGAGGAAAAAGCCACAGATGAAGACATAGTCTGGAGGAAGAGGCAGGTCATACACGCATTCTGATCATAAATCATTATAATAAAATAAACTATACTTCAAATATGGGGGAGGTAAATCAGTTCTAACTGGATCTCAACAAGCCTTTAGCCTTTTTGTGCGTTTTTTTTTTTTTAAACGGAGGGTTATCAAACCTCTAATCATCTTACTGTAAAATCTCCAGATTAGCAAACAGGAACATATGTTCGCTCTTTGTCCCTGACAAAATTCTCCTGCTTCTGTGTCTCTGTTTGAATATTCTACCTGATACAATGTTTTCAGCTGTTGAAGGTCTGTTTGGAGTTTCCCTGCTCTCCCTTTGCTCCGTGTGCTCAGCTTCCCTCCCACAGCTCAGGCCAACAGGTGACGGTAAATTTGTCCGTAGGTGTGAATGTGTTAAGTCTTCCAGTCCGTGTGTCGCCCCTGTTGATAGACTGGCGACCTGGCCGGGGCGGACGGCCTTTCATTGAGTGTGTGCTGGGAAACGTTCCAGCTTTCTTTAAAAGCCTGCACAGGATAAAAGTGGCAGCAGAGAGGAATGGGTGGACTATAGATTTAGTTTGAGCTGTGGTGTCAGCACATTGACCGAAAAGAGAGATTCAAGCCTATTTTAAAACTACACAATAGCTATTAATGAAAACCTAAACTGCAGCAAGCTGAAGATGATGTAAACTTATCTACCTGCTTTAATCATTGGCTTCATGTACATTTGCATATTTTTAACTATTGCGACACTACTGACATTTTCCAATTTGTGGAAAATGATTTCTAATTCGACCCTTATGTCACGTTTTTCTTTCCCTATGTGGGATCCCATGAGGCAGTTCAGCAAAAGGGCACGTTCACAGACACCGACTTATGTAACTAACCCAGTGTTTTTATTGCAACACAACAATAATATGCTGCACTCAGTGTACCTTTCATCCAAGTTCCTGTCAGCACTCTTCTTATCGACATTCCCCAGAAATTTAAAGGCTCGGCGAAGTCCCACCCAAGAGCTATTAACTTCTGCTGCCGTGCAGTAATCATAATTTTACATTCAGTGTTTCATACTGGAAGCCATAACTCATTGAAAAATCTGTAAATAAGTAAGTGATAGATCACCACTGAGATATTTGATGATAGCAGAGCAGTTAAGCAGCTGGAGACACTCCAGTTGTGAAACACACGGATGGCAATATGTCTATAAAAGCCAAGCTAAAACAGCGTTGGGTGGATCAACACTGACTGGGATGTGGAAAGGGAGTGTGAAATATCAGTTATCAGATACAAAGCATTGTTAGTGCTGAAAATATTAATACATCATACCATATTAAGATTGAGTCCTTGAGGATTGAAGTCCTTGAGTTCCCGATGAAATACTTTACAGATTTTAGTATTTCATAGAATATAATATGAGAAATCACTTTTTTTATACAGAAAAATATTATATTCATTATTTGTGTAGGCAAAAGGTTTGCAAGAAAAAGAATGTAGCTTAAAGTCCTGTGACAAAATGTAAAGCACGGTGTGAGCGGAGATAAAAAGGAGTTCTCTGGTGAAATATTTACTTCTCTGAAAAGAAAAGGTTGTTTTTCAGTGCTCTGCAGGTGCAATGATATTTCTGGCCTTTCAGGCTTTTTCTGTGCATGTTTAAGGTTGTTTTTTTTTCTCCCCCTAACTTCAAAGCAGCAGCAGCAGCACCTGAGGGTTCAGAGATGGCCCACTTCAAGCTGTGACATCTTCCTCATCATCTCTCCTTTCTTTCTGGCCTCCTCTTTCGTTTTCTCTTGATTCTCTACTCCTTCCTTCTGTCTCAGCCCCATCTCTGCGTTTTCCACCCCTTTCATGTTTTCAGTTCTCTCCTGCTCTTTTTATTTTTCCTCTTCCCCATCCACGCCACATTCCCCTTTAGGTCTTCTCCCCCGACCCTTCATAAACCTCAACTCCTTTTCCCCCTAATCCCGTCTCTCCTTCTTCCACATTTTTTTCTCAGTTTTTACAGTCCCTCATCTGACGGCCACTGATGTGGGCTTCACAAAAAACCTCCTCCGTCAGCCTTTCCACCCATTTAGGTGTACCGCGCTGCCCTGGCTGTGGAGAAATCAAACATCAGCACAAAGGGAATCAACTGCATGACTCTGCGTTCATTCTACTTCGTGGGCTTTTTATAACATTCTTATCTCCCCCAGTCAATTATTAACTCCTGCATGGAAACTGCTTGCATTGTACCTTTCACCTTGTTTCACGTTGCATAAATACTCCACCGTGTGTAAGCCTGGGTGTGGATAAATGACTTAACCACTTGCACATGGCAGGGCCTCCCTCTTCGTCCTTTTTCCATTTATTGCCTACTGCTATTGTTTGTTGTACATGTGCCGACTGCAGAGAGGCCCCCACAGGTAAAGAGCACGCATTCCTCCTTAAGGATTTAAAGCCACTTGATGAATTCCTCTGCAGCAAGATCCAACTAGTTTAGAAGTTTCCTGGGGAAAAATAATAAAAGTTGACAAGAGACAGTTGTCATAAAAGCAGGGTGGAAGAGCAGAAGAGCGCAGAGGAGAAGGAGGTGTCGCTCTCTGTGGAGAAAGTGCGGCAAAGCAGACCCCATAATGCTGAATAAAAGGGGATCGTATCCTAGCAACAAGCCAAAAGGAAACCCTGCTTGTTCTGCAGTGTCCTCCGTTGCTCCTGGTTCTTTAACCTTCGTACAGAAGTTCTCCTCAGTGACACTTTCCTCCTCTCTCGTTTTCTTTGTCCTCCATCCTTCCTGTCAGGACGCCCTGTTGCACCCCAGAGAAGTGCACTTTCATCAAGTGCACATGCCGTTTAACACCGTTATGTCTTCTAAAGGGTTTAAGAGAGTGTCTCGGTTTATACGGCGCCTATCATACGCAGGGCTACGTGCCATGTATTTAAAAAGAGTGGAGGGCAGAGATAGAGCACCGGATCCCGCTCCTCAAATCCTTTTAACGGAGAAGCCGTCCCCTCCAAACCTTCTGTCGTGTTTCAGAACCACGGCAGAGCTACGACATTGACGCTTAAATCCCCTTACATCTTTTGTTGACTGTGGGGAGATTTAGGGAGAGAGGGTGTATGGGAGATAACAAATAGTGAAACATCTTTTGGAACTCCTCATGGCTGGTCTTGTTACTCACATCTATTCCAGATTTTCCATTGTAAAAACAGTGCGAGGCGCTTATGGAAGCAGCCACATGTCAAAGTGGATTCATAAAGGAAATGGGTGGGATTTCACAGCCTGATATCTATAGGGGTGTGTGTGTGTGTGTGTGTGTGCGTGTGTGTGTGTGCGTATGTGAAGAGACAAGTGTGATGGTTCATCGAGTTCACCTATCATGACTTACGCAGCCATCATATAACATGTCCCAGCTGCTGTGACATTTCTATCAATTGCATGAATATAACGCCGTAGTTGCAGTTTTATGCGAGTCCTTGTGTTTGTCTTCATTTTAAAGTATGACGACTTCAATACTCTGCACATCTGGAGCTCCGTTCTTTCTTATTGATTATACATATGACGATTACAGATTTAAGTTTGACTTGACTAAAATTTGAGTTTACCTTAACTAACGCGAGTAAAAAAAAAAAAGTGATACGTTACCCCAAATACAGGCCTGAATTTACAGACAATTATTGCAATGTAAATCAGTCTCTCCAGGAAATCACAATGTTTTGATCACAATAACTAATGACGCAAATTCAAACCAATCTCTGAAATATTTGTGGGAGCGTACAATTTTGATATTTCCCTACATTGAAATTGTGCTGTAGGCACAAAGTAAGCCTTTCTAAACAAAAGTTGCTTCGTCAACAACTCCTCAATTTACAGTCAGCAAGACTCTTCAATTTCTCCTCACATCATCACAACAAACCACGGGCTGGCTAACTGGAAAACCACTGCGACGTGACAGCGTTTATGGGAAATGTGGTCTTATCATGAGATTTAAGCTTCAAATAGTCCCACTTTCCTGCATCGGTCCAATCAAACAGTACGCGATAAATTAGTTTTATAATGTTCTACAATTGCAAGACAATGCACTTGTCATGTTTGAGCACACAGTATTTGTTGAAATAACAGAAAAGTAGTTCATGCGTTGTATGTTAACGTCAAACATGTCCAGCTATTTGCGTAATGAGCAGTATGTCTATTCTCATACAAAGTGATTACATATGACTCTTTATTTATTTGGTAGTATTCAAAAACAAAATTTACTATATTTTTTCCTCGACTTGCAATTTTTGCCAATTCTCACAATTTTAGCACAAAAACAAGTGTAAAAAAAAAAAAAAAAAAAAAAAAAAAAAAGCACATGAAACGGCATCGCTGCAAAATCAAGCACAATGAAACTAAACGCAGGAGGGACTGATGGATATGAATAGTGGTCAAAAGAACTGCAATTCTTTATGTTTTAGTGTAGTCGTACTCTGATACCGATGATGACGTGCTTATGGTGCCTTATGAGAAACACTCCACGTAAAGTGTTGAGCAGCTTCTGTTGCCTTGAAAGCTGATGCCTGACTCAATGTGCTGATGCTGAACTCTCCCAAAAACAGCAGCAAAGGAGCGGAGATCAGAACCGAGGAGGCCACAGTGCCGGAGAGGAGAACTGGGCTGGCTATAATTGGCTATCTTCTCCTCTCAGTGTGTAAGAAAGAAGAGTTTGAAATATGGTGCCCCTCTTAAGATGAATAACTGGCTCCATTTGCCTCAGCTGACACCTACCGACTCGATACCAAGCTGCAAGCCCGTCCCAGAGACTGGCTGTAAAAGAGCCAAGACAGGGTACCTAACTCTTCCCTCCATGTGCCATCATAACCAACTCTCTCAGCCCACTTCGCACCCATCAATCTCCGGCAGGTCCGTCGCTGTGGCCAAGCAGCCTGCGTGGAATCAGACATTATCTGTACATCTGCTGAACCCGAAGCCAACTCTGATGGAGTCAAAGCGGATCGGAGGGAGACCCAGGAAAATCTCCCGATTTTTTTCGATAATCGTGCGGACATCCCTGGTGGTTGTTCCCTCAACATTAATACCAGCATGAATATCCTCCAATCCTGTGAATGTCAGATACCGCGAACAGATGAGGAGATAAAGTGCATTTTGTATCTCTCTCGCCCCTTTGCTTAATTCAGTCGGACAAACTCCTTTTTCCGTGAGCTTGCATTTTCAAATGATTATCAGCTTTCACTTTAAGCGCTTTATGATTGTCACAGCCGTGGAATCGAACGCCCTCCGCTTGGCCCGGTTCTGATGAATAATGAGTTTGATCAGCGCATATAATCTGAGGCCAAGCTCCGTTAAGTGGGCTGGGTCTTAATACCGTTTCGATGGAATTTTAGCAGCCGTCAGATCGATGCTGACTATTTGTCATGAAGGCCCAACAAAGATGCGGGGAAATACAGTTAAATCATTTTATGGATGAATATTTAATGTTGAGGGAGCGCTGATGATGTATTCACAGAGCTACAAGTTCAAAGCTGACCTCTAACCCTCCCCATTGCGACTCACCTACTTTTCATCCGTCAAACTTCCTCTTTACATTTATTATGCAAGGTCAAAGGTTTTTGGCACAATAGAAGCCATCAGGGGACGGACTGTTGAAACATCTCTAAATACATTTAGAAATATTTATGTGACTGTTCTGTCGTTTACTTTATGGAGCAGATCACCACTATCACTTCTCAAAATACTAAACACATTTTTCAAGTTATCCATTTGATACTGAAAGCAGTCAGCCAGTGTCTTACAACCCTGTTGACCTCATTCCTAAACAAGATGGCGGGAGAAATTTGTGCAGGTGAAAATGGGACGAAAGATAAAAGCTCTATGAAGGTTTTTTATTGTCAAGATGTGTCATGACATTCAAATTTTCTGAACTGTCATTAAATAATAAATGAAATCATTTGTGTGTATCGTATTGTCATCTTTTTATCGGCGCTGTTGGCAGACCATCAGTAAACATCAGCAGAAGAAGAACAAGGTGCTACTTAAATTGAATAATAAAGCTAAATATATATAGATATAGATATATATATCTATATATATATTTTTTTTAATACTGTTACCCTTTGTCACATCAGTGCTTTGAACTAAATATTAAAATCAGCACACTAAAATGCTAACATGCTAATATGTTTAGCAAGTATAATTCTTAGCAATGCCACCATCTGAATTTATATAAGATAATGTGGAAAAACAAGTGGCAAACTACAATAATGTTACCCAGTTTGTGAACTGTCGTTTGGAAGCCTCAAGTTCGGCAATTTAGCCATTGCTATCTTGGGTTTTTGGACCACCAGAACATTAAGGACTTGCTGAAAAAAATGTATTGACTTTGTATTAGATAACAGAAGTTGAGTGGGAGTCTAATGGACCCTGAAGTTTTTTTTGGAGCCAGCCCCTGATGGCCTTCAGCGGTATTGCCCTTCTAGGCATTTCCGCATTGGCTTTTCTTTTAAGACCTAGAAGCTACGTCCATTTTTATATACAATCTATGGTAAAAGACAAACATCTCATTTTTAAGGAATCTGTCCAGACACTTGTTTTGTGTACCTGCTTTTCTAAATATTTCTACAAAGTCTTCTGAAAATTCAGAGACAGAAAATAAACTTCTTTTTTCACTGTCTTTGTAACACCAAGGGGACAACAATAGGCTCCAGACAGATGCCCATAGTGGCCTTAATGTAGGGCATACCAGGAGGAGGAGGAGGAGGAGGAGGAGGACGGCTCCACTGCAACCCCTCAAGCTCTCTAATATTTTCCACAAATACAACTCAGATGTTAAAACAAAAATCAAGAAAAGTATCCAATTCCTGCATTAATCACGCACATAATTCAATTTGATTGATCATTTATCATCCAGCTGCATGAACCACTGCTTCTTTCCGGGGTCCAAGTAACAAGAACTAGTTGATAGAAATGTGCCTGTAAAGCCGCCATGCCCAACCATACCGGAAACATGTTTATCCAAGTTACACAAGTCCAGCCTGCAAGAGGAAATTAGCCTCCAGAATAGCAAAGCAGGGCTACCTGAAACCATCCCAAAAAAATTCCTGAGGATGGAGCAACAGTGTTGTAGACTGTACAATTCATTCCAGATGCTCCAGCCGAGCGTCAGAACTCCACAGTATCTCATCCATCTCAATGGCCCCCTGCCAGTTTCACATTTTGCGCTCCAGTTATGCAGTTATCCAGTCAAGTTCCAACTATGACTATGAAGCTGTTATCATCTAAGCAAGTGTTTCAATATTTCTTTATCGCAACAGATTTTTGTACAAATTCAAAATGAGGAATTCGGCTTGAAAACGAATGAGCCGTACGGGACCGACCGACCGACCAGGAGAGGCTACATTTTACACACCCAAGCATTCAAAAAAACAATCTATAACTATTAGACTCGAGGTTGGAGTAATGTGACAGCACCATGTAAACTGAAGCAAGGTGAAGACATCTGCTGACTCCAGTCTCCAATGTCACAGCAACCCAAACCAAAGAGCTGACGGGCAGAAAATCCTGATGAACGCCTCGTTCCTCCCAGGACCCCGAAAGGAGCTGATGAAGAGGTGTTCTGTCTCCGAGCTGCTGACTTTTGGCAACCTGGGACCGTTCTACCACCGAAGGTCACTGGGTGTGTTGCATAGACAGAATCAAACTGCTGATGGTGACTTTATGGGTTTTTGTCACCGTGCCACCTGAACCCAGCTTACGCTTTTGAACTGCCTCCCGTGTCGCTCATTTGCATCTTAATCGGATGTTTAGTGCCATCTGATGTGGAACACAGATCAATAAGGGTCGTGCCAGGGGTGCAGTGCTTCTGAATAAAATCAGCCTTAGTGAGTGAAGGGCAGTCTGCCAACAGGGGATAAACAAGGGACATGATGATGTTGCTAAACTGCATGCAAGGCAAGTTCGCCAAAATACTATTTGGTCAAGAAATATGGAGAAGTTCGAGATCAGCAGTTTAAAAATGTTTTCACTTCCCGTACAGCAATAAAAGATACATTATGAAAGTTGTACTCGCATAAAGTTTATAGGCTGTTTTTTTTTATGATCCCCAACTTTACTGTTGAGTGGAGTCGTTTTTTTCTTTTTCAGAAAAAAAAAACCACTGCTAAAGATTTAAATAAGGAAGAAGCAGTGGTTATGTAATCATTCAGATGGACCAAAGTGTTGACTTAACTTGTTAGCATCAGATAACGACAACTAAACTCTCAATTGTTTCCACATAGTAGTGATTTGGTTATAAAAATATTAAACAGAGTTCATGTCTCCAGCTTGACACTTTGTTATTTAAGTGTGCTCATGAAGAAAAATAAAATGTCTCTTCCTATAAATGACCAAAAAATAACATATTGATTGTATAGCATGTAGATAATAAACTATTGCATAGTGGAAATATCCAGAATTCAGAACAGATGAAGTTGTCAGACTGTGGCATGCTGTAATTACCTGTATTAATACAGGAATATATGTTGGAAATATCAGTTTATCACCTGAGAATTTGGTAGCTGCAATTATCAGCTTCTTAAAATAGCACACTTCCATATCTGCAGTGGTATCTTGGGAGGTACTCTTCAGCTCAACCTAACTTCACCACTCCATCCCCGCCACCGTCACCAAATATTGTACTCTTTAATTCAATTATTTTTTTTATTTTTTTTATTTTTTTTAACATAATAAAATATGTGATGAGATGATACCATATAATTCTGTCTTGGATCGTATCGTTCAAACGTATATAAAACAGGTTGATCTCCCTGCACGGAGGTGTGTAAGGACTGTGCAACTCGGACCACGCTCTGTTTGTCTCTAATGAGTAATTTCGAAAACGCAAGCACAGCTGACCTCACTGGGACTGACATCATTCTGCACGGGTCAACCAGCACTGAGGCGGCCCATGCCCAAACCTACCCCATCCCCCTTCCCCCCCCCCCCCCCCCCCCCCGTTTACTTCCCTCCGCTTCAGTGACTCTGAGGCTAGGCGTGGGTGCCGTCCACTCGCCCCACTGATCATTGGTGTTGCCCTAGCAACTGAGCAACGGAGCCCCTCCAGCAGCCCGCTGCCCAACGATACTGAAAAGAGGGACATCCACTGAGATCACCACAGAAGTAGAGGGAGACGCAGACAGAGGAAGATCGAGACAAGTGACTTTTAAGGAAACACAACGTTAGCTTGACACGGAGCAGCTCCACTTTCATAAACTCTCATAAAATGTCAGTGATGGCCACACAAACATAAAGCATCCCGGACTTGTTGAAAAACTTTTTGATCTGTTAAAGGCCCCGGCATTAGATCTCTAAGCCAGTCTACGTCTGCGTGTGTGGAAGACTCATATCGGCTGTATAACCTCATTCTGTCGGCTGGGTGCCGTGTTGATGGGAATGAAAGGACAGCGGATCAGGCTGCAGGTTCACAGAAGTTGTGGGAGGCGGCTGCAGATGGGAGGGAGAGTGAAAAGACTGGAGAAGTCTGTCAAAAAAGCAGGGAGGTAAAAGTTCAACAAACAAAAAAAAGTGACCCAGAGACAGACGAATGAAGCGTCTGTCTCTGCGTCACTTTTGAATCATTGATGTTTCCCATCTTCCTGTTCCTGTTTCCATGCAGTGTCATTCCTGCTGTGTCACAAATAGGAGAGAGACCTACTTACTCTTTTGTTTATTCAGGAATGTGGGACGTCCTGACAGGCCGGCTTTTCATTGACAGGACACAGCTGAGAGTTCCCCCTGTGGCTCTCTCTCCGGTGTGTCTAATATTTGTGTGTGTGTGTGTGTGTGTGTGTGTGTGTGTGTGTGTGTGTGTGTGTGTGTGTGTGTGTGTGTGTGTGTGTGTGCGCGCGCGCGTGTGTGCGTGTGCGTGTGCGCGCCTGGGTGTGTTTCTGCTACATTATCTGTGTTATCAGTCGACCAGGGCTCACACAGATAGACAGTGTGCCGGGAAACGCGAGCCAGATATTCCCTGACGAACTCCAGGGGAACTCTCACACTTGTACCTGGTGCAGCTGGGGTCGAGGTAGAAAATTTGTGTTTTAAAAAAAGTTGAAATATCAACCATGATGAAAGGGAATTTATACTGTCTAATTATTTCTAAAAGGAGTAATTTGCAAACCACAAACCAAAACACTTAAACAAATTATACACAATTTCCACAAGAAGTTTTTACAATACTCGATGTTGATAAGATCACAGTCTTATCAACTCTGGCAACAACAATAACGTCAGAGTTGCAGTTTAGCTGCCAAGAGCAGCTGCTCCCCTTCCTTTTTTCTAAGTTTGACTCCACACCATGGAGGTGAAAAGTACAAATGGCCATGCAGGGGAGAGGTTACGAGAAACCGATTGAGCATCTTGGAACACAGACACATGAAAGTGAGTGTGGACAAACAGGATACCAGCGATAGAAACATCCCATTCTAGCTCAGGCACCTTTTTTTAGCCCCACTGATACGCCGTGATAGACTTGAAACAACAGCCGAGAGGGAAACACCATTGTGTTGTTGATCTTCTGGTTTCCTTTGAAACAAGAAAGCAGAAACTCGGCTGTCTCAGACTGACTGAGGTATAATTAAGTAACCACACAAGAGATACTGAAAACCTGACTTTGATTCTTTGTCATTACAGGTGACCTTAATAGAAGTTTTAATTCAATACTGCTGTCAAAAAAAAAAAAAAAAAGGCCTTAAAAGGTTGATCATTGTGAGCTGATTGATGAAACCCCTCACAGGGAAAAGGCCGCGCCGCTTCAGTCACACATGAACGTGGACGTCTAGATACGGACTAAATGGCGTTAGCGTGATGAAACCCAGACACATACGTACTGGTGGCCAAAAGGGAGGGCTGGTTCTGCAGTTTCATTGTGAGCTTTTAGGTCATGCCACTCCCCAAGGGTAAAAAGGAAAGGAAACTGAAAGGAGAGAGTGAGACACTGGCGAGAAAAGCCTGGAAATGAGACAGGGGAATAGTTCACACTCTCTGCGGCACCTCGTATATTAAGGCACGCGCACACACAAAGGGGGCCAGGTGCTAAGGACCACAGTTTAAACACACAATTTCATGACTTCTCAGCGAGTTAATTAGGACTCATTTGAACCTAATTTGAGCCGAAGCGGGTTGGTTTACAGGGTGACTCAGAAGCAGGAGTTCTTAGGAGCAGCACAGTTTGCTCAAGAGAACAGGAAACCAAGGAAAGCAGTCTTCTTTGGCATGAAACAGAATACATATAGAATGTGAGGTAACGCCTTAATGAAGATCTGATGAGTCTTAATCTGCAGTGATTCACAAACCCGTCCGACTGGTTTTTTTTTTTAAAGAGCCACATGCGGCTGAATGGGCCGACGCAGTGGGTAGTGACAAGAAAAGTAAGACAGTTTTGTCGCGACTTCTTATTTGGCTCGCTGGTGAACTACTGTAGCCGTCTTTTCCTCCCCTCCTTCATGTTTTGTATGTCAGGGTTGTACAGTATTTCACTCAAACCTTTTAATGAGAAAGGGAAGGAAAAAAAAAGAAAAAAATCTCTCCAAACTAACAAGCTTGCTAACTACATGCTTGTCAGGTAGCCAGCTCATTAGTTCAGTTGTTAAGAGGACAAAGTTCACTCCGTTTATTCAACGGGCATATTTGTTCTGTCAACTCGCATCTCGTAATTGTCTGCAAATTAGTCCTCTTTTGTGGTTCATACTCTCACAAAGGAAGTTAAATAAAAAAAAAAAAAGAGAGAATGGTGCCGGCTAACAAACTAGGACCCTCCAGCAGTATGTTCCTTCAAATGACAGGACTATAGAGATGGTTACCCAACAGCGGTGACCAATTTTACACAAATTTACCGATCCGACCGAATTCCCTTAAAAGGAGCAGGAGTGAATCAATTTCACTGGTGTGACCAAGTCTTTATGTATGGGAAGAAGGTCACTGTAAGCTTTTCAGTAATCAAGGCATCCAGCATTTCAGCATACTGTTGCCAGCAGTGGGAAGAAGTTTGGCCCTGGCACACATGGTTAAGAAACAAACATGCACATACCAGACCTTGTGAATGTAAGCCTCGGTCGCAGCATAAATGTGCTCGAACCGGTTACCCCGGCACAGCTGCGGACTGAAACCAGGGCGTTTTCACATCTATAGTCTTGTTTGCTCTGGTCTGAATCAGCTGATGACTTTGTAAACCTGGAGTGGTTTCCCCTTAGGGTGGTTGCCCAATACACAAGAGAACCAAAACATGCAGGGGTGTAAACCAGGTGAGAACGTTCACTCCGCTTATTGGTCAGTTGCGTCCCGGACAGGAGCGAGAAATGAAGTCCGGGAAGAAGGTCCCGTGTTCTGGACTAGGACTATGACAGCAGAAAATGAAATGCACTTGAGGAAAGCTCTTGGAAAATATAGCTTTGCACTTTACAAATAAGACACACTGTCATCAGACGACCGAGCAGAACAAGGAAGCTAATAATGAGCATGTTTAGCTCAACCTTGCAGCATGTGCCTGGTGGTTGGTTCATATCAACGTTAGAGTACAATGTCTCCAGGAACCAACCACTGCACCGCTCATTTGGGACCGGAACGAGACCACCTACTCCTCTCAAGATTCTCGATGCCGTTGTTCTGGACTACACTTGAGTGTGTGTGTTCACGTCTGCTCAAATGAATCGCACCAAAAGGGAAAACCGAACCAAACGATGTCCAAACACCCAAAATCCAATCTTTTACCACACTGCATTAGTGTAGAAGTGTACGCGCAATGACCTTACCGCCGTTGATCATATTGGGGAGATCATAAAGGGGGAGGGATTGGTAACTTTATGACAACTCTAATCCACTGCACTGACACACTTTTTTGCTGATGGATCTTTAAATGTTACAAGGAGCCAAATATGATGATGTTAGCTTGACTTTTATCATTTTTCAGGCTCCATTAGAGTCCGAGAGAACGTATCCTCTGGCTTATTTAGGGTGCTTTATCTACTGAGATAGAAACACTGTTCCTGAAAGCCACTGGCAGCTAAAAGACCAGGGGGATGTTTGAGGATCTGTTAAAGTTCAATGAGCATTATTGCAGAAAAAGATCTCTATGGGTTCATCTGGACTATGTCAAAGCAGCGTTTCGCTGTCTCACTCGGCCACTTTTGTTTAAAGCTCACACGGCTATACTCCATCTGTGTGGCACTCCAAAGAGGCCTAATGCAGGTTCTCTGTGACAGAATCATATTTCAGCCGGTCTTTGAGTGGAATTGGGTTCCAGACCACCAAAAGTGAATGCAGACATTGAGAAGTCTGGAAATAGAAGTCACTGCTGTGGGTTATGAACCACAATGCATAGTCGTCAATGCAGCCCCCACTGCTTTATCTTTTTTTTCCCTCCTAAACAGAAGTCTTCGCTTTCCTCACACTTCTACGGCACTCACACCGTCCAAGTAAAAGCACACACACACACACACACACACACACGGCCTATATCCACAAAAGAAGAGGGGAGTGTGTGTGTGTGTGTGTGGTGTGTGTGTGTGTGTGTGTGTAGGGGGGGGGGGGGGGGGGGTCAGCTGTGTCAATGCACAAGAAATTCAATTAAGCAGACAGCGGGATGTCTCCGAAACCCAACCTCCTTTGAGCTCAATATGCCTCCCCCTCCCCAACAGTCCCCACCACTCCGCTCCCAAGTTTCCCAGCCAACCCCTTACCGCCATTCAGCCACTCCCCCAACACCACCAAGACCCACTGAGGGCCCTTTGCTAGACCCCCTTTCATTCACTGCTCTCCCAGTGCCTCTTTTGCCTCCAAAGAGATGGGAATCGTCTGCCTACTTTTGAATTAGCCAAAATGGCAAACATTTCTAACTTGACAGAGAAGGTATTTATCACGAGCATCTACCTTCAGGAAGTTTGTTAGTCTTCCACACACCAAACTCATTTCATCCACCTCCTCCTCCTCCTCCTCTTTCTGTGTGTGTTTGGCAACCAGACAGATGCTCGTCATTTAGCACTTGAGTGGCAATCCTCGAGCTTGTCTCCCAAATGCCCAGGGGATCCAGTGGCATTTGGGACAGCATTACAATAAAGCCACTCAGCAGACCTCACAGCACGGGCAGATCTGACCTCGCAACATGGTCACTCCACTCGGATTTCAACCAGCCAATAGAGTAAATCTGTGCCGGCGAAGAAGACTATTTTCTTACCAGTCTGGCATGTAGATGCCCGAGTCAGCCCGAGGGCAAATTAAATCTTCTATCCGTGCGAGGTTTTGAGAATTATTTATCGAGAGGAGTGACGAAACACCTGTTTGATCTGCAAGCTTCCGAGCGCAGGAATCCAACTTGTGTAATTAGTAAATGAGTCTTACTTTGTTGTTGTTTTTACCCAAGGACATCTCAGGTCATGTCAGTACCGTTACTTTTTCCACGGAGCCGAGTACAATTACGTGAAACCCGGAAAGATTTGTGATCCTCGGCTTTGTTTAGGGGCCGGACAGCATCGATTCTCATCACCGATGCATTGGTTTTAACAATGCAATAAAATGAAGCTGGCCTTTCCCGTGCCACGCGTGTACGTGTATATCACTGTGAGTGATGAACATACTGATCCTGAGCCTCAGGGGCACACGATGTCACACACATCTAGCGAAACAGCAGCTTAGAGATGCGCTCGGTCGTTGCAGGCACAATATTGATGTTACATAAAGACATGCAAACACCACCCAAAATGTTGTGTGTACGTATGTGTGTGTGTGTGTGTGTGTGTGTGTACTTCCAGACTAAGGGATCCCTCGGCCCCCCCCTCGTGCATGCTGCCATCCTTTTGTATTTGTTTCCTTCACGGTTTTCACAGCACACAATTCCAGGAATGTCCGATGACCCATGTGACCCATGTGATCTGATTTGCTCTGAGCTCCTACACGCTGCTGCTGTTGCCCTGTCCTTGTAAATCAGGGTAGAATGAAAATAAAGTTTCAGCGAGATGGAGGATTTTTGAAAACAGAGTTTATTCCTCTTGCCAAACAGATCATGGTGAGCCCATGTGCTAGTTAAACGGGGCTTAGTGTGCTCCTGTTCCATCATGGCATTTTCATCCCCACTTGCAGCTTTCAGCCATGTATTTAGGTCTTAAAAACAGGGACATTGATTTCTGGTACCCTGCCATGCATTTCAAACGGGCCCTAAGCAGACATGAGTGCTCTTCCAAAAACAAGAGACAACAATGATAATCAGCAAACGACCCCAAAAAGAAAAAAAATATATTCGCTTGAGCCCCCTATAAAAGCTATTAAGATAAGTCCTCCTCCTTGAGAACCGTGAGTGCAGTGACCTAAATCAGTGCAGACACAAACGATGGGGCAGCGTGGGACTGAAATGGCCACTTAGGGATGCTCTGTGTGTGTGTGTGTGTGTCTCACATAATCACCCCAATCAAGACTTTACAGTGAGGTTAAGCCAAGACCCCACCACACTCCCACCCCACCCCTGTCTGTGTTAATCCTTCACAACAATTCTGATCAGCATATGCTGTCAGTGCAATCATGCTACAAAGCCTGACTGCAGGCCTATTAATCTATGAGCAGTGAAGCCAAGAGGAGGAACACGGACGTAATCAGTGTTAAATGAAACTACAGGGCCAAAAAGCTTTTATTTTGGAACTTGTCAATGGCCTGATCGGTGTGATTTTGGGGGTGTGGGGGCCTGTCTTAAGTCTCAATGCAGTTTTTGACAAACAGGTGTGTTTACACAGGTTGCAGAGTTCGTGTACTCACCATTGAGTCCATTGGGGATGCTCCTGTGGTGGTGCGGCGCCGACAGGTCATCCATGGACCTCCTCATGGTGGGGCCGGTCTTACTGCTCTCCGAGGGCTTGTGTATGTGGTTGTGATTGTGGTGATCTGGGCTTCCAGCACTACCCGTGCTGGACGTGCTACTCCCGTCTCCGACATCCCTGATGGTGCCGGTGCCCCCGTTCATGTTGGTCAAACTGGACTGACTGTCTATGGAGCTCCTGGACCCTGCCCCGTTCCTCTCCTCGTCCAGCATGAAGATGATCTCCTTCAGTTCAGAGTTCTCCCTCAACACAGTGTCCTGGTTGGCCTCCAGCTCCTTCAGCTTCATCATGTAGGTGCCCACTTCCTTCCACATGGCACTGGCAGTGTAGCGGCCGAATCGTTGCCACTCCCGGGACAGCTTCTTGCCCTTCTGTCTGTCGTCGTCCAGGAAGCAGCACAGCTCCCGGAGCTCATGGTTATCATCCTGCAGCTTCTGGTTGATCTCCTTCAGGCTCCGGATTTCGTGCAGGTGCACCTGCAGCCGCCGGTTGATGTCTTTCATCATGTTGCCATGCTCGATCATCAAGTTCATTTTCTCGCCGTCAACCCTCCTTAATTTCCTGAGCAGGTCGTCTTTGCTGCACCGCAGCAGCTCCTCGTCCGTCAGCTGGCTCAGGTCATCCTTCGGCCCCTCGGACGGATTTTTAGCCATGACTATCTTGGCTCGAGTGTCGGTTCCTTTACACGGCGGCTGGAATTTAACTGTCAAAACTCATTTAACCCAACCTCAATTCCGGAATTGTGTTGAAATACGAATACATTGTCCAAAATCAGAAAAGTATCGTTGCGGCTCGATCTTCAACAGGCCGATCATGAAAAGGAAAATATTCGTGTGATGCTGTGGCAGCCCGCGCATGAACTAAAATGCCCTCGCTGATCTGGTCAAAGAAAAGCCTTGGTGAAAACAACTGTTGGTACTCACATTCCGTCAATAACGCACTCGCATCATGTAAAATCGATCAACAGAGATTTCCATTCAGGTTTTGGTCCCAGGCGCCGAGTCCTGTCAGCACAGCACACCGCGTCCCATCGCAATGTGAGCCGTCGCCGCTGGACATCACTCCATTCAAATGATGGAAAAAAACCTAAAGTCACAATAACCTCCTAATTTTACGTGAATTAAACCTTAATTCTGCGCAACACAGCTAACGTTCGAGTAAACGCGCCACCTCCAAAAAGCTCACTTTGTGACCGGCGGTGCTCCGGGACGCGTTTTTTGCCGTCAACAACTCCTCCTCGTATAAAAAAAAAAATACCTCTTTTACTGGCGTGCTGTGTTCGGGTGGACGGAGGGCTCAATCCTCTCCACCCAGCCTGCTCGGAATTAACAGCGGACACCCCCTCCTCCTCTTTATCCAAACACTCGGGTTTGAAATCATTCAAGAGGATTTCGCCCAAGACGGCCAATCAAGACGTGGGAGAGAAGTGGGCAGCAGGTAGATGAGAAACGCGGCGCAGCCTCAGCAAGACGCAGGCTCGGCCCTCTTAAAGGAACAGTCCCACGAGCTCCGGACAACACGGAACAACTGGGAAAAAAACAACAACATTTCATCACAGCAGAGCACTGGAGAATGGCTCAAGCCTACTTCGTTTTTAGGAAATATTCTACCGTTACACTTATTTATTTAAAAAAAAAAAAAAAAAAAAAAAAAAAAAAGTTGCGTGTTCTTCGTTTTTCTTTGCACGTCGATATCCTTTAAAGTTTTTGAAAAGCTACTTAAAATGGTTTCTTTATTCATATTTGAGCAGAAAATAAACTGCGCTGTGGAATTTGTCCCAGTATTTCAAACGAAAAATCACCTTATCCCTAAAAAAAATAATGAACGCAGCCTTTGACTACAACCTGATTCACCACTTAATGACCTGATCTTATTACAAACTATGAAAACAAACACTTTAAATGACGTCAAAACCACTGACAGCATTTGAGTGTTAATTCTCCGAAAACTGTGGTTGAGCAGGTGCGTATGTAAGGTTAATTGTAAGGGCACAGCGCCCCCGTGTGGACACTGTCAGTCATGGCCAAAACAGGGCAGGTTGAGAAGATTAAAAAAAAAAAAAATCATAAAATCAGACTTTCTTAGCGGCGGTTTATTTGAATTTGCATGAACATTTTTACAATAGTGTTATAGTCACGAAAAGGTTGTGTGTTTTAGTGGTTATGGAGAAGAAAACACAATGAAAAAATATATTTTACTTTGTCTTCAACATTATAAGGATAAAGCAATAATCACATTAATTTCCTATTAATATATTTTGTATTTAATTCAAACATGATGCCATTTCCTTTGCAATTTATCTGAATAATTAACAGAAATAAAAGCGTTTTGTAGCATAAAGGACTTTTAGCTGCGGCAGAAGTAGAGCTCCAATCAATACGCTAGGCTAAGCAACCCATTTTCATAGATTATTATGTTTTTTTTCCCCTTATATTATGGTACTTTATGAGCATTTATGTTTTGTACTTCCTGTGTCTGACATAGCACACCACGCCACTCTTCGGCCTGAGCGTGCCAGTGTCCAGGATGTCAAAGGTCTGCCCCGGGAGAAGGGTGAAGTCAAACCTCTGGAGGAGCTTTGCCATCACCACTTTGGCCTCCATCTGAAAACACACCCACCACCGACTCAGGTCAGTCAATGTGTTCGTGTGTGTCGTCGGTCTATGTGTCGATCGACGTCTTGGGTGGCACCCACCTGAGCAAAGTTCTTTCCCAGGCATGCGCGTGGCCCGAGGGCAAAGGGGTAGTAGCAGTAATAAGGCCTAAAGCAGATAAGAGACAACTTCAGTTACTGCATGTCCTTCTTTTATCTGCGATAATGATGGTTTATATAACATGTTAGACCAGTAGGCATGGGGGGAAGCTATACAGCATACTATTTTCTGTGGCAATACTCTGTCAATACACAGACAGCAAATATCTATTTTATATCTATATTTTATTGTATAGATAAATACATAAAGTTATTAGGTCGGTCAGTGTGTCTGCTTGACAATCCCATTTTGCTCCAATAAAAATGATTGAAGTCAGATGATCAGACTGTAAACTTTTTATTTTTTATAAAACAGATGGTGACAAAGTTTTCCTTCGGAGACATAATTTGCAGTTGATAAAAGCTGCTAAATCACAAAATAGATTGCTGCAACACTTAACATGTCTGTCTGTAATTACATGTTTAACACCACAGTAATATTGTATCATGACTTGGGTATCGTGGTAATGTGGTATCATTTGGCCTTTGGTAACTGTCCTGATGTGAAAACTGTGAGCTACTTACTTGGGAGCGTCTGGGTGAAATCTGTCAGGATCAAATGTCATTGGGTCCTTGAAGAACTTGTCCATTCTCCCAGACACGTAGCTGCTGAACTGAATTGCAGAACGATTCATTTCACGTGTTTTATCGAAAGTATTGTTTGAAATACTTTGCAAGTAATCTAAGAAAAGTATTGTTTTGTTGTGTGTGTCCTTTATGCATAGAAAACAGAAAGTCACTTCATGTTTTTGCACTATAAACGTATTCAATGACTCACAAAAGCGGTGAATCCGGCAGGTACGTGGATCCCATCAATGACAATGTCTTGCAGAACCTCTCGGGATGTTCCCGGAGCTGTCGGGTAAACTCTCAGAGTCTCTTTTAGCACCTGGGGGACGGTTACAATGTGACATGTACAGTACATCTTTGGTCAGTTTCTTTAACAAAAGAAAAAGAGATCAATGAGTAATCCTGGTTCTTATCGTGTTATCTGCAGATGGAGCTTTTCCTCATAAAGTTAACAACAAGACTTGTTAGTTACCTACCAGTGAATGCATAAATGAACGTGAGAGTAAAATTCACTCTGGACACGATAAAAAGAGTTGAAGCAAAATATTTGCATCTTCACAGAGTGTACCTGTGACAGGTAGGTCAGCTTCCCCAGGTCATCATAGCTTATCTCCTGTTTCATCCCGATGACATCATCCACCTCTTTCTTCACTCTGAGAAATAAAAGTACAACTGAAGAAAACATCGTTCACTGGATATACCATGAATCATTGTGTTATTACTTCTTACTTCTCCAGGATATCAGGATGTCTTGCAAGCTCCATGATGCAGAAAGCCAGCTGATTGGCTGTGGTTTCTTGCCCTATGAAATGTTACATTTCATACAAAAAGAGATCATCACCTTGAAACACACGACGAACACTAACGAGGTTGTATTCTTCATCTCAAACCTAAAATGTGGGTCTTAAAAAACCAGTTCACTTTAAAAAAAAACTGTGAAATGTACAACACATAATGAGCTTACATTACAGTAGTAATAAGATCAATACAAGGAAGCATCGGTCAACAGTTTCTGTCTATGCAGATAAGGTCAATATTAAAGTGGAGTAAAATCAGAGAAGTGAGACTGAGATGGTTTGGACATGGGGGGGGTTGCCGGGTATAAAAGGGAAGAAAGATGCTGAGAATGGAGCCATAAGGCAAGAAGAAAAGAGGAAGGCCAGAGAGGAGTTTTATGCATGTGATGAGGACGCGCAGGCGGTCGGAGCGACAGAAGAAGATGCAGAGGAGGAGAGTTGGAAATGGATGATCTGCTGTGGCGACCCCGAACAGGAGCAGTCGAAGGAAGAAGAGGAAAAAAGAAAAAGTAGAAATTGGAAAATAATATTTTCCTCCACCTGACAGTGGCCTGCTACGAATGCACGCTGAAACTGACGACTGGTTCACACTCTTCACAAGTTTCATTCGAACTTTTGGGTTAAATGTCCCTTTAACACAATTGCCTTCCTTTGTGCCACAGAGGAAGCCTGAAGTTTATTTTACAGCATTTCACACGTCGAAGTAGAAACAGCGGAGACTCACCCGCAATGAAGAACGTCACAAAATTGTCCAACATCAACTCCTCATCCTCTTTAGTCATGCTTTCCTCTGAAATAACACAGAAATGGACATGTAGACTCATAATATCGCTCTTATCTACTTTACTTTATGTAATCCACATATAACGTGTGTAAATGAATTCACTGACAACTGCGGAGCTGTGAGTGAAACCTGTCTGTGAACTTCAGGGAGAGCACAACCTTTGCCAGCAGTTTTGATGATCTGCGTGAGGATGTCCTTGGGGACGTCATCGCCGTTGTGCATGGCAGTCTTTCTGGCGTTGATCCACTGAGCTCCAGTACTGCGCAGCAGGCGGCACGATTCCCTCACTTCATTGATGAACGCTCGGTTCTTTGGATTGAACTGGAAATGAAGATTGAAAGTTAGAAGATGTCGCTGTTAACAAGGTTTTCGTCGTAGATACTCTGTATTAACCAACCCTTAAGTAGTACCGCAAAAAAAGTGTCTCTGATATAGTGCACCATCCCTTTCAAACACGTCTCGATGGCTTTAGGAAAAGGAGATGTGTTCGTCAGGAGGTCCAAACTCACGCCAAAAGCAACCTGAGTCATCAAGGAAACAAACACATGTGAATATGTATCAACAGAGGAACAATGTGATTCAAACTTTTGTTTTAAACTGGTGCTTTCTTCCCAATTTCGAAAAATGTGTTGGATTAACAATGACGATGACACAATACCTTAGCAATGACATCGAGAGTAACACAGTTGACAAGATGGAGCATGTTGGCCTCTAATTCACGATCAGTCACGTCTGTCAGTTTATCCATCAGCTTCTCCGCCCTCTCATTGAAGGTGCCCATCAGACCTCTCAAATACCTGCAGGTAAGGACAGTGTTAGAAAGAGGGACAGAAAATCAAGGACATACCGATTATGGGATTATGTAATTGGACGCTGTTGCACAGAAGAAACCGAGGAAAAGTTTCCCACAATCTGAACAGGATATATGATGATAATAAAAACTGGATATAAAGTAAAGGTTAAGCATATTGTCCATTCTGGTTTATTTTTGTGATAACTGTATAACTCACAAGCTGCTGAACGCAGGGTCCATGATGCGACGCTGTTTATACCACAGCTCATGATTCTGTGCTGTTACAAGGCCGTTCCCCAAGAACCTTGAAGAGAGACGGGTCAGAGAATACTTTGAAAATAAGGTTGGTAAAGATTTGACATCACAAAACAGTGATGATTTTTACTCAATTAAACTGGAGAAGAAAAAAAAAAAAAAAACGTGGTACACTATCAACTGATGTATAGAGTATGAAGTTTGATAATTTACCGTTGACCAAACAGGTTGAAGAGTCTTTTGTAGAGGAATCTATCCTTGGGGTACTTTGGGGACATCAGGATTTCCTGAAACCAGAACAATTAAAACAAGTTACATTGAAAGTCAGCAAGATTTCAAATCGTATGAGGAATTACAGTGGGTACGGAAAGTATTCAGATCCCTTTAAATTTTTCACTCTTTGTTTCATTGCAGCCATTTGCTAAAATCAAAAAAGTTCATTTTATTTCTCATTAATGTACACTCAGCACCCCATCTTGACAGAAAAAAACAGAAATGTAGAAATTTGTGCAAATTTATTAAAAAAGAAAAACTGAAATATCACATGGTCATAAGTATGCTCAGTATTGAGTAGAAGCACCCTTTTGAGCTAGTACAGCCATGAGTCTTCTTGGGAATGATGCAACAAGCTTTTCACACCTGGATTTGGGGATCCTCTGCCATTCATCCTTGCAGATCCTCTCCAGTTCCGTCAGGTTGGATGGTGAACGTTGGTGGACAGCCATTTTCAAGTCTCTCCAGAGATGCTCAATTGGGTTTAGGTCAGGGCTCTGGCTGGGCCAGTCAAGAATGGTCACAGAGTTGTTCCGAAGCCACTCCTTTGTTATTTTAGCTGTGTGCTTAGGGTCATTGTCTTGTTGGAAGGTGAACCTTCGGCCCAGTCTGAGGTCCAGAGCACTCTGGAAGAGGTTTTCTTCCAGGATATCTCTGTACTTGGCCGCATTCATCTTTCCTTCAATTGCAACCAGTCGTCCTGTCCCTGCAGCTGAAAAACACCCCCATAGCACGATGCTGCCACCACCATGTTTCACTGTTGGGATTGTATTGGGCAGGTGATGAGCAGTGCCTGGTTTTCTCCACACATACCGCTTAGAATTAACGCCAAAAAGTTCAATCTTGGTCTCATCAGACCAGAGAATCTTATTTCTCATAGTCTGGGAGTCCTTCATGTGTTTTTTTGCAAACTCTATGCGGGCTTTCATATGTCTTGCACTGAGGAGAGGCTTCCGTCGGGCCACTCTGCCATAAAGCCCCGACTGGTGGAGGGCTGCAGTGATAGTTGACTTTGTGGAACTTTCTCCCATCTCCCTACTGCATCTCTGGAGCTCAGCCACAGTGATCTTTGGGTTCTTCTTTACCTCTCTCACCAAGGCTCTTCTCCCACGATTGCTCAGTTTGGCTGGACGGCCAGGTCTAGGAAGAGTTCTGGTCGTCCCAAACTTCTTCCATTTAAGGATTATGGAGGCCACTGTGCTCTTAGGAACCTTGAGTGCTGCAGAAATTATTTTGTAACCTCGGCCAGATCTGTGCCTTGCCACAATTCTTTCTCTGAGCTCCTTGGACAGTTCCTTCGACCTCATGATTCTCATTTGCTCTGACATGCACTGTGAGCTGTAAGGTCTTATATAGACAGGTGTGTGCCTTTCCTAATCAAGTCCAATCAGTTGAATTAAACACAGCTGGACTCCAATGAAGGAGTAGAACCATCTCAAGGAGGATCAGAAGAAATGGACAGTATGTGAGTTAAATATGAGTGTCACAGCAAAGGGTCTGAATACTTATGACCATATGATATTTCAGTTTTTCTTTTTTAATAAATTTGCACAAATTTCTACATTTCTGTTTTTTTCTGTCAAGATGGGGTGCTGAGTGTACATTAATGAGAAATAAAATGAACTTTTTTGATTTTAGCAAATGGCTGCAATGAAACAAAGAGTGAAAAATTTAAAGGGGTCTGAATACTTTCCGTACCCACTGCATGTTCATACACTGATAAGGTCAGTAGTTGGCACTGATGTGCTATTATGTCACATGCAGGAATTTGTGTTTGGTTAATGTGTGCACTTTCACACTGTTTCTTGTGCAATGCTTATGCAACATGTGTTTACCTTGGTTGCCTCTGGGCAGGTCACACACAACAATCCATAATGTAGGGCATTTATCCGGAAAACAGGTCCATAAATCTCAGCCCTGTCAATGAAAAACGAATTACAAATGTCATTGGAAAAACATGCATTCATTACAATGGCGATTCGACAACTGGATGTACATTAATAACTAGCGATGCACTGTTTGTTATGCAGAGGTGAATTATTACGGAATTAACGATAAATTAGAAACATGAAAACTGAAATTGAAAAAGAAACAGCATGCATATATGGAAACTGAGCTATCAGCAACTTAGCTTGCTATAGCCTACAATAAAACCAGAGGGGTTTACTGCAGGTCCAACATTATTTTACTTAGTTTGGGAGGACATACTTCGACTAGTTTAAGAGTTTCTCATTTACATACAACAAAAACACCTGCTTAATTTACCATTCCAGAATTTTGTCGTGCATAATTCCCCCATTTTTCATAGTCCTCACAAAGGTTGGTGTATGTCCCATGAAAAAGCTACGGAGAGAATAAAAACAGTTGAGTATGCAACGCATTTGTTTCAGCAAACAAAGAAATAAACATATAAATGTAAACAACGACCGGCTGGATTTACCTGTCTCTCGGTGGCCCGGGTATGTGGTCATATTTCATATGAATGTGTTTAATATACAAGCAGTAACCGAGAAACGCGACGAAAAGCAGAACGAGCAGGAAAATGAGCGCTTGTCCAACTATACTGGAAAGTACGCTGAAAAAAAGCCATTTTTGTAGGATAAGCTCCCGAGACGGCAACGTAGTACAGCCGGTTGGCCAGTCCACAGTGATCTTAATGGGTTGGTCGTTCGTCAACTCGTCCCGTACATCGTATTACTTAACATGTCCACATTTACGATCATTGCTAAAGACATCCAAACACCACACAAAATGTTGCGTGTGTGTGTGTGTGTACTTCCAGACTAAGGGATCCCTCGCCCCCTACCCCGTGCATGCTGCCATCCTTTTGTTTTTGTTTCCTTCACGGTTTTCACCAAAAAACACATTTCATCACAGCAGAGCACTGGAGAATGGCTCAAGCCTACTTCGTTTTTAGGAAATATTCTACCGTTACACTTATTTATTTAAAAAAAAGTTGCGTGTTCTTCGTTTTTCTTTGCACGTCGATATCCTTTAAAGTTTTTGAAAAGCTACTTAAAATGGTTTCTTTATTCATATTTGAGCAGAAAATAAACTGCGCTGTGGAATTTGTCCCAGTATTTCAAACGAAAAATCACCTTATCCCTAAAAAATAATGAACGCAGCCTTTGACTACAACCTGATTCACCACTTAATGACCTGGTCTTATTACAAACTATGAAAACAAACACTTTAAATGACGTCAAAACCACTGACAACATTTGAGTGTTAATTCTCCGAAAACTGTGGTTGAACAGGTGCGTATGTAAGGTTAATTGTAAGGGCACAGCGCCCCCGTGTGGACACTGTCAGTCATGGCCAAAACAGGGCAGGTTGAGAAGATTTAAAAAAAAAAAAATCATAAAATCAGACTTTCTTAGCGGCGGTTTATTTGAATTTGCATGAACATTTTTACAATAGTGTTATAGTCACGAAAAGGTTGTGTGTTTTAGTGGTTATGGAGAAGTAAACACTGAAAAAATATATTTTACTTTGTCTTCAATATTATAAGGATAAAGCAATAATCACATTAATTTCCTATTAATATACTTTGTATTTAATTCAAACATGATGCTATTTCCTTTGCAATTTATCTGAATAATTAACAGAAATAAAAGCGTTTTGTAGCATAAAGGACTTTTAGCTGCGGCAGAAGTAGAGCTCCAATCAATACGCTAGGCTAAGCAACCCATTTTCATAGATTATTATGTTTTTTTCCCCTTATATTATGGTACTTTATGAGCATTTATGTTTTGTACTTCCTGTGTCTGACATAGCACACCACGCCACTCTTCGGCCTGAGCGTGCCAGTGTCCAGGATATCAAAGGTCTGCCCCGGGAGAAGGGTGAAGTCAAACCTCTGGAGGAGCTTTGCCATCACCACTTTGGCCTCCATCTGAAAACACACCCACCACCGACTCAGGTCAGTCAATGTGTTCGTGTGTGTCGTCGGTCTATGTGTCGATCGACGTCTTGGGTGGCACCCACCTGAGCAAAGTTCTTTCCCAGGCATGCGCGTGGCCCGAGGGCAAAGGGGTAGTAGCAGTAATAAGGCCTAAAGCAGATAAGAGACAACTTCAGTTACTGCATGTCCTTCTTTTATCTGCGATAATGATGGTTTATATAACATGTTAGACCAGTAGGCATGGGGGGAAGCTATACAGCATACTATTTTCTGTGGCAATACTCTGTCAATACACAGACAGCAAATATCTATTTTATATCTATATTTTATTGTATAGATAAATACATAAAGTTATTAGGTCGGTCAGTGTGTCTGCTTGACAATCCCATTTTGCTCCAATAAAAATGATTGAAGTCAGATGATCAGACTGTAAACTTTTTATTTTTTATAAAACAGATGGTGACAAAGTTTTCCTTCGGAGACATAATTTGCAGTTGATAAAAGCTGCTAAATCACAAAATAGATTGCTGCAACACTTAACATGTCTGTCTGTAATTACATGTTTAACACCACAGTAATATTGTATCATGACTTGGGTATCGTGGTAATGTGGTATCATTTGGCCTTTGGTAACTGTCCTGATGTGAAAACTGTGAGCTACTTACTTGGGAGCGTCTGGGTGAAATCTGTCAGGATCAAATGTCATTGGGTCCTTGAAGAACTTGTCCATTCTCCCAGACACGTAGCTGCTGAACTGAATTGCAGAACGATTCATTTCACGTGTTTTATCGAAAGTATTGTTTGAAATACTTTGCAAGTAATCTAAGAAAAGTATTGTTTTGTTGTGTGTGTCCTTTATGCATAGAAAACAGAAAGTCACTTCATGTTTTTGCACTATAAACGTATTCAATGACTCACAAAAGCGGTGAATCCGGCAGGTACGTGGATCCCATCAATGACAATGTCTTGCAGAACCTCTCGGGATGTTCCCGGAGCTGTCGGGTAAACTCTCAGAGTCTCTTTTAGCACCTGGGGGACGGTTACAATGTGACATGTACAGTACATCTTTGGTCAGTTTCTTTAACAAAAGAAAAAGAGATCAATGAGTAATCCTGGTTCTTATCGTGTTATCTGCAGATGGAGCTTTTCCTCATAAAGTTAACAACAAGACTTGTTAGTTACCTACCAGTGAATGCATAAATGAACGTGAGAGTACAATTCACTCTGGACACGATAAAAAGAGTTGAAGCAAAATATTTGCATCTTCACAGAGTGTACCTGTGACAGGTAGGTCAGCTTCCCCAGGTCATCATAGCTTATCTCCTGTTTCATCCCGATGACATCATCCACCTCTTTCTTCACTCTGAGAAATAAAAGTACAACTGAAGAAAACATCGTTCACTGGATATACCATGAATCATTGTGTTATTACTTCTTACTTCTCCAAGATATCAGGATGTCTTGCAAGCTCCATGATGCAGAAAGCCAGTTGATTGGCTGTGGTTTCTTGCCCTATGAAATGTTACATTTCATACAAAAAGAGATCATCACCTTGAAACACACAACGAACACTAACGAGGTTGTATTCTTCGTCTCAAACTTAAAATGTGGGTCTTAAAAGACCAGTTCACTTTAAAAAAAAAACTGTGAAATGTACAACACATAATGAGCTTACATTACAGTAGTAATAAGATCAATACAAGGAAGCATCGGTCAACAGTTTCTGTCTATGCAGATGAGGTCAATGTTAAAGTGGGGTAAAATCAGAGAAGTGAGACTGAGATGGTTTGGACATGGGGGGGGTTGCCGGATATAAAAGGGAAGAAAGATGCTGAGAATGGAGCCATAAGGCAAGAAGAAAAGAGGAAGGCCAGAGAGGAGTTTTATGCATGTGATGAGGACGCGCAGGCGGTCGGAGCGACAGAAGAAGATGCAGAGGAGGAGAGTTGGAAATGGATGATCTGCTGTGGCGACCCCGAACAGGAGCAGTCGAAGGAAGAAGAGGAAAAAAGAAAAAGTAGAAATTGGAAAATAATATTTTCCTCCACCTGACAGTGGCCTGCTACGAATGCACGCTGAAACTGACGACTGGTTCACACTCTTCACAAGTTTCATTCGAACTTTTGGGTTAAATGTCCCTTTAACACAGTTGCCTTCCTTTGTGCCACAGAGGAAGCCTGAAGTTTATTTTACAGCATTTCACACGTCGAAGTAGAAACAGCGGAGACTCACCCGCAATGAAGAACGTCACAAAATTGTCCAACATCAACTCCTCATCCTCTTTAGTCATGCTTTCCTCTGAAATAACACAGAAATGGACATGTAGACTCATAATATCGCTCTTATCTACTTTACTTTATGTAATCCACATATAACGTGTGTAAATGAATTCACTGACAACTGCGGAGCTGTGAGTGAAACCTGTCTGTGAACTTCAGGGAGAGCACAACCTTTGCCAGCAGTTTTGATGATCTGCGTGAGGATGTCCTTGGGGACGTCATCGCCGTTGTGCATGGCAGTCTTTCTGGCGTTGATCCACTGAGCTCCAGTACTGCGCAGCAGGCGGCACGATTCCCTCACTTCATTGATGAACGCTCGGTTCTTTGGATTGAACTGGAAATGAAGATTGAAAGTTAGAAGATGTCGCTGTTAACAAGGTTTTCGTCATAGATACTCTGTATTAACCAACCCTTAAGTAGTACCGCAAAAAAAGTGTCTCTGATATAGTACACCATCCCTTTCAAACACGTCTCGATGGCTTTAGGAAAAGGAGATGTGTTCGTCAGGAGGTCCAAACTCACGCCAAAAGCAACCTGAGTCATCAAGGAAACAAACACGTGAATATGTATCAACAGAGGAACAATGTGATTCAAACTTTTGTTTTAAACTGGTGCTTTCTTCCCAATTTCGAAAAATGTGTTGGATTAACAATGACGATGACACAATACCTTAGCAATGACATCGAGAGTAACACAGTTGACAAGATGGAGCATGTTGGCCTCTAATTCACGATCAGCCACGTCTGTCAGTTTATCCATCAGCTTCTCCGCCCTCTCATTGAAGGTGCCCATCAGACCTCTCAAATACCTGCAGGTAAGGACAGTGTTAGAAAGAGGGACAGAAAATCAAGGACATACCGATTATGGGATTATGTAATTGGACGCTGTTGCACAGAAGAAACCGAGGAAAAGTTTCCCACAATCTGAACAGGATATATGATGATAATAAAAAACTGGATATAAAGTAAAGGTTAAGCATATTGTCCATTCTGGTTTATTTTTGTGATAACTGTATAACTCACAAGCTGCTGAACGCAGGGTCCATGATGCGACGCTGTTTATACCACAGCTCATGATTCTGTGCTGTTACAAGGCCGTTCCCCAAGAACCTTGAAGAGAGACGGGTCAGAGAATACTTTGAAAATAAGGTTGGTAAAGATTTGACATCACAAAACAGTGATGATTTTTACTCAATTAAACTGGAGAAGAAAAAAAAAAAAAAAACGTGGTACACTATCAACTGATGTATAGAGTATGAAGTTTGATAATTTACCGTTGACCAAACAGGTTGAAGAGTCTTTTGTAGAGGAATCTATCCTTGGGGTACTTTGGGGACATCAGGATTTCCTGAAACCAGAACAATTAAAACAAGTTACATTGAAAGTCAGCAAGATTTCAAATCATATGAGGAATTATGTTCATACACTGATAAGGTCAGTAGTTGGCACTGATGTGCTATTGTGTCACATGCAGGAATTTGTGTCGGTTAATGTGTGCACTTTCACACTGTTTCTTGTGCAATGCTTATGCAACATGTGTTTGTTTACCTTGGTTGCCTCTGGGCAGGTCACACACAACAATCCATAATGTAGGGCATTTATCCGGTAAACAGGTCCATAAGTCTCAGCCCTGTCAATGAAAAACGAATTACAAATGTCATTGGAAAAACATGCATTCACTACAATGGCGATTCGACAACTGGAAGTACACTAATAACTAGCGATGCACTGTTTGTTATGCAGAGGTGAATTATTACGGAATTAACGATAAATTAGAAACATGAAAACTGAAATTGAAAAAGAAACAGCATGCATATATGGAAACTGAGCTATCAGCTTGCTATAGCCTACAATAAAACCAGAGGGTTTTACTGCAGGTCCAACATTATTTTACTTAGTTTGAGAGGACATACTTCGACTAGTTTAAGAGTTTCTCATTTACATACAACAAAAACACCTGCTTAATTTACCATTCCAGAAATTTGTCGTGTATAACTCCCCCATTTTTCATAGTCCTCACAAAGGTTGGTGTATGTCCCAAGAAAAAGCTACGGAGAGAATAAAAACAGTTGAGTATGCAACGCATTTGTTTCAGTAAACAAAGAAATAAACATATAAATGTAAACAACGACCGGCTGGATTTACCTGTCTCTCGGTGGCCCGGGTATGTGGTCATATTTCATATGAATGTGTTTAATATACAAGCAGTAACCGAGAAACGCGACGAAAAGCAGAACGAGCAGAAAAATGAGCGCTTGTCCAACTATACTGGAAAGTACGCTGAAAAAAGCCATTTTTGTAGGATAAGCTCCCGAGACGGCAAAGTAGTACAGCCGGTTGGCCAGTCCACAGTGATCTTAATGGGTTGGTCGTTCGTCAACTCATCGTATTACCTAACATGTCCACATTTGCGATCATTACTGGTCTTGAGTAGGTTAAAGATGTGATTACATGCCATGTCGCACCATCGCGGGCTCCATAGCTCAGTGGTTAGAGCACTGGTCTTGTAAACCAGGGGTCGCGAGTTCGATCCTCGCTGGGGCCTGGCGAACAAGACTTTTCAGATTTGTCCTTCGCCGTTTTGACGCCAAGTGAATTTTTCTTGATCTTCTCTGCCGGCGAAATAATTTCCTTTCCAACAGCAGCTAGCATTTACAGCGTCTGTATTTTTCGACATTGGCTTTACAACACATGTTTTATTACTTGCTACCTAAGACGTTTTATAGTTAAAACCCGTTCGCCTTGTCAACAAAAGATGTCACAGCAAAACAGTTTTCAACAACTTTTTGACATAACACTAAGTGTTGGGATCAGTCGTTTATAACCAGAAAACAAATGTGTGGGTAAAAGTAGACTGAATCAGACTTTATCACTGGCAGACTGTGACTCATGTAATGACACAGTTTTTTAAAATATAAATGTCACTTATCAGGAATATTCTTTATACCACAGCAAGGTTAAAATTTGTATTGTCCAAGTTGTCTTGATCATGTCCACTGGCCCAAAACCTACATCTTTTAAGGTAGTTTGCACATAAAGACATAAAAAAAAATATCGTGGCATCTGGCAATATAGATCAATAATGGACGTTAATGGAATTTAGTCTGCGGTAAGGCATTTAAAAAGCGATCAATTTAACCGGTCGGTCTGACCGCTGTAAAAAGTATGCGTTTTTTATATTTGGGTAGAGTCAGGATGGCCGAGCGGTCTAAGGCGCTGCGTTCAGGTCGCAGTCTCCCCTGGAGGCGTGGGTTCGAATCCCACTTCTGACATAAATTATTGTTACAGCTGGTGCTGTTATGCAATAAGGTCAAATGGCATTTTTTCCACATGTTCATTGTGCCTGCCGTGCTGTGAACAGGGTGAACCACCAGGTAAAGGCAAATCATAAAAATGAAAAGTTCACTTGGAACTAAGAACTATGGAAAACTAAGATTTAAAGATCTCAGCTTCTCAGCAATGAGAAACTGCATCGGTGAAACCAAGGACGATAACAAACCCATGCAACCTATTGGACATGAGACATTGTTTAGTCAGATGTTAAATGAGCCAATTTTACCAGTCAGTCATACTTTTTCTAGTAGGAAGTAAAATAAAATGTCGACCTCAACAGATAAAGAGTTGTCGGGGCTACTCAGCTAATGATATGGCACATTTATCATACAGCCTCCAAACTGTGAGGGATCCCACGTTTATTGATAGTGTGGTCAAATGTGATTAGGTTCTAATGTCACCTACTGTACCTCATTAACACACAAATGAGGAAATAAGAAGTTAAATGCAGACTTGCAGAATAATAATAATTATAATAATAATAATAATTGACTTCCAGATAAATCATTATTTACTTCATTTTAATACATTTACTCAATCAACTTGTCCATGTTCATGTGCTTTTGTGTCATGAACATTTTACTGCCAAGGTTAAATAAATATGAGAACCTACACAATAAATATTGAACCGACATCACTAACTCCACCAGATGGTGCACTTGTAAGAGAAGATGTTAAAAGTTTGAAATATTACAACAAGTCCAGTTCAGAGTGACGATTCATTTTGGGAACTTGTTCTGTAACGTATACTGTCCTGAAACCAAAATTCAACACTTGACAGCTGTCAATCATAATGACTCATGAGACACTACAACGTCTACCACGCCTCCCCCTTCATGCGACTTTACATCCGACGTATGAAGCATCATTAACCGTTCATATGTGTAATATGCGGCTGAAACCGGAGGTCGAAATGTACAGAAATGTACAAGCACTTGTGAGACCAATGCATTCCTGCTGCGTCTACTTCATGAAGCAGAAGTCGTCCTACGTGGTTTCACTTTCACGGTATGACGCAGAGGTTGGTTTTGAGTTTTCACAACTTTGAAAACTCGGAAGTAAATCGCGCCGCCTCCCGCAGCGGAGTTCACCTCTCGCCAATCGGCGTCTGCAAAGACTCGGAATAGGATCGATACGCAGATGGATGCAGCTCACGCATCGGATCCCCTCGGCTGGATGAAGCAGGAAGCCTCCCCTCCATCTGTGCGATTACACTCATCTCCGGGAGCACCGGAAGAACGCGGTAATCGAGTCGGCGCATGGACGGGAGTGATCGGCTCAGCGATGCAGATGGACATTGTGAATCGAATACACACCGATGCTCGCTTGCGTAAATGTATGAGCTGAACATGAAGCGCACTCTGTAGTGATAAAAAAAAAAAAGGGGGGGATGTGTCTAAGGAAGCGTGAAAGTTGTTGCTTCAACTCTCATAAATTGGTCTGACTGCCAGCTGCATGAGCCTGAACAAGCGATCTATTTATAGGAGGGAATGTCCATATGATGAAAAGATGAATCTGAAGACGTGATCTGACTGCTTTTTAGCAAGTATACTTTCAGCTCACACAGTTAATGTTCTTCTGGCTGACACGAAGCCATGAAGCAATGAAGTTGCAAGTGTGATGTATAAACACATAAATACTGTAGGATTATTATTTTTTTTTTACATGGTACACCAGGCTGTTGATCTCCTTTTTAGTCACAGTGTGTGAGGTGAAATCATCAACAGAAATAATTCAAATCTACACTGATGCCTCCAGTCCATTTTTCAGGTCAAAGGTTACACAGAAAGTAAAGTATGATTTCTAGGACAAATTGGAAAATTGTAATCATGTCTGTATCGATAGTATCGTTCTTATTTAACCCTGCAGATCAACCAGAGGAGCTCAGCTATGTGAATAAATGTGACTAAACATGAGCAGCTCTCGAACGCTTCAATTCTGTCAAAGTAGCTTTTAGAGGGAAAAAAAAGTTCGGGGATCCTTAGTTTAAAACATACAAAAATTAACTCAACCTATTCATCAAATGTAAAGATACAGCAATACATTAAACGTCTTTGGATTATTTCTCTTACATACGACAAACAATGAATTGAGTGAATAATAAATCTTGAACAAAATAAGCAGATTGATGTGTTGTGAAATAGTAATAAATGAGTATAGAAAGCTGATCTGGTGAAACAATAGTATAGTATAGTATAGTATAGTTTAGTATAGTATAGTATAGTATGGTACAGTATACAATAGTATACTTTAGTATAGTTTAGTATAGTATACTATAGTATAGTAGCTATAGTATAGTATAGTAGCTATAGTATATTATAGTATAGGATAGTATAGTATAGTATAGTTTAGTATAGTATAGTATAGTATGGTACAGTATACTATAGTATACTTTAGTATAGTATACTATAGTATACTATAGTATTGTAGCTATAGTATAGTATAGTATAGTATAGTAGCTA
This sequence comes from Embiotoca jacksoni, assembly GCF_022577435.1. Lineage (NCBI taxonomy): Eukaryota > Metazoa > Chordata > Actinopteri > Embiotocidae > Embiotoca > Embiotoca jacksoni. The sequence goes on from NW_027185374.1 coordinate 8,729,634, forward strand.
TAGTATAGTATAGTATAGTAGCTATAGTATATTATAGTATAGTATAGTATAGTATAGTATAGTATAGTATAGTATAGTATAGTATGGTATATTAGCTATAGTATAGTATATTATAGTATAGTATGGTATATTAGCTATAGTATAGTATATTACAGTATAGTATAGTATGGTATAGTATAGTATAGTATAGATAGTATAGTATAGTATAGTATAGTATAGTATAGTATAGTATAGATAGTATAGTATGGTATAGTATAGTATAATATACTGTAGAGATAGTTTGACAAAATGTGAGAAAATAAATTCTCCAAAACTTTTCAAATATGAGGTAATATTATGACTGAATTATGAATTATTAAGACTGCAAACAAAAGTTAGAGATCTCAGACTATCTGCTGTAGTTCAGGCAGAGTAGCAGGAAGGGCTGAGTGTGTACTTAGTATCGTTGACCAGCAGGTGGTGCTCTTCATCAGTTCCTAATGTTTCCAGCATTCCACCACTTCTGTGCTTTCTCCTTGTTAAACTAAGCTGAGGGATCACCACACCGGCCAGAAAAGACGAGGTTTTCTGGTTTCCAAACACGCCTGCGTGCTGCACATTCAAACACTGAGTGTTTTGGTTCGTGTCATTTCCTGCGAGACGAGATCACATATTCTGATCTCAGGCGTCCAAGAATCCTCATCTGACCTAAAACGGCAATTTCTGCCTGTCTGTCCGCTACGATCCAGACACTTCTACCGCTGCGGACACTTCATACCTGCACATATTGTTCGAAATAACCTTCAAGCTTGTCTGCATTCTTATCTTAAAAAGAACGAGCAATCATATTTTTTTGGTCCGGGGTCTTGGCTCTGTGTAAGCGCTGCAGGCTAGGGGCTGTTTGATGTTGTTATGGCTGGCCGGCTGCCGCCTCAGTACTACAGGATCTGCAGGCCCCTCTCATGTCCAAAGGTATTGTGTTGGCTGTTCTTGTGATTATATTATCAACAGAGAGAGCGAGAGGGAGAAAATTAAGACTCCCACTGGACACGAGTAAACAAACAAAAGTTTGTAGAGTCTGGTTCATTCAAAGAATGTCAGCTATTCAGACTCCTCCGAGGATATTGATGTCCAGCGTCGGGATTATCATGCTGAATATTGTTCTTGCTCGATAAAACAATTTGCCTGCGCTTGGTTTGCGAGAGAGATGAGAAGCACGCCAAATATTAAACAGGAGACGTCCCCCCAAAAAAAAAAACACGACGTTCTCGTGTTAAGACGGCTGCTCATGCAAATCAAGGTGAGGCGATAATGTCCGCGGTCACCGCCGGACGTGGCCCTCTCAGCCACGCTCGGGACGGCCGTCGTTGGTCGGTCCGTTGAGACACCGCTTCGGCTCGGGCCAATTTATTAAAACTGCGACGCCTCGGTGTGAACACTTGTACGTAAACTGATGAGTCATCCATTTTCAATCCCCAGGTTTGACCTCCAGTGCCACCACGGGGTGTTTTTTTAGTTAAATAGTCCCATCGTTTATTGAGCGGATTTCCATGAAGACTTGTACCGACAATCACGGCGACCGGAGGACGAGTCCAACGCGTTTCGTTGATCGCCTTCCTTTTCCTCTTGCGCCACTTTTTTTTTTTTTCTGATCCATCCAACCAACCTCCTTGCGTGGACTGCGTCGCTCTTTTGTACTTCCTCACACGACCTCCTTATTTGACCCCGGTCGTACGAGGCCGGATTCAAAAAGTTGCGGGGGTCAGCGGCAGCACCCGAGCTGCCCACATTTTTTGCGACCGCCGGTGCGTGCCTATCTGCAATCCCTCCTCAAACTTGACGCACATTGAATTTGGAGTCAAATGTCTGGGGAACAAAAAGAAGAAGCGTCGAGGAGCCCGATCTGGCGAGTTTTGGCGGGGCGCGGACCGACGATTGCGGCGAGAAACCGGCACGTCGTGCACGTGTGCCGTCGCCTGATTCGTGGCGCGTTTTCCCTCAGAACGTCACAGTGGAAACTCTTGTGTTGACAGTTTGTCCCTGGGGGAGCCGATTCTTGGTGCGCAACCCCGCAAAAAGTAAAAGAGAACCCCACCTGGTTGTGTTCCCGACCCGGTGCGCCTTTTTTCAGTCTTGGACAGCGATGTTTGGGCCCCCTCTGAACTAAAGACACGGCGTCCGGCTCGTTGCTTCACGGCAGCACACGCGTTTCTGACGCATTTCAAGTCTCGGTCGCTGATTTGGCACAAAATTGAACGTCCGCGGAGAACTCGCCAAAGTGTCCCAGACCGGTGGTCCCAGCAACGACGGGTCACTCGGCTGCTGCTGTTGACCGAGCCGCGAAATGTGCATTTTCACCGTGCAGCGGTAGCAGTCTGAGGACATTATGATCCCCTGAAACAAACAACAGTGTTCATAACATTCCTCTGCTAAACGGCGCTCGGTGACGTTCGTCGGAGTGCAAAAAACAAATTAGAATTAACCTGCATGAGCGTGGACCGTCAATTAATTCCCTTATCGAAATGAATTATGACCAAAATCTGGGACTAAACAACATAAAACTGCAATTGACTTTAAAGTACCTTTAAAAATGCTGCGCGATTTTTTATTTTTTTATTTATTTTTTATGAAGTCGTTGCCACCTTATAAAACGTATGCAATCTCAGTCAACAGTAAAACTACACGATTTCTCTCAACACGTCCACACAGTCATATTAGCCAGCAACGCTCATTTAGCTAAATTACCTTGTACGGCATGGCAAATTAAACTCGACAAACACTCACCGGTGAACGAATTAAATTAAAATGACCCACTTTGGGACCGTTTTTGTTCCGAAACGAACCTCTTCACTGACTTTTTTTTTTTTTTTTTTTATGTACTTTTTAAATCCATGTTGTTAAAGTCCCTACTGTCTCGCTCTAATCTCCCTCTCTCTCTCTCTCTCTCTCCGGGGAACTCTGCCGCCGCTTTTTTTTTTTTTTCTTCCTTGCTGGGACTGAAATGGCTACTGCTACTGGGGAAAAGACTGAAAAACACAGGGATTATTATTTATTATTATTAATCGGAGTTGGGTTTGAGCGGGTTTCACACTTTGAGACCGGCGGGTTTTCTCAAGGATCGCCCACCTGTCAGAATAGAAATACACAACCGCCGCTTGTTGTCGAGTGTTATTCATACTTTTAACTCCTCCGGGTTCCCCCCCGCCCAATTCTCGTCTCAATGGGAGGCTCCCTTGCGAGATTAGTCTTGCTGATCATCTCAGGACAAGGCCCTTACTGTGTGTCAAGCCGGTCAAGGAATGGGATAATTCGAGCTCCGGATAATCCATAAAAATCCACCGGCATTCTTACAGAGGCAGAGCTGCTAAAGCATGTGTAAGGGTCTGTTCGCGTGTATTAGCATTCGGTTTGCTGTGCGCGCGTGCGTGCGTGCGCGTGTTTTCCGCGCCTTCACTGAACCCTTGTCCGCCTCCGCGTGGGTGTATGTTTGTTTGTGTGGCGCTGCCCTCATCACAAGCGATCAGCGGGTGGGGGGGGGGCGGGGGGAAGTGGGGGGGGGGGACGCGTGGGACGACGGCAGCCCGCGACGGGAGCAGCGAGGCTGTGAAGAGGCCGCGCTGTTTGCAGGTCGACCAGCCCCGCAGCGCACCCAGAGGAAATCTCACGTTCCTGCCAGCCTACAAAAAGTAAACAGATCTGTAACCACCGAGGGCTGGCACCGGGCCGGGGCCACCGAGCACTATAACTACAGGAACGAAAATCGCACAGCGCACACATTCACTTGGCTCAAATGAAGGTGCAGCGGAGGAGCGTGCGCCGGGGAAATTTTTTTTTTTTGGACGGCAGTCCGGTCTTCTCGCATTTTGGGCTTGGTTCAAATTGAAAATACAATCATTCCGTTCAGCTCGTACTCCCGTCTAACCGCAACGCTCTCCCCTCAGCGACGCGGTGCGCGCGCCCTCCGTGAGCTGCGAAGCGTATTCGGCCGGTTTAAAAAAAAAAAAACAACAACAAAAAAAAAAGGCATCTGCCCGGAAAACTCCTACTTCATTCAATATTACAGATAACATCTCCGAGCCGCAGAGTTTCTGAAACCTCCCCTCTCTTTTATGTTGCCTTTTCCTCCCTGGTCCGCTCTCTTCCGTTTTCCCTCTCCCCAGCTTTCTCCTCCGTCTGCACATCTGCGGTTATTTATCTGTTATTCTGCGGCAGCAATGTGGCCGACATGTGTCTGGCTTCCCTCCACGCGGCACTCATCTGTAGTCAACCTGGGAGCCGGCGGAGGACCGTGGACAGTCACCCGTAGGGACGGGTAGGTTGGATTTCTACATATCCCCGCTGGCTCTGCGCGTAACATCGGCCCGTCATCTTCTAGTCGCGGCCCACTTTTGACCGAATGTTCTCTGGTAAATGTATAGCCGTTGTTTTATTTGTGTGTGTGTGTCCCCCCCCCCCCCGCCCCTCTTCTGGGTCAACGGGAGCAGTCGAAGCGAGGGATCGACAGCACGACCGACTGGAATTAGAATATCTGGAGAGGAGTATTCGGACTGCCCAAGCCCGTGGATTTGCATTACTCCGACCTCTGACCTTTTAATCGCAACGTTATTTAATCCTGTGGAAAGAGTATAGCCTCAGACCACATGACGGAAGGCGCAGATCAACCCCCGGGAACCGCAAAGGAGACGGGCTGACGGCGACGGCGTCGGCGGGGGCGCGCGGTGAGGTCACGAGGTCAAACGTTTGTTTCGGCGGCCCGAGTTGTTTTGTCTGACCGGCCGAGAGGGACCCGCCCCGCGCGATTTTTGACGCCCGACGCGTCTTTTTCTGAATCGACGCGGTTTGAGAAAGCCCGCGGGGCCGACCCGTTTCGCGGAAGAAGCCCGGCGTCCAGATTGAGAACACGCGCGGCGAACGGAGTGGATCTCATGAGCCGTTTGATGTCGTCGGTTCAAACGGCGGCTGCGAACATGTGCCGGCAAGATCCACGTCGCCCGATTGAATCCCGTCATCGCCGGGTTCGGGATCTGTCGAACGTGGGAGAGGTTATTTAGGAAAGAAAATACTGCGGCCGCATTGTCATTACTTCTCATCAGGGCGGGCATTAACTCCCAAAAACCGCAAACGGCATTCGCAGATTATCAAAACCGTTTAACAAGGAGCTCCCCGTCGTCGGCTGCGCTCCAGCGGACGGGACTCACCACAAAATACGGGAAGCGTCCTTTGATGGTCTGACTTTGTATTTGATCATTAAAGCGCTTTTCAAGTAAACATCGATTGTAAAACTACTTTGACATTCGGGGGGGGGGGGGGGGGGGAATAAACTTATTTGCCGAGAATTATAGCGATTGAAGCCAATCCCGCCTCCGCTCGACTCCCAGCTCCGGCGTCCGCCGTGACGCACGTGTCCCTTTTTTTTTAAAATTTTTTTTTTTTGCGTGAAGGTTTTCACAGCCACTCTTGAAAAGTCGACCAAATCGGCGATCGCTTGAAACGACCGAGAGCGATGACATTGAAGTCGAGGATTTGGAGATTTTATTTCCGACCAACAACCCCTCCCCCCCCTTACCCCCCCTCTCTAAATGCTGCTTTTTGAAGCCTAATATTTAACTAATAATAAAGGAATTCTTTTCAGATGGACTGTCGGGTAACTAACAAGAAGAAATGACACCATTACGACTCTTGAAACTTTAATAGGAGTCTATGGAGACAGAACCTTTTTGGAGCCAACCCACGGCGGCCTTTTGGTGGTGTTGCACTTTAAAGCACTTCCGCACTGACCTCGTTTTTTTTTTTTTTTTTTTTTTTTTTTGGGGGGGGGGGGAAATCGGAAGCGACGTCCGGTTTCGTGCGTCGTCTCTGGTTTCAAAACGCAGCGTACGGCGTGTAGCGGTCGAATGCTGACCGGTCGAAGGCTGCTCCAACAGTTTTAAAATGAAGCCGGGGCTCTGCTCCCGTCACGACGCAAGACGGGAAACCCGTTTCCGACGGGGCGTGAGCGTAGCTCGGCGAAACCGGGCTTCGCCGAACCTCGCGCGTCTAAAAAGAAGCGACACATTAAAAAGTCAAGATGATGAATGCAAGGTCTTTATATATATTTCTTCAGTATAATTGCGACAACATATTCATAGAGCACTGCAGTACAACACAGAATGAAACACAGACACCTGCTGTTGCCGTGTGTGAAGCGATATGAGGCAAGAGGTTTCCCTTTTGTTAAGTGGGTGCCTTCATTTCTCAGTCCGATTAGTGCACCACGTTGAGTATAGAGTCATTTCAAAGCTTCAGCAAACTTAAAAAAAAAAAAAAAAAAAAAAAAAAAAAGAGAGAACAGACAAATAAATACTGTACAACACCATACATGTAATACTGGATTCAGAAATCACAAGAAGATCATGCTTTTCTCAACGGAACACTTCTATGTACTGTATATGCACCTTCATGTCACAATGCAGCGTTTCTGGCGAGTTTCCCTTCACAATAGCATCGTCGTCGACAAACGGCATAAATAAAGTGCCTTCCATTAAAATTGGCGATTCCGCAATGCAAACGCATGTTTGCATGTCTGGAGCAAGGAGTTCCTGAAGAAGAAAGGTTTGGAGCGAGCATCCGTAGAATTAGACTGGATAGAAAAGACAGGTCCTGTCTTGTCAGCTTTTTCCATAACCACGCATAACGCTGATGGGGGGGGGGGGAAAAAGAAAACGTGTTCTCGCGACAACCAGTTCCTGTTTGCGATTGCCAATATCCTGCGTCAGCCAAGGTACGTCGGGCTCTCGGAAACGTTTCTATGAGAAGAGGTGTCCTTTCTATCCAGTCCAGTTCTGCGCATGAACCCAGGGACCCGAACGGCCGACACAACGCCCTCCTGCGACGCAACGCATCAACGGTGATTCAGTTACGGGGGTGGGGGGGAGGGGAGGGGAGGGGGTGGGGGGGGGGGGCTCCGGCTGCTTTCTGGAACGGCACGAAAGCCTCATCCGTTCATCGGTTCCAATCTGGATCACGCACCCTCGTACGCGCCCGCTAATCTTGACCCTAATGCACTTCGTACGAGATCCGATGGCGCTCCGCCGTCGAGGTAAATGAGCGAATTTGTTTCGTCGTGGTCGCTTTAGTCCCCCTGAGAACATTGCGGAGACGCGTCTATGAGCACAGTCTAATCTCCGGAGAACTGTTTTAGCTTCTTGTCTACATTTGCGGGGGGTCGAGACTCGCAGGCTGGATTTACACAGGCACCAACAGTCTGATTTTTGATCTCTTTGGCACCCAGATCATGTTTTTTTTTTTTTTTTTTTTTTTTTTTTTTCCTGGCTGTGAACGAAGATGGGAAGAAACACGTGAAATCAATCTGTGTGACCAAACATTTGAAATCAAATGTGCCGTTCCTGTATAATTTCTGCCTCGGGGTTATTCTCACGAGTCTCGCGAGCGAGCTCAATGAGGACGGCAGAGTGTTTCAAATCCTTTCAGCTTAGCTCTCCGGTCGACATCACAAATGTGTCAAAATGGTTGTAATCGTAGTTTAATGACTTGAGAAGGCTGTCTGAAATGGACCGTGAACGCATGTGTCATCATTTGGATCTACTGATGTCTTGTTCCCCTTGAATCCTTTGTAAAACCTAAAGGATTTTATATATTGTAGCAGCATAGTTAGGATATTCATCTGTTGGACTCTGCCCACGCGTATTTAATGTTCTATTGTAAAAACCTACAAGAAGCGCGATCTCGGTGTTTACCATATTTTGCTATCGTCAATCGCGGACGCTTCAACACGCCGTCAAAAAAAACAAAACAACAACAACAAAAAAAAGCCAGCAGTTGAACATCATGCTTACACGCCAGGAGAGAGGACTGAATATAAAAGAAAGAGCTTGATGTCATTCCAGATGTGTAACAAGTTGGCAAATTGAGTTGGCAAGCGATGGGACAACACTGTGCTTTTTGTTGTTGTTTCGTTTTCCGTTCGTGTAGTTCAGTTCGGTCGAGCCTGAAATCACGACGCTGTGCCAAATCCTGACTTCAGACGACCGGGCTTCGCTACGATTCCCGAACCCCTCAAAACTACCAATCCCGGCTGTGAACTTCCTCTGAGTCGTTGTTGCGTGGTCGATGGCTGACACGGGGTGTAGATGTAAATATTTCGTGACTTTGAAGGTGGGCTGCCTCCTCTCAAATTAGGATCGGGCCCTCGGACTCTTGTGAGCGAAGTGGTAGATTTGGCTGTGGTCCCTCAGTACTCCCTGGCCTCTTCCAGTTCGTTCATGAACACGTCTTCGTGGGGGTTCTCCGGGCAGCTCAGCCCGTTATTGGGCGGCCGCACCGCGTGGAAGCGACTCCAGTCTCCCTTGCACAGGATCCACGGCAGCACGTCCACCTTGAAGTGCAGCTCGGGTGAGAACTCGGTGCTGATCAGGTTCGGCGTGCCCGCGCCTTTCCCCCGCGTGATCAGCCGCCCGCGGTCGTCGTAGCAACAGTGCTGCGCGGCCAGAGTGGACGAGTCGCTGGAAAGTGTCGAGCGAATGCAGCTGCGCGCCGAAGGCTTGTAGATGTCCAGGCGCTCCTTGGGGCCGCTGGCGTCGCGCCAGCGGAACGGCCGGCCGCGGCTCTCGTCGTAGACGCTGACCACCGTGTACGACGCCTCGGGCGGGAAGAAGCAGGGGCAGCCGGGCAGCTCCGACAGCACCTGGTGGAGGTACCTCTGGAGGAACTCGCTCTTGCAATTCAGCCATTTCTCACAGCTGTCGACGTCTGTTGGAGAGAGGACAACGGGTGCCGCAGACGATAACGTGTTACAGCATCAAACGAGCCATGATCGACATCTCTTTGTGACAGCGCCGTCAACCCGTTCGCCGAGGCGGCGCTGTCACACCCCCCCCCCCCCCCCCCCCCCCCCCCGCAGTTCCAGGATACATCCGACTTAACATGCTTCGTAAACGTGTCGATTGCAGAGAGATGCGGTCCGTAAAATACAGCGCGATCCTTTCGCCTAAACTCACCTGTCCCAAATGGCTCCGTGCCGTTCTCCATCTCAAAGGGGAAAGGCTCCACCACGGTGTTGACGTCACCTACAAAGAGGAGGGAGACAGATCGATCAGCTTTGGGTGAAAAACCGGACCGCAAACATCTCAGTGATACTCTGTCTGTCCGTTTCTAATTCTTCAGATGGAAGTATAATCTCACCAGGACAAGGCTCCAGGTCACACTTTGAGGCTTCGGTCAGGGTGCAGGAGTAGCCACAGGACTTGGTCCTCTTCCTCTCGCCGTGTCCACACGTCACTGAGCAGGGAGACCAGACAGTCCACTCATCCGTGTCCTTCTCTGTGCGAGAGAAACACAAGTTCAAACATCGTCGGCGGCACAAACTCGGCACACGCTTTTGCGACCGGTTTCCCTCGGATCGAAACCTCCCTCGCTCTCTTTTCCGAAAACTCATCAGAATCATCTGCCGAGATCGAAGCACGATATTCTAAAACCGTCAAGAGAGATGGTGATCGTGAGAGGTGGCGAGAGGAGCTGGACGGCGTATGCTTTCAGGTACAGGTGAAGATTGCAATTACTGGATGTGCTGTGTTTTAACGGGCGAACAGGAAGCCGATTGGAAGTGTCGATTGGAAATAAAAAAACACGAGTGGTATAAAAAAAAATCCCAGCTCATAAAAAAAAAAAAGTGTTGCGTTGACGTGAACCCGGCGTGCGCTTCGACGCTCCGATCCGGAAAAAGCCTCCAAAGTTTCCCGACAGTCCAGACGAAATGACAATTTTCTCCTGGTCCAGCCTTTCCCATGCAAACCCACGTTCTTTTTAAAAAGGCCTCAGTAAAATTAGAGAGCGAGAAGCCGTGCTGCGGCTGTCCGCCTCCGCGCCATGCTTCCTTGTGGTGTTAATAGCACTGAATACAAGTCATTCTTGATTAAAGGCGAGGTGGGTGCAGAAATACCAGCTTGGGTGTAGCGAGCACCCAATTTTACTTTGTGGGCGCTGCCAACTTGCCATGTGGCCATCCAGGAATGAGGTCTCAGGAGAGTCTTAATTACAGAAGAAGCTAAGCTCCCTGATTTATGTTCACCGAGTCTTTAGATGTGACCACTTAACAGGCATTGTTGCCCTTTGCTGGCTCGTCTGTGCACAACGGTTAAACACATAAAGTCTATATACTGACATAACAGAGGGGGTGGGGGGGGGTTAAAGGAGTTGGAGTTGAAACCGGGTTTAATACACCTGCCGGAGTTCGGTACGACAAGAACCCTCAAAAACCTTCGGAAAACATGGAAATCAACCGCGCACGGATCTGTGGCGGAAATGACTTTGAAGAATAAAAGCTCGATGCCGTGGTGAGCCCCATAACCGATCTGCAGCGGGATTCACACACGGCTGTTTTTCCTTCTTTTTCTGTCGCCACAGACACCTCTCCTCTCTTCCTCTCTCATTATTTACTATTTTTATCTCTCAATAAGTTGTCTGTGCGAGCTGAGACACAACGCAAGTTATGCCGAGCCCTTAAAGCCCCCCCCTGAAATTCTTGAACTGGCTCAAAAGGCCGAGCCAGCGAGGGCCGCCTGGGTCTGAGGGGGGGGGGAGGGGAAGCGGGGGGGGGGGGGGGGGGGGGGGGGTCCAAGGGGTCCTGGGGAAGGATGAAAGGGCTAGCCAAATGGCCCCTGTTCATTCTGTGTTCCCAATCTGCCCTCTAATTGTCCGCAAGCAGAGGGCTGTTTTGTCCCAGGGAACAGTGCCACGGCCTCACGCTGCCATTAGCGAGCGCATCGGACCCCATCTTCAAACGGCCGGCCTCTGAGACCAGCAACGACCAGTGTCGACTTCAAAGCACCCATAACCCACAATGCCCCTCACGGTCGAGTGCTCACGCTGCCTCGCATGCTGGCACCGTTTGGCCCGCTGCGACTGTGAAGACGCTTATCGTGCAGCTTTTCTGAGCCAATGAGTTGCTCTCCCACATTAATTTTCTCGCTTTCTTCATCTCTCCTTCCAGACAACTCCGTTTGTTCTCTTTTTGGATATCATAAAATCAGGGATTGTGTGTTTTTTTTTTTTTTTTCCATTCATTTAAAAAAAAAAAAAATGATGATCCAGTTTGATGAAGTCATATCTCAAAGAGCTGTGTTTATACGCCACTAGCAGACAGGGAGTGTACCACTTGGCAAAACTTACCATAGTAGCTCTGCATTGGATCCCAGCCTTCGTTCCAGTGAGTATCCCAGTCTCCGCCTACTCCGCTGGGTAAGGGCTCCTCACTGCCGTAATCCAAAGAGTAATCTTCCTCCTCCTCTTCCTCGCCAGTTTCCTCCACGCCTGACCGGCTGTTGCTGTCCTCGCTGGAATCAGCGTCGGTGTAACTCCAAAACAGCGGCCAGAAAAGCTTCTTGCCGCCGAGCCAATCTACTGTGGAAGAGGGGGAGGAGGAAGAGGAGGGGAGCCAGTCTTTTTCCTTGGCCAGGTCCATCTCTACCTCCATCTGAGGGTCGTCAACCACTTCAATGGTTACCTGCGTAGAACAAGAGAGTGTTCTGTGTTTATCCTGAGTGAGCCACGAACACATTCACCCGTGTCGCTGATATGATCAACTCCTGAAGCTGGAACCTGTCAGTAGAAGACAGTGAAATTCAACCAACAGAGCCGCTCCATATTACTTTGTCAAGTATGTTTTGCAGTTATAAGTAATAAAAAAAAAAAAACAAGTAACACGGATACTTTTTACAGCTTCAGTGCTTCACTTACAAGAAATGAACCGTATCAAATCCTTGAAGGAGAATTTCAGCAAGCGAAAGCGCTCCCCGTGATCGAAGTCAGCCAGTCAAACGTGAACGTGAGCACCCAGCCAACCAAACCATCCTCTCAGGGAGAGATTGTGGACCTTTATTCCGGGTAACTACCTCTCATTACCTCAACATAACTCATCCTGGCTGCTGCGGTGCTTCCAAGGGGCCGACTGCAGCTGATGTGAAGGCCGGGCCACGGTGACACGAGACAAAACTATGTTTCCGTAGTTGTGGTCAAATTACATTTCACAGTTAGGGAAGAAGTGAGGCGATCGATAACTGCAGCTGGCGTTCGGTCTTTCAGTCACAGTCGGGTATATCTTGTCCGTGTGGCACCTGAAGTCTGTCTCTGTACTTGATGTACATCCTTGTCCCTCTACCCGCGTCATAATTACACCGACAGGAGTTGGTGAGAATAAGTGCTTGATATAAGTCCAGCTTTCTCAATTTGCGGGTTAATTTAGAAATAAATAGTGAGGGCTCAATCATGGGACACTTAACATTACAGATTCCTATTCGTATATAAATAAGTGCAAAAAAAAATAATCACAGCTGTGTGTCTAAGATTAGACTGAGAGATGGTTGGTTTTGGACCAATAAGGAAATGAATCGTTACAATAACAGAGAACTCTTCCACGTCTAGTAATTTAAGGGTTTGTGTTTGACCACTTACACGGAGACATCCTGTAGGCTTTATAAAAAGCTCAAAAACTGCAACTCACCTGGATGTTGGGGTTCTGGGAGTTAATGTCAGCATTGGCCAGGTCTGGAAAGTTCTTCAGATCCAGGATGAAGGGTTTGGTCTCCTCCTCGGGTTCAGGCTGCGGGAGGACCCCGACGGAGCGGTGCTGGGGGTGAGACCACCTCCTCTGGTGGCTGTGGGGCTCAGGCAGCAGACTCTGAACCTGGTTCTGCTGCTCCAAAGTCTCAGGGACATATTGGACCCCGCCACTGTGGACTGGGTGGCCGTGAACCTGATGGAAAGCGCGGGTACATATGTGAGCTGAACCGTTTATCTCCACCACGAATCATCACATGGAGAAGACAAAAGAAAAGCAGCTGACGGAAAGTCCGATTCTGCTCAGTCGCCACCTTAAATAATGTAAAGAACGAGGGCAACTGGAATAATATGCACGCAGTCAGAAGCCAGCGGCTGCTTTAGGGCTAAAGAAACAAATAGCTCTGTCATTTATAGTGGCTTATTGGAGTCGAAAAACAATTAGTGGTCTGTTTCTATGAAGGAACCTTGATACCGTCCACCACTTCTCAGCTTGGTCAGCAATTCCGAAAAGCCCCTGAGGCATCCGACTAACCAGCCAAGTGACCAACCAGCCTTCGTTTCATTTTCTTTTTTTTTCCCACAACAGTCATGGCATCCAGGCGGTGGACAAAGGGGGTCCTGTGCCAGAGAGATCCTCTTTTAGCTTTAATGAGAGGGCCTGGGAGGCGTGGGACCCCTGGGCTGATGCAAGTGTGTCTGAACCTGCTGTGCTGCCGCCACGACGGCAACCGCTTAATTTGACCTTTCAGGTTTTACAGTTACTCAGGAGGAAGAGCGGCAGGAGGAAACGTTGATCTCTGAGATTAATGGTGATCGGTGGTGACGTTATAATGGAGGGAAACCGTAGATGTGTGTACCATATCTGGAACATTGTCACTGAAATGTGATTTTTGGTCGGTCTGATTCTCCAGTGTGCCCGCTTCATGTCTAGCGGATCACATGTCTATTTGATGTCGGTCACTGGTCTAAACCAAAATCCAAACCCTCTAATGAACCCCCGTCTGCCGCACATTCATGCCTATGCCATCCTGAATATGCTAAATTGGCCCAAACATACGATTGGACAAGAATGCGAGATTGGACCTGAGCCAGTTTGCGGTCTGCTCAGCAAAACAGTGGCAGTCGGAGAGCTAAAGAGGAGAAGAAATGTCTGAATTAATGACCAGTCGGTTGATGATTTATGGTTATGGCCCCTAGAACAGGGCGTACTTTTCACTGACTGATTGTCTCATAAAGAATTTATGTGGTCGGTCAAATCCGAGAATGCAAACACATAGAGCCCGTTTAGAGGAGAAGCCTGTCGGGCACGATAAATGATGGATGAATTCAAAGTTGGCCCCCCCCCCCCCCCCTCAGATATCTGTAAACTGCTGCTGACAAATAGGTAACCTTTTGGGGGAAAGTGAAACATCTCATCAAAACTGACTAATTATAGTCAATACTACTGAAAACAGTGAAGAATTTTAAAGACTCAATAAATAAAATGTTACATTGGTCATGCTGCAAGCGAAAACAATAGTTTTATTTTATCCATGTTTTTAGGTCAGTATACTCAAGTTTGGCAGATTAAAATTTGGGGGGGGGAAACATTTCACTTTACTTTTGGATAAACAAAAACTGTCCTGTTTTGGTCCGGGGTTTTTTCCGCACTAAATCAAGCAGAGCTGAAACATTTTGTGGATTAACTTGATTAGTTGATCAACAGAAAAGTAATTTTAAAAGCAAAAATAACACACACACAAAAAAAAATCCCCAGTTAAAGCTTTTACTTGCTGCTTTTCTTTGTTTTACATCAACGTAAACTGAGTTTCTTTGGATTTGGGGCTGCTAGTTTGACAAAACAAGACAACTGAGGGCATCGACTTGGACTGGGATGGATCTTTTTCAATACTGGCAGATATTTTATCTTCTAGTTGAAATAGTTCATCAGTTTATTTGGACAATAATCTGCACATTAATCATCAAAAGCAGCCTTATGTATTGGTAGTTTGTTTTTATGTCCCCGAGTAACTAACTTAAAAGCAAAATGCATTACTGTGAAGAGACCGGTTTTTCACCGCCAATAGTTCCGTTGTAAAGTGTTGCATTTGGAATCAATGGCAGGCGATCTTTTCAGAAATGTCCTTGAGCACGATGCCGCACTTTACGCTGTACCTGACCTGAGTGCATCACTGTCAGATCCATCCAGCAGGGAGCATGCACAGCTAATATTCACTCGCATGCACTAACTGACTCACGCAGACAGAAATATAAGACCAGTCCAGAGTCCAGAGTCATGAAAGAGGCCACATACTTTCACACCCTCCTCATCTCATCTTGTTACACATCTGGATCCTGTATTCTTTCGCCCTGTATATCACTCTCCTCCTCCTCCTCCTCCTCCTGTCTTCCTCCCCCTCATTCCCTCTGATCCTGCTCTCCTCCTCTCGGTAGTGGGGCTCTTCTGATCAAAGGCCCGGTGGCTGATGGCATGCAGTGTGTTTAACAGGGAGACTATAGGGTTGCGGTGGGGTACCTCGGCGTGGCCTGGAGACTGCGTTCTCTCCTCAGACGTTACTGACAGGCCAACCTTTTGGCAAAGCATTCTGCTTTCAAATAACTGAAAAGCCTGGATGTATTTGGGGGCTACTGTTGTTGCTACTGATGATGATGACACACATTCAAGCTGGGGGAGACGAGGCCGGGAGACTGGATGGGAGGAAGTGGGGGGAGGGAGGGAGGGGGGGAGGTGAGGGGCAGGGACAAGGGTTGGGGTTGGGGGGGCAGGCTGGGAAGGCATGCAGTGTGGCAGCCCTGATTTATGTCCTCGCACATATCAAAGGCCCCATGCACTTGGCTGTTTCCAAACCATTACAGAAGAACAATAAACTAAGGCCGCTCTTTGATCGCCATCTTTTGCAATTGTAAACGGGACAACAAATGCATGCCTGGTGGAATCGGGGGGGGGGGGGGGGGGGGGGGTTACGGAAGCTGGGGCGGGTAGTGGGGGTACAAAGCAGCGAGGGCAAGCAGGTCCCGATATTTGGGAAAGAGGCCACTTCAACACAACCCTCCTCCCTCGCCTCTTCCTCGCTGAGGGATGGGGGTAAAGCCAAAAACAGGAAATTCCACATTAACACAAAAAAGAGCCAACGTAAACAATCAGATGAATGACACTTGACCCGAGCTCCAGTGTGAGAGATGCCGAGGGCTCGCCTTATTCCGGTTACATAAGCATCTCGTTACCGGGCACCAGATTTACCGAGCTTCCCCTCCTCCTTCTGTCTTCCTCCGCTAATCTCCCCCTTCTCCATCCGCCACTTACACCCAGCAGGTCGCGGGCGAAGGTACAGATTCACCCGCTGCAGCCTTTTGGTGAATGAAATGAACAGTCACACGAGCCGCAGTGAGATTTTTTTTTTTTTTTCCTTCTCGTAATGATTCCCTTCTCTTCCCTCCCTCTCTGTCTCTATTTGCTGTGACATCAATCAGACAGATGATGAGAGAGAGAAAGTCCCAATAGGGCATCTTTGGGAGGCCACACAAGAAGGAGAGTTCAAAGGCAAGAAAGCTGAACCCTGACACAAACACACACAAACAAGACTTTGATATCCAAATATGTCCGCGTGTAACGCAAACATTCCCGTAGACACGCCGCACACTGCACAAGCATGTGTGTGTGTGTGTGTGTGTGTGTGTAAGGAGTTTGGATTTATGATAGCAGGGTGTATGCCCAGTGATGGCAAACCTTACTATACATGGAGAGGGAAGTGGAACAAAAGAAAGCAACATGTTCTGATGTGGAAAAATCTTGTCACATTGACTCACGGGAGTTGATTGATGGACGTGAAGGGTGATGGCTGAATGAGATCAATGGTTGGAATTTGATTTACAAGACATTTTCGTTCAACCTTTTTTTTTTTTATATAATACTAAACTCTAAATGAACAAAAGTATCTAAAGAACATGTGTTTCAAATTTTGAAAATAAACGACCAGCTTCGCTTATATTAATATTCTCAAAACGCCTGTTTTGCAGTTAACAATTACAGCCTACTCCTAATGGCTATATTTAGCATTCGTGTGGACAATAAAGGCTCCGCACTAACTTTTTTTTTGGAAGTTTTTATTACCTATAGTTTGCAATGTTTGAAAGATATTTAAAAAAAAAAAAAAAGACTTCGGCAATGTAGTTGTAGTTTACTAAACTACCGAGGGGAATATAAACACGAGAGTACATTAGCGAAGGTCAAAGTATTTGCTAATTGTTGGCAAACGAAGCGTTCTATTTGTGGCAGGTGTGACCTTTACACGTTTTTGTTTTTTTTTAAAAGTTGTTGCTTAAACTTTCTAAACAACAACAAACAAACAAAACAAAACAAAACAAAACAAAAAAAAACTATGACGAAAACTTACTTTGTGGGCAACATTCTTGCGTCTGGTAGGAAAGCCTGTCCCCAAACTAACGAGGAGCACCGACCAAAGCACGACCAGCATCTGAAATCTCCTCGCGACCTCTCGTCGCATCTTCAAAGCTTCCCGTGAAGTCGTATCAAAAAAAAAAAAAAAAAAAAAAAAAAAAAAAAAAAAAAAAGGTACTCGTTTCTGCAGTGTTCTTCCTTAAGTCTGCTCGCCGGTTCAGAAAGAAGCGCTCTTTGTCCCTCGCTCGTCCTCCCAAACTTTGACTCGGGACAAGTGAACTTTTTAGGCCTCGTCGGTCTCGGGAGTGTCGCACTTTATGAAGATGCGCACCAGCGTCCGGAGGTGTCCCGCGCGCTATCCATATCTCGCGCCAGCGCCTCGCGCAGCAACTGTCAGTCCGTGTGGTGGCTCGCGCTCGGCGCTTCTCTTCCCCGTAAAAAAAAAAAAAAAAAAAAAAACAACCAGTCGGGAGAGCTTTAAGTACCGGAAAGAAGTCGAATACCCCCACGCAAGAATCTCCCCGTCCGCACCGGCGCTCGCTTATTCAGCTACTTTAAACTGTGACTCACTCGTCGTGGGTGGGTGTTTTTCTTCCAATACATTGACATCTGGAGTTCATAGTATGCTGTGCGTTTTGCTAGCTGTCTGTCTGATGCGTTAATCCATTATCCAGTTGAAGTTCATCCACCGGTTCTGGAGGATGTGTGTGCGTGTGTATGTGTGTGTGTGTGTGTGTGTGTTTGCGCACCGCCCAGCCAACCGGTTTCGGTAAACTTGCCTTTTACGCACGCATTCAGAGGGTTGATGCTGAAGGAGTTGGGGGTGGGATGCTCATTGCTCACAGCTGTGCGGAGGGGGTGCTGCTGTGGCCACGGAGGTACTTGATAAGGTACAAGGTCTGGTTCACACGATAGAAACTACCAGGCTGCAAGACGCGATATGCAAATTCCCTTTGAGAAAAGTACTTTTAATCTTACAGTCTTGAATCTGAAGCGAAATATTCCCACCGCTGTGCCATTTTGCAAACAAGTCATGATCTCGCCCCACTATAATAACTGTGGCTTATCAGTCAGACAGGCTTTGGAACATGCTCTTCATGACATTTTAAGTTGTTCCTGCAGTCTGTGTGCTTGTTGTAAATAAACATAAAACCATTCCAGGACTCCATACAAATAAAAGTGATTTAATGTTCGCAGCACTGTTTCCAACAGCATGCTCAACAAACATCACGACTTTACAAACTCCTCCAAGTGGTTTACCTTCAACCCAAATACAAGTCCAAGGGCAAAAGCAACTAAGAAAGTTTCTGTTTGTCACTGCAGGCCAGTTTACAGGTATTTGTCGCGGCTTGGCTGGAAAATCTTTCATCAAAGAGTTGCAAGCGGCTCCGCATTCAAATAATCTGCCCGCCCGTTGCATGTGCAGTTTCAGTGAGGGGAAACCTGGCTGAGAAAAACAGCCATGTTGCTGTTTGCAATTACATCTTTTTGCTTCCATGGACAGAAACGTAGAGACCTAACATACTGCATGGTGCTGCTGACAGCTTCAGAGGAAACTTTGATGAGAAGAAAATTCTTTATGTCAGAGCACATTTATGAAGTCTGCATCCAGATCAGAGTCATGTGTTCCACATTTTTTAATTTTATTTATTAAAAGCAAATGCATCACCGAGTTGTTATTCAAGCCATTTTTTTTTTTTTTTTTGGTGGAAAATGAAAATATTGGAATGCCCCACACAAAAAATATGACTGATGTGTAATTGATATAGAGTTAAAATACCCCAAGTAGTTGTGATGATGTACTCAAAATGCCAAAAACGGCGATCTGACACCGACCTCCAGTTCACATCGATAAGAACAGACAAACACAGCGGCCTTCCTGTCCGCCATGTTGGAGGTGACCTCACACAGAGAAGACATGAACAGTAAACCAGACACTGAAAGCAGGTCGAGACGGAATGTCATTCCAGAGGATGATCACAGACGATAAACCAAGAAAAAAAAGATAATCACATTTGGATTATATCCAAAGAAATCTTTCATATTTCAGTGACTACGTCATCTGTGCATTTAAAATGCCCGTCAGTAGTGCTGCACTGAAGTTAAGACGTGTAGAGTAGTCAATTAAAATACACACTTCCCACTGGACACATTTGGAGCTGCCTTTCAATCAGTTTCACAAAACAAAACAAAACAAAAAACAAAACAACAACAACAACAAAAAATCACTCGCTGAAGGATGATAAAGACATTTTAAATAAATAAAGCTGTCTGTATATCAGATGAGTGTGGGAGCGCCATCGTCATACATACAGATCCAAGTTACAGCGTGGCGTCGTGCTCAGATCGCTGATTCATATGAAAGCACTTCAGTGAGAATGAATTGAGGGAAAATCAAATAAAAAAAAAAATAAAAAAATCACATGTTGCTCATTAGCTTATAGAAATGTTAAAGACACAAGGCTCAAGTTTGTTTGTTTGTTTTTTGAGTGCAGGTGTAAACAGTAAATAAGGCTGAAAAATCTTTCTGGAAAATAAGCAGTAAAAAAAAAATATTCCTTATTGTCCTTAGTCTTGCTTCCTGGAATTCTTTCCCTGTTAAATTTCTTCTTTTGGAACTTCTGTTTTGCATTTAAAGAGAAAAGGTGAAAAAATAAAATAAAATAAAATAATATATATATATATACACACACACATATATATATATATATATATATATATATATATATATATATATATATATATATATATATATATATATATCCTTTGGTTAGGGAAATAATCCAATATTCTCTACGCTCTTTTCAAATACAAGTGATTAGGAAAAAAAGCAATCAGATAAATACATATGGAGAACACATGCTTATTCCTGTGAAATAATGCATCTCTGAGGTTTGGGATGCAACCCTACGGCAGTATTACAGACTTTGTGATAAATTATATTTACAGATATTTTTTTTTCCTCTTGTGTGCATCATAACAACAGCTATGATCAGATTTCTGTTCCTCCAAGTGCACAAAGCAGGAACTGAAGGCGAAGCTCTTGTCGACTTTGCTGTAGGTTGTTTTGGATTACAAAGAAACTCCACATTGCTGTTATTATTGCACAAATAAGACACACATTCAATGTGCACACAGGAATAAGACTTAGACAAATGCAGTCACAATAAGTTAGGACTTTGTAACGACGGATACGGATATGCTGTATCTTGGTTTTGGTCCTCCCGGGTCACAACACTGCAGACGGGCCTGTACACGAGGCTTCACGGCGGGTCGGACCTGTGGACACTTTGGTTCTGGTGATTCCACGGGGGTCTGATGTGAGGAGATGTGGAGAAGCGGAGAGACTGGCTCAGGGGGCGATGAGGGGGTAAAAGATGAAAAGCTACAAGTAAGAGAGGGACGGTGAGGTGAGAAGAGGTGGTTTGAGGTGACATGGAGGTGATGACGTGGCTCAGTCCTGAAGCACGCTCTCCTCGGACATCCACCCCAGAGAGGGAAGCGGCTGTTCACGTCTGGAGTACTTGAGCTGCAGCAGGTCGCCCACTTCGCTGATGGCCTCCAGCGCCTGACGAAGCAACGGGAAGAATGCGATTAATCAGAATCCAAAAAGATTTTTATTTCCATCAGTCAAAATGACAAGACAGTAAAAAAAAAAAAAAAAAAAAAAAAAGAAAAGAAAAGAAAGATGAGCAGACACCACAGCTTGAAGGAGGATTGTGTCTGTAGGTGACAAATGGAGTGAAAAACCTCAAGCTTGGATTTTTTTTTTAACGTGTCAGGGGGGTGAAGAAGTGGAGGACTCCAAAAGCAAAAAGGTGAACAGAAGGCTGCCTGTGTAAACCACAAGTGAACAGAAACTCCTCCACATCTTTCCACCACAGACTGTATCAGCATTGCAACACACTGCAGGGCACCTGGAAACAATTTACCTTCCTCCTGACCTTTTTTCTGATTCCATGCTTTGAGAAATAGCGAGCGTTGGCTTTTCCAAAGACGGAAAAAGCGGCTCCTCGAAGTGCTCTACAAAGGCGGACTGATGCCCTTTAAATGGACTATTACGAACGGTGTTGACATGCTGCTCAGTAAGACGAATGAAGTGTCTTTGGAGAAACGGAGCAGCTCAAATAAAAGTCTCTGTCTGAGCCCCGCTGTAATCTTTGAAGACAGCTTGGCCTGCTAGGTTCCTCCATAATAAAGGACATATTGGGGGCCGTTATGATTCAACAGGCGCACACACACACACACGCACGCGCGCACACACACACACACACACACGCGCACACACACACACACACACGCAGCTGTCAGTCAGGCAGACAGATCTGCTTGATTAACAGAGGGCTTGGAAGCACGATCACCCACGCTGGATCAAAACAAACTCTTAAATCATGTTGAGAATAAAATGAAGCCCTCAGTGATAAAATAGTCTGTCCTGTAACAACATCTCTTGAATCGGATCCACTGATGGAAGAAGACACGCTCTAAACAGAAATCTCAAGTGCGTCTCGGATGATGAATAAAAACTTAAAGAGGCAGCATTCAGTAAAAACAAAGAGCTCAGATTGTTTGAAAAACGAGTTTTACTGATGTCTCCCTACACTGGAAGACGTGACTGGAGAATTATGTGGGTTTTTTTTCCTCCGTTTTTTGTTGTTGTTTAACGAAGCAACACTTTAAACACCTTTTTAATGAGGTGATGAACATTTTAGAGTAAGTTTCACGCAGTTTTTGTTTCCATGCACACAGAAGTTGGTCTATTTCTCAAACAACAGGGAAGGAGATTTAAGAAAGAGAGAAAAAGGGAAGACGAAAGGTGGTGGATGGGATGGAGCCTGCTCCAGCTGACTTTGACAGACAACCACTCATCACTCACTCATTCAAATCGACGGCTAATTTAGAGTCACCAATGAACCTGCCATGCTTGTCTTTAGATTGTGGGAGGAAGACAGAGCACCCGGAGAAAAGCAACTGTGGCACAGGGAGAAAATGCAAACTCTACACAGACGGCTTCAAACCCAGAACCTTCTTGCTCTGCGGTGACCGTGGTAACCGCTGCACCCCCGTGCCGCCCTATTGTGTTTTGGGCAGCTTATCGGATGACTTACTATATCGAGCATATCTCTGGTATGAGCAGCTGAAACACAGAAGCGAGCTCTGGACTCAATGATGGGTGTAGCTGGGAAGCCGACGACCACGGTGCCGATGTTCATCTTCAACATTTCTCGACCAAAAGCCCTGAAAAGCAAAGAAAGCTTTTGACACGGGGCAACACGTTGCCGTCCTGACCATGATCTGACCTCTGTAATCCCATCACCCCCTCATTTTAGATGATGTTCACTCTTGACATGTGAAACTGAAATAACACAGCAGGCAAACTTTTATATCCCTCACAAATGAAAGCATTCAATATTTGATTTTAAAAATCACGTACCCAATTTTGGCAGGCATGTAGAGCATCATGGGGACGACAGGCGAGTCATCGTTGCCGTAGATGATGAAGCCCTTTTCGCGGAGTTTCCTGCGGAAGTAGGTGGTGTTCTCTGAAAGCTGCCTGAGGCGATCGGCACCTGGAAAAAAGTAGAGAGGAAAAATACTCACAATTGAGTTTCATTTTTCACAATGCTGGGCATCATCTCATTGGTACGTTCCTCAAATCAGCTCGGATGTGTGGACGAAAATCTTCTCAGGTTTGTAGTGGCGAGGGATGCTTTACTCTACTGGAAGTGCAGCTCAGGAACATCGCCAATGAAATCAACAACAACAACACAAAAACATCCTGTCAACTGATCAAATCACAATTCACATAAATCTTTCATTAAAAGGTCTAGTTTTTAATCTTTTTTGTTCCAATTAAACCTTCACTGTTTACCAATGAATACCTCCTGGCGTTGATTAAAGCCCATCCACACCCACACTGGTGTTTTCACTCCATCCACCAGGTTAGACCTCTTCTCATCACGTCTGCCTGTGCACATACTATCTCTTCTTGGTTGGCATTTTCCTCCCTCCCCTGTAGCACCTGACAGGACAGGACAACCTCCACTTTTATGACCCCTATTAGTACGTGAAGTTGCGTGATCTCATGCATTCCAGTCAACCTGAGCGGCCGACTAATAAGTCGGAGTGAAAACACCTGTGAGGGTGTACTGGACACTATTTTTGGTTATTACTTGTGCTCGTCAGCTTTGTGAAATTTCATAATCTGCTCTTGTTCTGTGGCCAAATAAAATAAACCACATGTTCTTTGTAAAGTGTTTCACCACCGACGGCCTAATCTTTCTTAATTTTTTTTTTTTTTTTAGCCTTCTTTTCAGCACAACGCCTCAAAGAGATGTACGATTCACAGTAAACCATGTCAACCAAAAACAAAAAAGGTGCAAAGCTCTCACGTAAATGAATGTCTTTTAACATGTCCTACACTTTGTTGGAGACGGTCTTTGAAGACAAACAGAATTGTTTTCGCTCGAGGTCAAGAGGCTGAAGCTAAACATGCATCAATCATCACGTGTCAGTCTGATGCACGCTGTGGATTCCCTCGCTGAATCCTCAGGCCGAGCCTCCACAGATAGCATCTTAACCAAACAAATAACCATATGGCACGAAGCGCCAACAGCAACAGACATCTGCCTGGTTGGGCTCCAAAACAGAGAAGAAACAACACAGCTTCAAAGCACCCTGAGACACAACAACGTCTGACATTATATTTATCCACACGGTTTCCATCGTCGGGGAAGCCAAAGGTATTCCCAGAAAACAATAGCACATAAAATTCACACTTTGCTTTTCACATGCTTTGTTCTTTCCTTCATTTTGTCTGTCTTTCTCTCTTTTTGTCTGTATATTTGATATCTGAAGCAGGCCTGTGTCTGCTGACCTGAGCATCCCTCCTTAGCAACGTGAAGGCAACAACAAACCTTTAGCAGGCAGCTTAACTGTCACTCCGACTTTGTGTCAGCATCTGAATCTTCAAAGGCTTAAATTTCAAACAGTGACAGGGGCTGCAACCAATCACGCCGCCATTGTTACTCTTCTACGAGGAAAACTTGTCAGGCTGGGATGTGTTGCAAGGTCAGCTAGTCTGGCCGTCTCTTTCCAGAAATGATTAAGAGGACGACTTTGTGACATTGACGAGATGCAGCAATATAAAGGTCACTGCAGGTGTTTATTCCTGTTTTAAGAATCAATCAAGCCCCGCAAGGAATAACAGGACTTTGTCATCTATCGGTGTGTGCAGGAGAGTCTCTGGCAGATCTCTGGTCCGGAGCACCAAGCTGCTTTAAACCCATAGTGTGAAGACAAAAAAAAGCAGCACACGTAGACAGAGAAACACACATCTGAAAGCCATAAAGGGAGAGGGTGGAAGAGCTTCCATCAGCGTGGCCTTAATCGGACAAAAGCAGCGAACTGTCCACCGATCAGTTTAGAAAAAAAAAATCCTGCCACATAAAGACAGGGGGGGTCTGATGTGGAGGTCTTCAGAGAGACTTTCAAATTAGCCATTCTCAAAGTGGCTAATTCAAACTGCAGATTTTGTCCCACTATCATGAGACTGCTTAGTTAAAAAAAAAAAAAAAAAGCAGCTGCCATATCAAAGAACAACTTTACAGCTCACCAAAAAAGGTGCTTCAAATCTGAAGTCAGTATTTTTAACTGTTAGGAAATAAACAATAATTTTCAAGAGAGATTTTCCACTTCCACTGCAGCTGTAGTGAAAAATAAGACTGCGATCATTTAAAACAGGAAATAACTTTGATGTAGGAAGGGCATTGACCTGTGTGGCATTTATCTACAATGCAGTAAAAAGGGGAAACCCATGTCATATAATTCTGATAAAGCTGCCTAACACACTTTTATTTGCTGGTGAATAATTGCCAGTTGGCCATCAACACTGGCCTTTATCACTTGGTCGTGAATGAAAAAGGGAAAAAGGGAGAGAAAAAAAACCACACTCGTCAAGTCAAGGTACAAAAGCTGGCAAAGATGATGTGAGCTGAAAGGAAAAGCATGCCGAGTAACTGTGGTATGTTCACCAGCCTTCTGCTACAGTCCTGAGAATAAAATCTGAGCAACGGGTCTGTACTGCCATCTTGTGGTCATGTCTGAAGCTACCAGGCAAAAATATTATAATTCAAATCACACTGAAAAAAATGAAAGTGACCAAAAAAAACCAGGGTATTCACAAAGATTCCTAAGAGTTCCTCCGAGAGACGAAACTCTGAGATAATTCTTAGAATTGTGAAGTTTTCTAAGTGACTTAAGTTCGGAGTAGATCCTTGTAAAGAGAAAAGATCTTCACAAAGCACCTCAACCCTAAAGAGAGCTCCTAAGGAGAAAAACGGTTGGCGGCAGGGAGGAGGACTTTTAAGAGGCTTAAGAATTTGTTAAGGGGACAAAAAAATTGCAGAAGTACAATAAGGTAAGAAAAATATTCATCAAATGCTGAATGACGTCACGTTACTGAAACGCTGACAATTCTTTCACGCAGGGATGATGTTTGTGGTCGATCTCATGAGTGAAGTTCGCTTCTCACACTCACTGAAATACCGTCAGAAATGAAAGTGATCGCAGCGTTCACATATTTGGTAACTGGAAAAATGACTCGGGTGCAAACCTCCTCACTAAGACAAGGGTTTCTGTCCTAAATCACTCGCTGAGCTCAGACTCCTCGCTACAAATTCAATAAGTTAGGAGGATTTTAGGAATTTCCAAACAGCTTAAACCTCAAGGAAAACAAAGCAGAAATAAAAGTGTTAGCTTTCAATTCACATGCTACATCAACCCAAACATGTACTACTTGCGATGGTGCACCTTTTCCCCCGGAAGGTCTCTGCGTGCCATGTGGGCACATCGACGAATAAACAGCAGCTATCAGAGAAGGAGGATGTCCATCAAACACAGTGGATCGTGCTTAAAGCTGCTTATCTTGCCATTTTGATGACTGTCCGCAAAACTCACTCCACAACACTGCCCGTGTGTTCGTGCTGTTTTCTGTCACCTACCCAGCGTGGTCCCGTCCTCTCCCATGATGATCTTCATGGAGGTGATAATCTGCTGGGCTACAGGAGGCGACATGGAGGTGGCGTACAGAGCGCTGTGAGAGTAGCTCCGCAGGTAGTCGATCAGCTCCTGACAGCGAAATGACACTGATTTAATTTGTCATTGAAACGAAGACAAAACAAAGAGTATTTATTTTTCATCGATTAGCATTTTACTTCCCTCTGACACACAAACTGAATCAACAGGAGTTCAAGTTTATCTGTCAAATGTGTGCAGCTCTAGAACAACAATATTGTAAATCATCATATGCCAGCATTTTGGACATTACTGTCCAATAATTTGTATCTGTTTCAGACCGTTTCTGCTTTTAATGGTGTTGCTAAAGATGGAGATCCACCTTGTATCCAAGTTCTCAGTTTGTACTTGTGTGTTTTCCTTAACTTCGGCAAATTAAAGCAGCACAAAATGTGAGTAAAATCTCTGGCTGAAAGTGAAAGCAAACACGGAGTGAAATCCTTTTCAGACAAACAGAAAGCTACATTTCCTGTTAAGTGTAACGGATACCAACACTGAATGACACACAAGGAGCTGAGGATGAGTAAGATCTCCATCTACTGTAATCGGTAGGTTTCATTTCTTCCACTAAAAGGCTAACGGCTTCATATTCCTGTCTGTCTGTCCGTCCACTGACCTTGTTGCCTCCGATGTATCCTCCAGCAGCACCGAAGCTCTTGGTGAAAGTTCCCATCATTATGTCGACGTCTTTGGGGTCCAGGCCGAAGTAGTCCACCACCCCTCTGCCGTTGGGCCCCAGGGCCCCGATACTGTGAGCCTCATCCAGGTACAGGTAGGCCTTGTAGCGCTTCTTCAGAGCTATGACCTCCGGCAGACGTACGATGGACCCCTCCATGCTTCAGGAGAACAAAAGAAATTATAAATAAATGGCATACTTAAATTCAATACGCACTTAATTTGAATGTAATATCCTAATATGAACTGAAGCCCCCATTAACACCCAGAAACTGCTGTGTTGTGCCGTTGCCCTGACAGGGTGAATGTCTCACCTTCGCCGAGTTGCGTATGTGTACGTGTTAATGTGTGTGCCAGCAAAGCACCGTCAGTTTTAGCAGGTGATGTGTTTGCTCTGGAAATCCCAGTGGAGATGAAACTCCATTAACGTTGCATTAGTAAAGGCTATCGAGTCTGTCGGGCAGCTTCTCCGACAGACATATCGATCAACGGAATTGATTGCTTTTATATTAAGTACCTTCAAAGAACAAAGAATACGTTACACTTAAAGGAGAATGGACACACTTTCAAATTGCCTTTATTTTACATATTTAGACAGTAAAATCAGGGAATAATACTATTTTAGAGGTCAGAGGTAAACTTCTACATGTACAACTACTATTCATATCTGGTCCCACCTGAAATGATCTTGGTAGAGTGAGATTTTGGTCAGCAGGTGACTGCAGTATCAGGTGAAAATCAATGCAGAGAAACTCTCACCCGCTGAAATATTGCTTCAGTTCTCGTGTAAAAGAACTTCATTGTTTTACTGCAAATGAGTTTGCTGCTGCAGTGAAGACGGAGCCGTGTTCATATCATGAAACAGCCTTTAAGACCTGCGGCAGATTTAGTACATCAATACCTTTGCCTCGTGACCGTAATCTCTTTAATGGATTCTCCTGCTGATTAGTATCAAAGACACCAACGGCAGCGTCGTGGAAGAATAGCGTTAAATATAATACAGCGCTATCTGTTAGAGAGGCTTCATTCTTTTTTTCTACAACGTAAAATGAAAGTGACTGTTAGACACGCGAAATAAAGATTAATGGGTTCTCAACCACAAAACTGTGGGTGTTGAGTAACTGTCAGGAAACAATGTAATGTGCACAAAAATACTAAGTTTCATAACAATAAAACAGAAATGAAACTTTTATGATAGTGGATTGTCAAGCTCGGGCCCTTTTCCCTCCTCGAGGCTTGTGAGTTTGAGTGCTGTGCAGATTGTTGTTCATACCTGTATATGCCCTCCACCACTAGAAGGATTTTCTTCCAGGGCCGGTGGGTTCGAGGCTGCCCGTGCACGATAGCATCTCTCAGCAGCTTCTCAAGGCTTTGCATGTCTACAGAACAGAAGGCATTATGGGTAAAACACAGATTTAAGTTACTTACTAAAGCAGCGATTGTAAGAAAAATACATTTCTGATCCAAAGACAACAGCAGTTTGTCAGCTAAGGATAGATTCTACTTCTCTTCAATAACATGAGCGCTTTACTTCATCAATGAATGAGTATCAATATTTTATTATCACAGCAGTCAGCTGGTCAGCCTCCCGGCAGCTTAAACGGAACTTTAAATCATGATCTCTGGTGACCGTGTGTGTGTGTGTGTGTGTGTGTGTGTGTGTGTGTGTGTGTGTGTGTTCGTCCTGAGCCAAAAAAACAATCACACCCACGACTCTCTGATTCAGAATAGTAAATAAGAAAGAGGTAACGGAGCAAATGCACAACTGGAGAGGTGAGTAAGAAAGGTATCAGACAGTTTGGGCGGGCACACACACACACACACACACACACACACACACACACACACACACACACACACACACACACACACACACGTTAATTGTATTTACTATTCAGTTGGATAAAGTGGATTACAGCCAATTGTTGCTGAGTGTCAAAAGAGCCATTTAACCCACTTTAATCCTGTGTTCTGTGTTGCTGCATGCTCTGGGTAAACTGGAATTCACAGTAGCATCTGTTTTTATAAAAGTTATCGAGGAGTCACCCACTGTTGTGTTTGAAGACCCGAATTGTGGAGCCAGACAGGCGAGCACCCAGCACCAGTGACGCATGGTTCAGCTCGTCGCTCAGGATGAGACAACCCTTCAACAAGGAAAAGAAAAACATGATCTTTTCAAACTAGAGGAGAAGAGTCGACAAACTTCAAGCGGCCATCTCTGTTTCTACGTGAGGAGAGCAGCACTCCCAGAGAAGTCAAACACTTTTTCCTCAGAGCTTTGCTTGCAACATTTGAATACGTGAAAGTTTTAGTGTTGAGCAATGACTTCACAGCCCAGTCTTTACTTCTTCTCCGAGGAAGACTAAACGGAAGTGTGTGGAACATATTCACAGTTTAACTCCCAGGTTTGGAGGCAGGGCTATTCATGTTACGCTCTTCACATTAACCTTGCATACCTTTAATGTGACGGAGTACAGCGCACGTGCTGCAGTTACGGTTTCTTCCCTAGAACATATAAGAGAAGGTCCCAAAGACCTGAAAACATTATTCTCTAGCTGTCAAATAATACTCTTTAATAACATCATCATTAATATTATTACTACATGTATTAAATTGGGAAATAATTAGCCTATTGTGAGCAATTAAATATGTGATTGTTTTCTATTAAAACTGGACCCATAATAATCTGTTTCTGATTTTTATCCCATTAGAAAACAAGCTTCCCTCACAAACAACAGCCACATAAACTTCCAATTAGCAGGCAAACATTTTTCCAGGATGATGTTTCTCGGATCGTATTCAGCTTCTAAACTCACACAGGTCCCACCATCTCCTCTAGTCAATGAATAAAGGAGCTTGTTACACAATCCACAATTGCACAAGGAGGAAGAAGAAATATGACAGCTCGACATAGGAATTTATGAACCCGTGTGACAAGGGCACTGATTCAAATCTTTCCATTTCACAGTCTTGAGGTAATTCCTCTTTGTCCATCCGTGTTTGTGTTTCAGGAAATGTGTTGTCGAAGTCTCAAGGTACAGTGACACGCGCCTGTCCGCTCAGTTTTCTACATCCTGTTCAAGCGACTTTGGCAACGGAGGGAAAAAAGCAAGTAAAGACTAGTATGTGTGTGGTTATTTTTTGGTGAGAACAACAGAGACTTGGAAAAGCCAAATACCAACACTCTCCAGTCAGAGTGTTTTGAAAGTTTGTACCGGAAACTAGCGTGCTGTAGAACAGCCTGAACTCGCCGAGCCTGGCCATACATCTGAAAAAGCATCTTGTTTTTTACTTTACACAGGAAGAGGTGGTTTTCCTCAACAATGAAACTGTTACAGTGGGTACAGGGTCAGCGTGATAACACAAACACAGGCTTTAAGTAATCAAATGAAGACGTATATAATGCTCAGGGCGACAAAAAAACAAAGGAAGCGAGTGAAATTTCCCACCTTCCCAGTCAGAGCAGGAATGTTCATGGAGTTGGTTGCGAAGCCCATGCCAAAAGTCATGGATGACTCGACTCCCAGAAACCTGGCAACCAACTGCTCCATTTCCTCGTGGATGTCCAGGTTCCCTGAAAATGTCAACATGTCAGTTTTTACTGCAGCTTCCCCTCAGTGAACTGAAACAAGCAGAGGTTTCCTACAGGAGAGATGTTTAACTTAAGACATTTTTCTTTGTACCTGTTGAACAAACACTGCAATCAGTCCACTTTCTTTAAGCTAAACACACCAGTAGCCTCAGCTTCCCTCCTGATAAAGGTAAAAAGATTAAACATGACAAACATATCAGTAGCTGCCCTGGTTAAAAGGACGCTGCAGCAGACTAAATGCTGAACTGAAGGACTTGTATTTCAAAGCTCTCACGACGCATTATTATATTTCATTAAATCTTTCAGTCCTTCAAAACCACTCCAGCTTGCCGAAGAGTGAAGCGAACAAAAGGGTGGGGCAGCTGTTAAAGTATCGGCAGAGGCTTTTAGGAACTCTACTTGATTCATTATGTAAAAAAACAAAACAAGACAAACCATGAAGGCCTCACACAAACCGAATGTGATGTTTTCACCCTTACCCATCTCACAGCGAGTGCTGCCCACGCCGACTCCGTAGGTGTGCGTGGCCTCGATAGCAGCGTCGGCACAAGTTCCAGTGTTCTCAGCGAAGCCGAGGTAGTTGTATGAACCCATGTTGATGACGTCCTTCACCACTCTGCCCGTGTGCCTGAGAGAAACACAGGCAGAGACAGAAAATGGGTACCTGAACTTTAGGTTAATACAAATAATTACCTTCAGTGTGAGAGTCTGTCTGCGCTGGTTGCTTGGCAACCCCTCCCCTCCCCTCCTCGTTTTTTTCTTTTTTCTTCGATCACTGTTGACCCCTTCACTGCCACAGTTATCATGAACAGAGATAATATATACAATAGTCTATTGACCCAAGGGAAGTCAGCTGCCACAGTGCACATGATACAGTACATACCAATCAGATGAATAAGAGTCAAATATGACACAAGCTTTAAATGAACAAGGGAGATCGCTACAGAAATATTAATGAACTCTCCCCATTTTTCCAACTGTTTTTAAATTTAATAGCCCTGCTGACACTCAGTCAAATAAACATTTGTGTAGATCGCTGTACATATTTTAAAGTGTCAGCGAACTCAAGGCGCTCTTGGAGATCATTGAGTTAAGGTATTGTCAATTTCCTTTAGGCAACACGAAGGAATAGAAGTCAAATAACGGGACGTAATTAAATCAATTACACGCCATTATTTCAATTTTGTGCCGTCTCTTCAGATTATGTTCATATTTCTGCTATCATCTTTAGAGGACGGTGTGTTTAAGGATGATCTGATTGAGGTTTTTTTTTTTTTTTTATATCTTGTTTGTTTTGTGGTGTGCCGTGTCTTTCTTTTTAAAACCATGTGACAGATACTAGTGCTTTCAACATAACCATGTGAATCATGACTCTTATTATTAGAAATACAAGGTCAGTGACTTACAGTGCAACTAGCACATAAACACACGCCTCAGAGGCAGTTACGACCTCCGTGTGCAACTCCTTGATTCTAAAGAAACCCTGTACATGTGCCAGCATGGAACAGGAAACACTCCTAATGACTCACAACTCCACAACTTACTTGAAGGTCCAGTTGTAGTCGTGAGACACGTTCTCCACCAGGTCCATCTTGGCACCCGGGGCGCTGCAGATTGGTCGGTTCCAGTTGTCTCGGATCCTCATGTACAAGTTCCTGGTGTAGAAGTTCTCGAAGTCCTGATAGAGGGGGACGAAATCCTACAGAGAAAATGGGGAAGTGCAGATGATTTCCTGATGTCAACTTCACAATTCAGCATGTACATAAGGAGCCATCTTTGTTTTACGGCAAACAGAGGCAACAGTACATATTTACTGTTGAACCAGATATGATGGGTGCGAAATCAAGCGCGACACACAACACTGACGGCAAATACAGTGAGAGGTGACTTGGACAGCAGCTCTGTTCAAGCCTTAAATGTCAAAAACTCAAATATACAACACGCTGCTGTAATAAAACTGAAGCGCTATCTCACAACGCATGTGTACAAAAACAAACCTGTAAGAAGGAAAACCTTAGATGAAGTACTAAAACTAGTTGTAGGAGTAAATACACAGACTTTGGCTTCAGTTTTTTGCCATTCACTTTGTTTAAAATCAGCTTTTGCGGTCAATGAAAGACTCATTAATACTACGTTACCTTCTGCTCCTCTCTCTCACGGGCCACATGGCACTTTTCGATGCTCCAGTGGCGGAGGAAGTCCCGGAGGTAGCCGAAGACGGTGAGGATGCCGTAGCCCATGTAGGTGAGCACTGCGACCAGGAGAGGCGTCTCCTCATAGGACTCCACGTAGGGCTTCTTGTACAAGCTGGAGTTATGCGTGACATTTTGGTTCTGCGGGACGACAAAGTAAAAGAAGTTTTAATCACTATCAATCTAAACAAGTTCAATTTGAACTCCGCTTCAGAGAAAAAAAACAAAGATGGGTTTATTTAACAAATCTGGCCCCAACAAAAGAGATTTAGGAGTATTTCCTCATAACATTGGTGGTTTCTGCTTTAAAAAAAAGGTTTATCTACACTTGAGATCTGTTTACTCATTAAATCTGCTTCACTAGGCAGCAATAAACGGTGGGTGCACACACACACTAGACGACAGCAGGGCTGATTTACGAAAACTGTGTTTTTCTTAGACAGAGAATTAGAAAACTAATAAAGGCTACAATAAGCCCATGCATTCATGGGACCCAGGCCATTGCTGTGTCCCTGTGGACCAGCGAGCAGTAAAATGCCCATCAATCCAGGGTTTTAATTCATTGAGTTTTATGAAAAGTAATATTGATCTTGGATTATGGGACCTTATAAACGTGGTCCCATGTCGGAGGAGCTGCACTAAACGGGTGGGGCGGGGGGAGGCGGGGGGGAAGGGGGGGGAATACCAGCGTAATTTCAAGCTTGACTGTGTGATTTTTTTTTGGTTGTCAACCAACACTAAATCTGAGGGCGGTCAGTCATTACAGGTTCTGCCCTGCAGCTTAGCAACCACACCTCATGTGACCAGTCATGCTTCTCTAAGAAATACCTCCGAGCTCGGG
The DNA here is from genome assembly GCF_022577435.1 of Embiotoca jacksoni. NCBI lineage: Eukaryota > Metazoa > Chordata > Actinopteri > Embiotocidae > Embiotoca > Embiotoca jacksoni. The sequence goes on from NW_027185374.1 coordinate 8,762,942, forward strand.
AACAGGAAAGCATTGGAGGGTGTGTGTGTGCGTGTGTGCGCGATAAAACCAGTAAAACAGGTCCCGCTCTCAAAAAGTTCCAGGAAAATCCATTGAAAGACCGGCGGTTCATGGTTTATGAAAACAGTGAACACAAAACACATTTTGTTGCACACTGATGCCAACCCCAGTGGCGAAATACAATTTGCTTGACGCCATATTTGCTTAATTTTTTTTCTACCTGTGGACAGACAAGAGACTGAGGAGAGGGAGGCCTGTGCCCTTCGTTTATAGCTGGGCAATCATCATAGGAACCGTTAGCAGAGGAGCATGCAAACGTCAACTCTTTGGACGTCTTCTCTTTCACACGCTTGCTCTGCAGCTCGATAGATGACGATCATATTACACAATAGGAAAAGCTCGTGGTGCACGTTTCACATTAGAGATAACGTAGTAAATAGGTGAGTAAGTCACCTCCCCGCTGAATGTCGATTCAGTGTTCGGCGCAGTTTTACTGAGCAAATATTAGCACCATTGTCTCAGCTGAAAGTTGTGCTGTTGGTTCCCTGCCTTCCCCAATCTAGTCTCTACCATGTTCCCTTTGGGGATTATAGCTAGCTGAATAAGGAATCATAAATTTTTCAGCTCAGGGCCCAGACTGTAGAGAAAATGTCTTATCGATCCGTGACCGAGACTCGGGCTTCCTGTGAAATGTATAAAAATACTGAACTCGTCTTGTGTGAAGCTAACAGAGGCCAGGCCCATTTTGACAAGCCGATTTAAAAACACACTGAAGCTACAGTCGAAAACAGAGAGTTCCCCTGCACCCTGCTTCCTGAAGCAAACATGAGCTTATGGGGATCTGACTTCAGGGGGTTTATCGTGAGCGATCAGATCTCGTATCACAACAGGATGACGTGATGCCACTTTTCCAGTGTTTACAGTAATTCTATTACCAACCTTTGAGATTTGATAATATTGTACTAATAATGCATAACATTTGACGTCACTGAATGAAAATGTTGTCGAAATACTGACTTAGTTCATCAGAGAGATATAAAAATCCAAATTTATCGGTTCGGACGATTTTAGTACCTGATGTTTGCCTATGACATAAATGTCTGATATGTGCCAATATGAAAACTTTTGTACAGACCATAATTCAGAAAACGATGCTAATCATAGTTTAGAAATTGTTCTATTTGGTTTTTTTTTTTTCATTAACAGTTATTTATCATTCATTAATTTCCAGTAAAGTTTACCGTTTCAGTCTTTTGATGTCATATTGGACAATAAGTTTAATGTGAAACTGTAAACTATCCTGGCTCTGTTACACATCTTTGTCACAAAGGTTTACCACATTTGAGGGTTCATTGCAACAGATTTGTGTGGATGTGAAGTCCATTTGTGTCTCGAGATGATCTTCTCTAAGCTAAGAATCTCACTGATACCTGAAAACACAATCAGCAGTGATACGACCTGCAGTTTTTTGTTTTGTTTTGACTCCTGTCGGGATCAGGATGTATTTGGTGTAAGAATCTGGTCCCAGCTGTGTGAACCAGGAGCACGACAGCCGAATACTATGGAATATAATGCTCTCTTCTGTGTTTCCCTTCAACTGGAAAAAAAAACAAAAAAAACACCACAACAAAGACACGTGTGTACCCTACCTCGTACCCCCAAAAACACACACACAGGCACACACATTCAAATGATGTTGTCAGTTCAAACTTGGAGGGACCACACCCTTCACAGCCCGGAGACATTCCTCTCCCGCTGAAGTGTCATGTGAAAACACTCCTGGTCTCCTCTCCCAGGAGACAAGACAGCTTCTCCAGTAATAACACAACATATAACACAAGGTGTGCTCCATACTACAGTTGGTGTAAAGAGAGAACAGCGACACACACACACACACACACACACACACACACACACACACACACAACAGGGTGTAAAGTTACAAAAAAAAAAAAAAAAAAAAAGTCACCACTACAATCAACCCTGATCAGGTGGCACTAAACAAGAAGTTCAAAGCGCAGAAGTTAGTGCAGCTTTCACAGCACATCCCACCGAATAGAAGGTAAAACCACAACAATGCTCATCATAATGACAAGTGATAACAAATAAGGGTAGTGAGAAGAAATGAACATAGTCACGTTTCAAATGGCAACAACTACCTTGCGTTATATCGCATTTGGTCGCATCGGAACAGGCTTGACGGACTCGGGACATGATGCTTGACGTGAATCCTGAAGCTTTAACAACAAAGCCGGACTAATTACATTCACGGTACAGGTTGTCGTGAGGCACCGTTTTGCGCGTCGCCGTCACGTCGCTACCCGGCTCACACTTTTTCCGTCCGGCCGCCGGTGAAAAATACTCCCACACAAAAAGTATGCAGCCGCAGTACGACCACGGGAAACGTGTCTCATAAACTGACATTAATTCAAACTATTCCACTGCGGAATTCAGCTTTTGTTTGTTTACGGGCGCTCCCTCCCGGTCGAGCACTTGACGGCCGGGCCTTACCTTCTCCCTGGGGCGACGATACTTCTGCGGTTGTTGAAACAGGCAGTGGTTCTTCACGAAGCCATTTTTGCTCGCTTTTTTCCCATTCGAGGTCCGGTGACAGGAGTCTCCGTTCAGCAGCTTGTTCGCGGAGCTTTCCGTCATCTTCGTGCGGCCGACCGTGCCCGGAAATTTCCCCCCCAATTTGAAGTAGCTCAACTTGTGTAACGTTGAGCGTGAAGTCATGTATGAGCTCAAGGATGGAGGACGGATTTTTTTTGACGCCCACTCCGGCACTGTGACCTCACGAGCTCTGCCGGAAACACACGCCCCTGAGCGGTTTTATTGGCCGGTGCCGTTACTCCGATACAAAGATCGTCTATACAAGCACGCTTAATAACACGCAAATACTCTTCGCTCTGGCTTTGAAAAATAAAATTTAAAAAAAAAAACCCACGCCATTATTTTGACAATGAATTGATAGTTTCTTAAATTATTTTTTTAAACAAAACAACCACATATTTAAGTTTTTTTTTGTTGTTGCTTTTATGTGTCTTATGTGACAGTAAACTAAACATATTTGGGTGTTAGCAAAGAAACAACCAGAGTTATGATGTCCCTTTGGGTTCTTAGGTAATGCGATTTTAATGTCTCACTATTTTCTGACATTTTGAAGCCACACCATTTTTTTTTTTCGAAACTAATCTTGCAGATTTGTTTGGCCCGAATCAACGATACCGTGAAATGTATGGTACTTCGAAGAAGGAGCCGCGTGAGAGCTCTTTCGTGTTTCTCCCTCTCTGCTGGGCGTCACCCTCTTTTCGGCGTGGGACGTCCTGAAAGCCAGGCCCTTGGAAAATAAGCCATGCTAACCTTTGCATAGGCGTCTGCTGAGTAGGCTTTTCCAGTGGCGCTGTTTCTCACCTGAGCAGGGAAGATGAAAAACAAGGGTCAAGCCTATCCACACAAATTGATTAATAACAAAGATAAACTGAACAATCACTGAACTGACAAAGTATTTCAGATGGTCAGATTGATATAACACTAAAATGACATGTGATTGATGGGCTTGTGACAGTGGTGTCAACTTGTGACATTTAGATCTTTCATCTCAGCCCCATCAGGCATTGATTACACAATCTTCATCTTAAAGTATGCTTAGTCCTCTGCGAAACAGGACAAAACTAACTACTGTAGGCTATAATGCATTAATTACATATTGGCCAAAAAACAAGCTGTATGGATATTTCAGGTAAAAAGGGAAGATCTGTGCTGTGAGGGCGAGCAATAGAGTTCCCTGGAATCACAGCCAGGATTTTGTGGTTGACCTCCAGGTTAGACTTCCTGTTCTCTTCCTATTTGGTAAATATGGTCTAGTGAAATGTACAAGTCAGCACAGCACATGCTGGCTCTGCTGTTTCATGGTGTGTCAGATAAGATCTCAATAACACTACACCTGTAAGGCAGCAGCGCACCGTATTCCCCTTCCTCCTCCACAATTTGCATGTATTTGTTTTGTAGTGAAATAGTGCACGTGGGGGCTCTTTATTAAAAAGAAAAATCAGCTCTGCAGTTTCATAACCTATTCCTCCTTCCAACCTCCTAGATGGCACTGTTGGGCTACAGAAAGGTTGAGAGGTTATGCCGGTGGTGTGTTACAGTTCAGTGTAATGTGCTATTGGTTTCCAACTCACTGTCACCTCCATGATTAAGAAACTGATGATAACATCTCATGATTTGATTCTCTAATCAATTTCCAAACCCTCTTCTCAAGGTTGTAACCTTGAGTGTGGACTAAAGGAACATCAATCTGGCCAGCTCTTACCAATGTGCACAAAGACAGTTAGGCACCCGTCCATTGCAAACCTGATAGAGGTGATAAGGATCCAGCTTTAATGGGATCAGAGGCAGGGTTAAAAGGAAAGAGCACCTGCTCTCAGTGATACAGACGCTGCAAGGAGCTTAATGAGTGCAACTCATTCTGATGAGACACAGCACACTGATTTTAGACGAATAAGCTATTTATTTTGTGCTTGGCGTGATCTCTAAAAGCTGCTGGCAATTGTGTTTTTGTTCTCAACAAAGCTGATAAATTTAATAGGTACAATCATTACAAGACGTCTCGTCTAAGGCTTTGTGAATTCTGATGAAGTGACAAGAGATTAATCGCTCAGATGATCTTATCAATATCATTTCTCTGGTTTTACAACTTCTACATGTCACAGCACCAAAGATTAAGTACTGGGCAAACAGGCAACTGTCCCAGGCAGGTCCAATTTAGTACCACAGCGCTCATGTTGTCAGCCATTGCTTGTTTCCATCCATGATTTCGTCCCCACGTTGCCCTTCGATTTTGTAATATACTTCATGTCAAAATTCATTGCTTGATGCAACTTGCGCAGTGTTAAGAGCACAGGATTTTGTTGTCAGTGATTTCCAGTCGTCACCACAACTGCACCAATGAAAGAACGACATATAAAGACCACCTTACAGGTTGAACTTTCACTAAATATATCATTTGATATTTCTTAGTAATGTTCATTTGAAAAGTTAATCCATGATTTTGTATGTTTTACACGACGTGAAGGCCGAAGTTCAGCTGAAAAAGTTGCATTTTGAGCAGTGCACACTTTTTTTCCCCCCCACATAAGAGAGTCTCTGCCGTACTGCACTGTGCAGTAGGAGGAGGTAGTGAGTCTAACCAGCTGTGGTTGTGGGAGTTGACCTTTGTTGTAAAATGAGATTTATTTTGTTGGGATTTATTTTGTGATTGTTCTGTACAATAGATGTGGGAACTAGATAATGGGGTGCACCTTAACTGTAATGTTGATCTCGATTGGATTTGGGCAAAGTGATATGTGGTAAGGTGATGGGGCCATGTTTTGGTAGGTAGTTAGTTTATTTGTGGTTGTCCACGAGGAAGATTAAAAGAAGCAGTGTCTCAGTTTCGTCTATAGTTAACTCTACGGAGTTACCAGCGTGACAATAGTTTTATCTTGCATTTCAGGACTTTTCCACTGTGGTGAATTATTGTTCGTTGCACAAACACACCCAAGTTGCTCTGGATGGGAGGCGAGCACCTTTGAATGTGTGAGTGTGTGTGTGAACGGGATGCAAAAACTGTAATAGTAGTATCCTTATACTGTAGTTTATGTGCCTCTTCACAATGAGAGGCGACTGTAAATAGCAAATCTTTACCCGAGGCCTCATAGCATCTTCGTCATGCCTGATTGAACGCCTGCACTCACGCAGACATACTGAAACGGCAAAAACTATTCACACACATTGATTCTTTAGCTGATTTGTGGATCTATAAAAACGCTGGCTGTTATTTCATCATAATCTCAATGTTAACTGATAATGTGACCTTCTGCGCTGTGATTCCCCCGGCATAATTTCCCTGTTGAGAAAGACATCATAATTACAGTGTCTCCACTGATATTGTTATCTGTCACTGCGGATTCTCTTATAGAATAATTCAAACGACACATTATTTCCCATTCACTGAAGATGCATTCCCTCTCTCTGTTGCAATTTCCCCCACTTTGATGTCATCTAATGAAATCATCAGGAGAATCAATCTCTCCTCCTTTTCCCCCGACAGGCTATTAAGACCCAACGCCAGATGAAGTCTAGGCTGGCAGCCATTTTTCATACTTCAGTGGCGTCTAAATGCGGTGGATAACAAATGATGAAATCACAATAGTACACAAGTAACCGTATAAATAAGTACAAACAAGCTTACTCATCGGTAGAAATTCTGGCCCTGCACACACAGAGCATTTGGCAAGTCACAACCCAATCAATGATCCATTCCAGCAGTCGTTGATAATGTTTCTAACAATCACGTACGGACAAAGTGTTAATCAGAGCAATGCTGGAATTATTGCAAATGGCTTTTTGAAGTTAAAAGGAGGGAATATTGAAAATTAGTGCAGTGTGGAGAGGGATTACTAGATGATCCCCTGTTGCATCATCAACATATGAGCAACATAGCCAGCTCCACCGCCACCACCTGCTTCCATTCAAACCCCACTCTCTGCAGCTCCTTGCCCAGATGAAGACATTGTCTGAGGCATCCATCAGTTACTGACACAGAAAATCCCAGAGCAGTCGATGTGCAATCCCACCGCAGCTGGGCGGGCCGTGCCGCCGGTGTGTAGCGGGTCGGCTGCTTTCTGACTGACACAACCATTAGAGATTGTTACACCTGCCTAAATCTTCCCTCTGTAAAAGATTAGCCGCCGAGGGAGCCACTGAGGAGGAGAGGTTTCGGGGAAGGCAGGCAGGCAGGACAGACAGATTGACAGGCGGACTATTTTCCAGAGAGCAGTAGACTCTGTCCAGCTCCAGACTGCTCATATAATGATGAGTGAATTGTGGCCCGAATATGCACAGATGAGGAACTAATGATAAGGTGGTGATTGAGTGACAGAGGAATGACAGGTTGCTCAGGTGCTGGATGTCAGTTTGACAGATGCAATTTACAGTTTGTGGCTCTGCTCTGTTTTCACACTACATACATAAATTTACAGTTTTAGATGCGTAATCTGTTAACTAATGTTTTTCGACAGGCGCACGCTCATCTGCAAACTCATTAATATATGGAGACGCACCACATGTAGGTGATGATGACAGGATCTTGGTATGTCACGCAAAGTTAATGGAAAATTGCAACGTGAAAACAAAACTAACTGGATCAATTATAGAAACTGTAAAAAAAAAACAGGAACCTTAGTTCAGAGTTTCCAGTGTGGACGCTCATTGTTTTAAAACTACTTTAAAAAAATAAATAAAAGTGTCTGAAAGCTACTAATTTTTTGCTACATTTAGTCACATAGCTGAGCTCCACCCAAACCAGCTGAATAAGCTTATGTAAGCAATAACAATTTGATACTCGACACACACATTTCGTAAGTTCAACAGCTTGTGCTTGCTTTTTTCGGCACGCATCTCTTTATGTTTTGAGTTGAGTATTTACCCAATTTATGAGCACCTGTTTCTGTTCCAGCTCAGTGTGAGAGTCTCCACTGCATTTCTGTCCTCTGATCTCTGTGCGTCTCACTCAGGGCGGAGCTCAACCTTCACTGCATCGACACGGTGCAAAGCAGACACAGGTGAATAAAGAGCGAGGGGAGATTGTCCACTCGTTTAGCGATCGCAGGTTAAAAAATAAGATGAAATTGATTGCCAAATATATCTGGCCAGCTCGCCCAAGTAAGTCTACGTGTCCCAAACACTGCATATTGTTAGAACCTTCTGCGGGCTACTGGTTGTTTGCGAGCTAAGGGTTGGAGACCCCTGATCTATAAAATATGAATGCAGCTTTAAATCATATTTATGTCACTTCCTTCTGGCCTTCCTGGCCAGTGATGTCACAGCGGACTCTTTGTCAGCTTTTGAAAAACACCAGCTGGGAGACGACTAACGGAGGCGAGGCCAGCTCTGCAAGATTATCTTCACATTTCAACCTACAGGGTGCAGGGATTTTTTATTTTGACCTTCCTGCTCGTCATTGGTGAAGACCAGTGTCACTGGTAGAGAGGGAACAGAAACAGTGTTCTTCATGGATGTGGGTGTGTTTCCTCAACAAAATGAAAAGTCTGCCTCTGTTACAGCCTCGGCCTTCGATACTGGATGAGAAGAACAAATCTCACAGAGTTGAGATAAGATCTCTGTGCTGCCACCGTCTTCGACGGGTCAACAGCAGCAGTGGGGACATTCATCAGCAAACGTATTGCTTTGCTGCCACTGAAGGAAGGAAGGAGGTAGAAATATCACAAAAAGCCATCACAAAATAAACATAGCCATCCTCCTTCAAGTCCCACGAGTGGGAAAGATGGGCTGCAACAACTCAATATTGTTTATTATTTCTGGGTTTGTTTCCTCGTGGAGCCAAGATAAGGGGCTATCCATCACAGGCCCGCGTCTGCAACCTGAGGATTCCATTATGGGCCGACAATGTGTTCACGGTTTACATCCAGCAGTGCACAAAGAACCAATTTCCTCTTACCTTCATGAATAAAGAATCTCATTCATCTTCCTCTGTGCACATTCATAAAGGCAGACAAGAGCAGAGCAGAGGCCCATTATCAAGCTGTCTTCGGCGCTTCAGCAACAGTCCGAGTACAAACGCAGGCAGATGGAAGCACATCTTTCCTGTTGTTTCCAGAGAGAAAACCTGCCGCGTGCAAAAAGCTCAAATTGATTGTGTTGAATCTTGTATGTTTTTCTAATTCGTCTGTAGCAGGAGCCCGTTCGTATGTGCCTCCAACACGATGCACCACGGTCATGACTCCCCCCCTCCTCCCCCCTCGTGATTCAGTTACCCTAAACTGGCATATGTCACGCAGATGTTTTTCATTTTGACACTCATAGCAGCACCCCCCCCCAAGAATAAACCCCTGCCATCCCCAGATCACCTCTCACTGGTGAGCAGAATGACTTTCCATCCATCTGTTTATTCAACATCCATTCAATCACGGCTGGAGCACGTTCCGCTCTCGTGTCGTTATGTCAGGTATTTTACAAAGGACAGAGTAAATGATACATAATCGGGAGAGGGAAAATATCCGGGTGTTGGAATATGACGAATGTTGATTTAAAATGAAATCAGATCACTTTGGAATATGTCAGTTTCTCTCCACGTGAGTAGAGGTCAACGGTGAATCACATCAGAGGCACTTTGCTGTAATTGAGAGGGATTCACGTGTTTTAGTCCGGTTCCTCGGTTGGTGAGACAGAAGGCAGACACGAGCTCGAGGGGCTTCCTCTCACCGGGAGAGCTGCGTGTCGACTGATCACCAACGGGGAGAAAGAGGAATTTAAAGCTCCAACTGGTACCATTTTTACATCATTCATGGCTATTTATTCTGCTACAGTTATTTAATGTTTACAATGGAGATCCAAGATGTTTGAAAAAGAAAACATAACCATGTTCTGGCAGAGCAGAATCTCATAGAGATGTCATTTCATAGAGAATTCCGGGAGTTTTAATATTATGTTCTTCATAATACAGTAAAATTGTTATTTCATGATCTCTGCCGAGATAAAATGTTTAGCCGACCAAAACACCTCCCCTGTAATTCTGACAAAGAAGGTTGACTTTAGGTTTCAACATTATCATTATAATGTGTACAAGTCATACTAGCAGGTCCGATTCTGGATTTGGTGGAGAAGGAATGGTGGTGATGGTCATGCGTAGCGGGTATGAACTTGTGGCTTTAAGCAAAAGATAAGGTTGCCAAAGTATAAAGGTGCAAAGTTATACTCCAGACGTGAAGCGGGTGGAGCATGTGCGAGTATTGAGGGGAGAAGTTCAGGGACGCCAGGACTGCTGTTGATCCTTCCCGAGGTGTCGCGGGCCGAACTGGACGGAACACCGGTGAAGGGAGGTGCCCACCTGATAATCCCAGTGAGGTGCTGCACTCGCACCTCGGTGCGGAGATTTTGTACTTTACTGTAAAAGCATAGACGTCTGTGACTTGGTGAGGCAGGACAGGTGGTAATATTGAGTCCGTTATTGACTTTAAAACAATAAAATAAACTTTAAGGTCGTGCAGTGTTCCTTTAGGACATCTCTATTATTCAGTTTAATGTGCCTGCATTTGTTCTGGTATTTTTTTTCAGCTGACAGCAGAAGGCGGAGATAAATATCTTTTCTGTTTTCCACACAGTAGACGGAGGACGCTGCGGCCCTAAAATTCAGGGTATTTGTGCAAAAACAATATTCTTGATAATATGACAAAATGCTGACATGTTTTTTTTTTTGTGTTAATTTTCAAGAACATGCAACAAAATGTGTTATAGTTTTATATGTCAGCATAAACATTACAGCTTTCAAATATTCAGCAAAAACCAAACACTTCAGTGAGATTCAGATTCTGGCTAAAATGCCAACAGCTTCAGCCGCGCTTGTTGTTTCTCTGGCAAAGTTATGCACTTATGTCGTACGGGCGGCTTGCTGCTCAGATGGAGGAGCAGGTTAGTGACTGAATCCCCGGTTCCTCCTGTCTGCACGCCGAAGTGTCCTCGTGCAAGACACTGAACCCCGAGTTACTCCCAAAGGCAGACGAGCACCTTGCACGGCAGCTCTGTGTGAACGGGAGGTAAATTCACAAGCGCTTTATAACTGCAGACTATTTACCATTGCATAACAGTACGATGCCATTACATGAACAAGAATCAGAATATTGACATTATTTGAAGTTTTTTTTAAAAACGTTTTTTTTTTTTTTAAATCATATTAAACATATTACCGATATTATTGTTAACGTCACAATATGGTCCACCCTCCCACACGGGCTGCATTACAGCTGTACACCTGCGAGTGCATCTTTTCACACGGCAGGTCTGTTTCCCAGCTTTTTATGCACATAACTACGGTGACTGCGTACCGGGTGACCGACAACTGAGACGTGTGCCTGAACGCATCCTGCGTCGACACACACACACACACACACACGCGCGCACGCACACAAACACCACCGCAGCTCCTCCCCCTACGCAGACACGGCTTCAAACTATAATTTCTCTGCGTTAAAACACAGCAGTCGATTGTAGAGCCGCGCACCAACACAGGAAACCGGAACCACAAACTCCGCTCGCTTACGACAACATAAATCTTGTGCATACAAGAAGCGTCTGAGCATTACTCAAGCGTGAGTGAAAGATGGCGCGGTGCAGAGATTTCTGAGTCCGCTGGGCTGTGTAATGCCGCGGTGATTATTTTCCGAAGCCCCGGGAAAATAAAACTGTCAGGCTGCATAAATCATAATTAATTGTAATTAATGGAACCAGTTTTGGTCTAATCATGGCATAAATCGCAGAGGCCATTGCTAGAAAAATAATGTAACTACTCACACTTTGTAATTGATGGCTTCTCTGAATGCATTTCAGGCATTTAATCATCTATGTAAATGGGCCGCATTACTCGGGAAATGATTAAAATAATGGAAATCTACTACGAGCAAACTATAACAATTACACAACTAATGGACTTCCCACTATATTGTAAAAGTTGAGATTAAGCAACTCTGGACGGGGCTGAAATAAACAAGTACGTTGTTTACTCGATAGGAAACACAGAGGAACCCCAATTACACACGATAAGAAATTTATTCCATTGGTAGTAATGTACAAGAAATATAAAGCTGGTTTGCTTTACATCTGCCGTGTAAGTTTATATTGCTGTACACATCTGTCATCAAATGTGGGCTGTCCTCACAAATACACCAGAGGTTTAAATAAAACAGCTAAACAAACAGAAAGGGGGAATGTGGGGAACAAATGAAAAAAAAAGGAAAATATTGAAGAGGTCCTGCTGAGGATCTGTTGGGTTTAGCCTGTAAATATTTAATATTAAATGTAAAAAAAAAAAAGGAACATAGTAACTCAACTCTACATACTTTCAGGGCCTAAATGTTACCAGACACATCTGAAATGACATGCAGAGAAACCTGTCAGATGCAGATATCACAATGATCATTTTAGCTCCACTTGTGTTGAAAGTGTCCATTTGTGTCGTATTCAGCTCGACACTGAATGCTCAACATAGATTAACAGAGCTGAGCAAATGACAACTAAAGTAAAAAGGGGGGAAAAAAATTGACGCAATCTTTCACCTTCTGTGAGAAAACAAAAGTCTCAGAGATCATTCCTGATAGAGACTTAGAGGTTATAATACCGTGCAGCCTCAGAGATGCTGCAGTGACGACCTCCTCCTCCTCCTCCTCTTCTTCTTCTTCTAATAAGCCATCAGCAGGACTCTCACTCCTTCCTGCGCTTCTTGTCGTGGTAGTCGTCCTTGGACCGGTTGCTGGTGGAAGGCCTCTTGGAGCCGCCGTGCTGCTTGGCCTGCTCCAAGAACTTGTCCAGACCGAAGGGATCCTCCTCGAACTGGACCGGCCCTTCTCGCCTCTGCCCGTGGTCGGCACCTGAGAACTCCTTGTCTGGAGCGAACCTGACGGTGGGCGAGAAAAAAATCTGAATTCACTGCCAACTTCCAACATTCATTGATGGTTTTATTTCACCGGTAAATTTGCCTGAGTTAAAAATAATCTCTGTTTTGTACAATGGTGCAGCACCTTGTGGACAACCTAACGTCCCTGAAGGACAATGACAAGGTGGTGACTAAACATACGGGACAGGCTCTGCTCTGCTAGAGTGTAGCATTGCTGCCCCGAGGACGAGGCCTCCTGCCGGGACTTCATGTACACGTTTGCCTGGTGCCTCAAAATAGAGCTGAAATGACCTCAAAAATATCTTCATTGTTTCTTTAAGCTATCATTTAGTGGGTTAGATACTGTCTTGGTAAATAGTTTAGTTGTTTCGTCAGTTGCCTCATCACTCATTCTTGAGTTGTTGTGTTTGTAGATTCAAGACAATAATATCCACCAAAAAAACAACAATGAACCTAATCCAAACTTTTCCAGGGAAGCAGTATGTTGTTGAAACACTTTTTTTTTTTTTTTAACAAGGCTCTGATAAACAGTCACCGCTTCATTCTCCTTGTTACGTTCAGACAAACTGGTGAACAGGTATACAATTATGTAAATATATAATCAAGTCCGTGCACAATTACCTGTTGTTTTGCATGAGTGTGTCGAAGTCGTCCGTGTAGGCGTCTTTGTCGATGTTCTTGCTGGGCCTGTAGATGTTGGACGCCATGTCCCTGCCGCCGCGGAACGGCTGGTCGTACACGTTGTACGTCTCGTCTTCACCGCCGGCAAAACCGCTGTCCATACCCTGAGAACAGAGACGGAGAGAGAGGAGAGGGAAACATGAAGGTGCGCAGCGATGCAATATTATCGTTCACTGCCGTCTTTGCATATCTGTTCGTCATGTTTTTGCTTCTGTTCATTTATTACAGTTACTGTTGCTGATGTTGTGGTGACCTTGGCTCATTTATGAGTACCTTGTTGTTTTGATGTGACAGCTCTCTTCCTCTCTTGAGTGCATGTGGGTGTGTTTTTGGAGAAACCAGCTGTCTGATTGGACCAGAGTTTGTCGGCAGCGTTTTTAAACCGCACCTGTCCGCCCTCTTCTTCCATCCCTCTGCTGCAACCAACAAGGCGCCAGCATTGTTTGTGTTTTCAAAGCTTGGTTGTGAGTAGTTTAACCGAGAAGCTTTTGAGAACTTTCGTGTTTTTTTTGTTTTTTTTAACAGTAAATTTCTTGGTTTGTAAAGTTAATGACACTGGTTACTTGTGTAAATAGCATCAGTTGTAAATAGAGCAGCTTGCAAGCAGTGGTAGGAGAGAGAATCCTTTTTGTTTTCTACACCCTTTGTCTCTCTTGTCTTTTGTTTTGTGACAGGTGAGTTTTGGGACAACAAAGACTTTTGTTTGTTGTTTTTAGAGCGCTGCTCACCTCAGAAGATAAATAAACGGCTTTCTTTGAATCTCAAACTGCTGCAGGCCGTTCTTAGGAATGAGAAGAGTGGGTGGTTTATGTATCAACTTCCCTTGACTGGGGACATAACAATGTTTATATATTGTGTAAAATCTGTATTTAATATTCAGTGTCTTCTTTTAACAGATGTGAAATTCTGCTTATGATTTAATTTTATGTAAATGTCTTGTTGATTGTGCTGCTGTGACTTCCCTCACAGGGTCAATAAAGTCCATTAGTCGATCTATCAAGAGGTGTCTGACATCTCTTTGGGTAACAAATTACTCAGAATATTGTTTTTAAAAAGCCGGTCAACCTTCAAGTTTGATCTGCAAATAAGGGTTTCAGTTATGTTCATCTTTACCAGTGTAATTAAACACTGGAAGTGAAACAAAGCCTTTTCTATTTAAGAATTAATGAGACCCCCCCCCCCGCACACACACACACCTAATTTCCATAAATCATGTATGTATGCATCGCACAAGCACGAACGTATGAAAGTAGGTGTGAGATGTTCCTACCTTGCTCTGGTTGAAGAGTCGCTGGTCGTACTGGGCCTCGCTGGAGGAACGAGGGTTCGGCTTGCCCAGAGCGATGAGCTCACTGATGTCTCTGTCCTGATCTCGCTGCAGCTTCGACCTGGGACAGACATCAAGATTTAGCCAAGGACTCTCAGCAACAACCAAAGACAGTAAGATGTAAACGTAGGACAAATAAGGGATGGGAAATTTGACTGAAAGTAGTTCCATGATATTAAATTGCAACAGTAAAAGCAATAATTTTAGCATTCTAGTATGAAAAATCTGAAGTCAACGTTGAACTATAGTTTCACAGGGTTGTGTTACAGAATATATCAAAATATATTGGCTAAAAGTTTTGAGTATACCTTTGGGTATCATCTGAAATAATTTCCAAAACAGGATTCTGCCATTATAGCTTTGATTTTTGCTGACACGTAAGAATGAAATGTTAAAAGTTTTCCACTGAGCTCTTGATTGTCCTTCAGCAAACCACCACCTCAAAGTTAAGTGAAAGGTAATTTTAAGATAACAAGGTCTCTGCTTTCTGACAGCTGGAATTGTGACTGTAATGAGCTCTCCTCTGAATTTCACTTTCGCCACTTCTCCAGGGACCCAAACCTCCATCAACTGACAACCTGATGGTGCACACACAGACACACAGACACACACTGATCACACCTCTCACATGCACAAACAGTCTGCGGGTCCTTGCAGACTAGGAAAAGCCCGAGTACTCTGTGTGTGTGTGTGTGTGTGTGTGTGTGTGTGTGTATATATATATATATATGGGTGGGTGAGTTCACATGCGGTGTGTTTAAAGTGCGTGTCCAGCACCTCTTATCAGGAGCAGCCCTGGAAATGTTCCTGTCGTGCTGTCTCTCTTTCCTTCTGTCGTGGCGGATCTCGTCACGCTCCCTGGCCTCGCCTTCCTCGCCACCTGCAGTGGGCGACGGGAGGTGGTGGACGCGGGGAAAGGGGGAGGGAACGGGGTGCAAAGAAACAAAAAGAGCCATTTTTAGAGAACCCCATGAGAAAAGGAGGGGGAGACAGATGATGTGAGATAGTAGAGTAAAGGTGCAGAGGTGAAAAGAAACAATAGAGATGAAGAGACAGAAAGACAGGGGAGGAAAAAGTGAAGTTGTGAGTAAAGTTTGGGATGATTGGGGGGGGGGGGGGTATAAGAAAAGAACAAATACAAGGAAGAGAAGATAAAGTGAGGACAAATTGTCAGTGGGCAGTAAACTTCCAAAATAAAATCAAAGTGGAAGGATGTTGGAATTTATTAGAGAAAATGTAAAATAAATAAATAAATAAATAAAAAAAAGTACAAATAAATCCAGTCTTTATATTCATCGTAAATATCCTGTAAATTACCTGTAAATGCTCGTTCAAAAAGTATGTCAAGAAACAAGACATGCAACACTGAGTTTTCTTCTCAAAAATATATGTAAATGATCGCTGGGGAAGCAGAAACATAATTTCACAGTTTACTGGTCCTGTCAGCACTGGCAGAGTGAAAAATGTTGTCATCGCTTATGCCAGTCATGTTCCAGATTTAGAACCGGCAGCAGCACTGATAACGGAGTCGACTCAGAGAGTCACACATCTGTACGTGTCACATATACACACAAGCTAGTCAGATATGCTGGAATTTTAAGAAGCTGTTGAAACAACCTTGTTCTCCTTGGCTCTTTTCTTCAGGACTCACCTTTGTCTCCGTGGCTTTTAATCCCCGCCCTGCGGTCTCGGGCCATTTGGGCCAACTCCCTCAGTTTCTCCTCCTTCTTTTCCTTCTCCTTCTGCGCCATCTTCTTCTCCACCTGAGCTCGCATCTCCACCGCCTCTCTGGCCTAAAGACACGACCAGCGTTTCAATATGAGCGCCAGGTGCAGAATTAAATCAGTGACACATTTCAGATCCACCGCTGACAAACGGTGCATTACCTTTCTGTCAGCAATGTAGAGCGCCTCGGCCAGCTTGGCAAAGTTTTCATTGATGTGAACTGTTTGGAGACCGCGACCATCGGCAGCCAGACGTTTGTCAAGGGGGATCGTGTAGCCCTGAAGGAAAGCACATCAGGAGGAAAAAAGTTAGCAGAGAAAATATATATATATTTTTAAATTAAGATACCATTCAGGCTTCCCCGGATTAAAGAGTCCAACGAATAGTCAACTAGTCGATGCATGCTTTTGATATTAAATGTATTATTATTATTATTATTATTACCACCCAGGCCTTTATTTCCTTCTCTGAGGCAGCAAACATGCTGCACAACATTTGGATAACTGTTATACTGAAACTTTGGCCTATCTGGACCCTTTATGTTGGATTTCAGTGAGTTAATCACTGCTGTCTGGATGCACTTCACAGTGGCTACGACTCGGTGCTGTTAATGTTACTTCTCACATGGAATTCACTCGCTCCCAGAACAAACACCTCCTGGACATGCGTCACCCCCAGGTTACCCACAAACCCACCTTCCGTCTCTGACTTGGAGCAGTTTGAGGTTTTTTTTTCTGCGACTAAACAACTAATTAAGACTTTTCTTGTTGACTAATGCTTAGCTGACTGTTTGGGGTCATCCCTAATTACCATACAAATGTTTTAAAAACATTAATTAAGAATCCCTGTAAAAATATGCCTGCATAAACAACTTAAAAGTAGGATGTGTTTCTGCAGTCATATTACCTTTGCGTTCTTCCA
Organism: Embiotoca jacksoni; assembly: GCF_022577435.1. Classification (NCBI taxonomy): domain Eukaryota; kingdom Metazoa; phylum Chordata; class Actinopteri; family Embiotocidae; genus Embiotoca; species Embiotoca jacksoni. The sequence continues at coordinate 8,780,047 of NW_027185374.1, forward strand.
GTTGGAGATACATGGAGGAATCTTCCATTCCTGCTGCTCCTTGACTGTCATCTACAACAAAGGGAGAAACTCTTTTAAACACAGTACGGGCAACCGAGTTTTGATTTAATGTATAGCGTTAAATAAATTTAAAAAAAAAAAGAGAATATTTCAAACGTTTCAGCCAAACCTACCTTTCTGCTTGGAGAATGCATGACAGGGGCCGGGGGAGACGGAGGTCCTCGAGGAATCTTCTTGTTGATTCTGAAACGTCAAAATTATACACATTACATTTCTTTAGAATTCACTTTAGACAAAAAGTTGGCCATGATAATGTAAAAATTAAAATATCATTGTGTCAACAGTAACTCGTTTAATGGGGAAAAACAGAGTCAATGATAGAACAACAAATCGAGATCAATTAACTGTCGTGTTTCCGAACACATTGGTTCATAAAGACTTCTTTATCAAAGGATAAAAAGATTCCCATCCATCTGAGCCTATGATTACTGGAATTATTTAGTAAGTTTTCCCGGGGAATCTTACTCAAAAGAGAAGTTTACTTGAACAAGATTTAGATCCCATAGAAACAAAATATTACATTTTTTATTGCCTCTTTTAAATCCGATTAGGCTTCCCAATACTTTTCACCTAGATTTATTTTGGCCATTACAAAATGCTTGATTCAAACAGACACGTTGTCAACAAAACAGAACTACAAATGGGCTCTCTACACGCGGGAAAAAAGCATCAAGCTATCATGTAGAAAAGCAGAACCGGCTGTATGAAATAAAACTGTCAAAACAGCTATAAAAAGTGAATTTAGCACGAATCGAATTATATTAAATACCCTGTGTGATCAACCAAAGTGGCTTTCAGCTTCCCGGATGGAGACATGTTTACTTACTTGAATCGTGGAGGTTCCATTGGGTCTTTCTGCATTTCCACCATGCGGATCACCCTCTGTTTGGCCCCTGAATTAAAAGCCACTCCCTGCTGGGACGGGGTGTATCTTGAAAAGAGGAAAAGAAGAAATGTGTCACCAGGCATAAAACCTCACCCTCGACAACATAAACACACACATGTGAAAGGCAGCGCTGCATGTGCAATACTGAAGCTCAAACTACACTGCTGGGTTTTGATATTGATCGGGAATACTGTTTTGATTTTGTTTATTTTATACTTCAGAATAAACAGGTTGGAGTCTTTCATTGAACCATTACTTACATTTGAGTTCTCATTCACAATATTCCAGCATTTAATTGCCTGAATTGTAAGAAATATAGCCAATCAGTCACTGTTGAATATTTAGATTACAAATTTTTTTTTATCACATAAAATGTATTTTATGCCTTTCTTTTGTTTTGTCTGCCACACTGACATATACTGGGCCATAATCCCCAAAAAGGGCAAGTAGAGAACTGGGAATCTTGTGTACTATTACACCCCTAAATAACATCATCAATTATTCATAGGACTGCTGTTGACACACAATTTCAACACTGTGTTAAGAGCTTTAATTATTCACAAAATGAAGCTTTCACATAGAATGTTATTTGGCTGCAGTAGTGTGGTGCTTTATACGTCTACTACACCCGAAGAAATGGTCATGTTTGGTAGCCTTGATATATCCAACCAGCTGCTAAGAAGTTTTTTTGCAGAAGTGACACGCAAGAGCTGTGCAGCAGAAAGGTAACATTTTACACTGGCAGGTAGTGACTGACAATCTCTTCTTTCACCACCTTTAATCCTGTTTGATGGCAGCATAGCAGCATATATAACCGAGAGTTGGCATTCCCTCCCTCTCCATTGACTTTCTGTGCAGTTCAAAATGGTGCTGATAATGGTCCAACCTGAATACATACCTGATGTACTGTGCAGGAGCTTGTTTGTCTGCAGCTCTTACAGGCATGGCAGCAGCGATCTTTTGAGACACCTGCTTCTCCAGGGCAGAGCGGGTCTTCTCCGTCAGCTAAAAAGGACACAGGATGACCGTGTTAGCCGGTAAACGGTCTGCTTCATCACCGTATCGGTCTCAGAGTGCTTTTATACTGTTTTCCATTCACCCATTCACACACTAACGAAACTGAGCTGCCATGCAAGGTACCCGCCATCAGGGGTACATTTACACACCAATGGCACGCCATCGGGAGAAACTTGGGGTTCAGTGTCTTGCCCAAAGACACTTAGGGCATGTGGACAGGAGGAGCCGAGGATCGAACCACCAACTTTCCGATTACAGGGCAACCCGCTCTACGCCTCCATGTTAACAATATAATAACATATGAACTGGTTCACCTGGTTACCAGTAAAGTTAAAGAAAAATCTGAGTACAAGAAAACAAGTGATTTCTTCTTGGGATTACAATGACAAACTGTTTTAACTGTGTCACTGAAGTCGTTATTTTGTTTGATTCTACAGATGAAAATGATTTTAGATCACACAGTAACCTCAGTGTTATTACTGCAGCTTTAAATGGGAACAATGAACAGAAAATGTTGTATCATCTCACTTCACATCTCACTCAGATGACAACCTGCATAGACTTTGCCCCGTGTCTCACCTCTCGAACAGCCTCCTCATCAGGCTTCTGTAGTTCTGGAGTGTCTTGATTCAAAACTTCCTTTGGCAGCAGGTCGGTGTATTTACTGAAGATCACCTGCAATGATGAAAGATGAGAAATGTTTAGAAACCAGCAGTGCCTCACAACACTACAGGAAACAAAATGTGTTTAGGAATAATCACATCTAAAACTTCATTTTTTTTTGTTGCTGTGAATTAGACACTTTGACTGTACATGTAATGAGCCTTATAAAATATGAGCAGTTTCACTGTTTTTGTCTTAAGACATTGTCAGACTAACTGACATTAACAATAACGGTCAAACTCTGGAGTCTTTGAACGTGCTCACCCATCAAACGTGATGTTTCTATAAATATCTCAGTGACAATAAGGCTCAGCGATGTGGTTTGAATCTTGACAGAATCAGTTGAGTCTCTGCTTCCTATTCCATCTAATCACAAGATCACAGTGACAAGGATGGCAGAGCTTCAGAGGTGTTTGATTCATATGAATATGAAGGTAAAGGAGATTCCATTTAAAGATGGTATTTATTTTACAAAAACATAGGGAGTTTTTAGTCATGTAAAACTACTGGATGGCAAATAATTGTGTGTGGGAGGGTCCAGTAAACCACACATGTAACATGTCTCCAGTAGCATGGCATGACAGTTGAAAAAAGTATTAAATAAATATTTAGTTTAAATAAAAAAAGTTATAATGCTCATTTTTCACTTTACACAATACATCAAGATTGATATGAACTATGAAGTCATTATTCAGTCCCATTTTGATCTCAATCCCTCTAACATTTGGTGAAAACAGTGATAGGGAACACCTACGGTCCAGTCATTTATTACTAATTTCTCTTCTATTTATTTCATATCATCCACTACTTTTGTGAACCTAAAACTTTAGTAAACCCGTTTCAAGCACCAAAACAATTTGTCCACACAAATAAGGTACATTTTCACTAAATTTAGAAAATTGCACTTCAGTGTTTTCAGCATTATGGGCAAATTATCTCTTTACACAGAGAAGTTCTAGGTCTAATGGGTGCTTCATTATAGTTATGCCAAAGATAATCCTGAAAATTGTGATGTGAAACAGTCGGGTATTACGTTATCTGCGAGAGCCTTTGAAAGGCAAATTTAAGAACATACGGAAAATCAGGAGAAAACCCTTAAGACGGGTAAACTAAACAGCCTGGATTTCTTCACGGGACGTGTTATTAACAAATGCTGCAGAAAAGATTAGCTACATAATTATGCGTGGACACAAGTCAATAAAGTGTGTGTTAAGAGGATATTTGCTGACCCTTTAAAAGCAATGACTTGTTCATGTACCTTATCCTTTCCCTGTCCTTGTCTGGCGATGGAGTCATATTTGATCTTTCCTTCTGCATCCACTTGCACTGCCAAGGCATTGGATGTCTTCTTCTTCCGACCCATCTCCAGAGGAAACTGGGCCACATGGATCTCTGGGAAAGCGCCTCCATCTCCGAAGTCCTGCACGAACAACAGATTTTTTTTTTACAGCAAAGAGAAGAAGAGGAACTTCGTGTTTGTACACTGTAAAAACAAGACAAGCTGTATACTCAACCACCACAAAACAAAATGAGGAAAAAAAACAGTCCCATCTTCAGCTCTTTTGATGAAGTCCGAAGATTTACCTCCAGTGAGCGAGGCACCCAGCCTTTTCTGTTCCCGTACGGTGCGGGCTCTCTACGGGACGCAACCAGGGCGGTAGAGTACGACTTCTGGGCCCGGAGCTTCTCCTCTGCCTCCAGCTGGTCCTGCGACAGCTGGGTCGGCGACGGTAAAAAGCTGGATGCACAGAAATACGTATTAAAGCCTCATTGTTTTGAACACTAACCCAAAGGCTTGATAGCCCCGGCCACCGTTAAGCCGCGGTAGCTTCACCATTAAGAGTGGTAGCAGCACTATTTACAAACCTTACTATGTTAAAAAAAAACAAAAAAACGCTAAAAGATAATCAACAGCCAAGCTAGATATATTTACAGTTTTAGAGAACCAAATAAAAGCATTTTCCAACTCGACCGCTCCTCCGCGGATAAACGTGCATCGCGAGCATTGCTGCGTGCTACTAAACCAGCTAATGCTAAATGTTTCGCGTTTGCGACATTTTTGCTAACTAGCCTTAGCCGATAGCACTATCTTTAATTAAAACTCGGAAACGAAAGCGCTCAGACCAATAATATCAATGTGAAATATCAAGCGTAATCTGGACAGTGTGAAGTGGAAATGACATCTGACAACAAATTGGTAAATTAGGAATACAAAAGGCCTCGTCGAGGGGACTCACCTCGTCAGAGACATTTTCCCCTTTCTTCCTTAGCAATGAACTGGGCATGCGCGGTAGCGGCTTTTTTTTTCTGTAACGTCATAAGGCTTTCTAAAGAATTTGACTTTTTAAGGTGGGCTATTTGTTTTCCTGTGATTATTTTATTGACTGTGTAATGTATTAAAATATATATAAATATATATATATATATTATCCATTGTGTCAAAGCTTTATCTGGAAAGTAACTAAAGGTGTCAGATAAAGTAGAAAGTATTCTGTTTAAATGTAGTGGAGAGGAAGAATAAGTTGTATCGAATGGAAATACTTGAAATACAAGTATCTCAACATTATACTACTGAAGTAAAGCTCTACTTACATTACACTGGTTTCTCCATTGCTAAATACTTACAATGATGCTGCACACATCCTTTAAACCCACCCAATAGTTCTACTGCTTTGTTCTTTCAGATTTTAGTTTATAAAGGACATCGGTGAATGGACTGAAAAGCCCTTGGTTGATTACAGTCCTTCCCACTAGTGGCGCAAACATTACTTTGAGTTTTCTGTATTGGTCAGCAATAACTGATTCCACTTAGTTCTACCGAGGAAAGCGATGAAGCAGCAAAGGACAGCTGACATTATCCTGTGTAAAACAGCCACAAGGAAACCCTTCAGGCTGTTCCAGGAGTCTCAGTTGCCACTTAAGCAGACACAGTACGTTTCACTTGAGACCAGTGAACAAAGGGGAGAACATAAAATGAGTTGTGCCATGGAATAGGAGAGTTATGTGATGTCACCATATTATATCCTACAGTAATGATGAATGTGATGAACATCTTTGCTCAGACTCTCCTGCCGTAATGATCAGCAATAAAAGTGACATCCTTGCTGTGAGTGACTGGTTCTCGTCTTCCTCCTTTGCCTCTTGTGGTCTTTGGCTTCCGCCTCTTTCTTTCTTTCTTTCTTTCTTTCTTTCTTTCTTTCTTTCTTTCTTTCTTTCTTTCTTTCTTTCTTTCTTTCTTTCTTTCTTTCTTTCTTTCTTTCTTTCTTTCTTTCTTCTTTCTTTCTTTCTTTCTTTCTTTCTTTCTTTCTTTCTTCTTTCTTTCTTTCTCTTCTTTCTTTCTTTCTTTCTTTTCTTTCTCTTTCTTTCTTTCTTTCTTTCTTTCTTTCTTTCTTTCTTTCTTTCTTTCTTTCTTTCTTTCTTTCTTTCTTTCTTTCTTTCTTTCTTTCTTTCTTTCTTTCTTTCTTTCTCTTTCTTTCTTTCTTTCTTTCTTTCTTTCTTTCTTTCTTTCTTTCTTTTCTTTCTTTCTTTCTTTCTTTCTTTCTTCTTTCTTTCTTTCTTTCTTTCTTTCTTTCTTTCTTTCTTTCTTTCTTTCTTTCTTCTCTTTCTTTCTTTCTTTCTTTCTTTCTTTCTTCTTTCTTTCTTTCTTTCTTTCCTCTGTCTCTGCTCCCTTCCCATTCTCCGTCCCTCCTCTCCCTGTGTGTTTCTCAGAGGAAGAGGCAGTCTGTCAGTCTCTCAGCAGAGACATAGTTTATTAATGTGACACAGGGTAAAAGGACACGTCAAAGGAGATCAATCACCACACTGTGGCAAGGGACAAGAGAGCTTTTAATAAACCCAATCATCTGGGTACTACTCTCTTTTTATAAATGTGCCTGCATTTGGCATTGAGGAGCCCTCCACCATCCTGCCTCCACTCCCTGGACATGCTGGATCAGGATTACAGATGGAGTGTCCACTCAACTGAAATATCCCTCCAGGGAGTTTGTAGGTACTTTAGATTTAGACAAGGGGTGTTTGCTTGAGAATGGAGAGGGGATGTTTGAGTTCAGTTTTGGAATGACATCATTATGGCCATGTCATATTCCTCAAAACAGCAGCTAGTGATTGACTGATTGTTTTTCTCAATGGAATCCTCTAAATGAAATATACAACTGGCAGTACAAGTCTCTTGATTTGGATTTACAAGTCAAAGAAAGTCAAAGGCCACGGGAAAGTTTAATTCTCTTCTGTTTAAAAAGCAGCATTTAATGGAATATACTCGTCAGGTTAAGGTCACCACGACAACAAGGAAAACGGTTTTCGCTGTCTTCGTCATGAGACCAGACTAACAATGGGAGGGAGCATCCACATGCTGCCAGCTGTGTTGCTTAATTTGGGGATGTGACAAAGGGCTTTGATGCGAGCCGACATGGAGGTGGCATAGCTGCTGGCTATGTGGATGCTCACAGCAATAGTAGAGTGTAGGACTGAGGAAGGTGACACAGGCCCTTAGATACCTCAGCATACCCACCAGTGTCTGCAGTGTCACTGCAGGGCACAAAGGACCCTAAGGAGGTAAAAGTGGAGGAGAGAAAGATCAATGGGACACATGATGCAGACAAAAGTATCATTCACCCATCACTCTTCTGCACACTCACTCTACTGTACTTCTAGGATTTGGCAACCAGCGGGTGAATGAAAGGAAGTTTCCCAGTTCCTCATTGTCCTACTGTACATTCATTTAAGCTGGTTCTCCTGCTGCCTTTAAACTGCGCAATGTCTAATGTTACATTGAACTAGAAGGGCACTTATACAGCAGACCTTTTGCCATGGCTAACAGTCCACTCTTCTGTGATACGTAAATCTGCAGCCACTTTAATATGTCTGTTGTGGTGATGTTATAATTGTACCGTTTCTGGTTGTCTCCTATGAAGCCACTGTCATTCAGTCCTGCACACCGTTGGGTAAACAGGACAAATCCACTGGGCTGCTCTCTCTGTGCACCTGTCAGTTAAGGTGCACATGACAGTCTGCTGCAGGGGTCTGGTCCCAGTGGGTGAGTCCGGGGCTTAATTTCTTTCCCAGTACACCTTGAGTGCTCCAAACCACTGGTTATTTTATGTTTAAGCAAGTGCATGCGTAACCCAGAGGATTACCGTTACCTGTGGTAAGGATTGTCGTATGGAGTTATTGCATTTTTAGAATGGCCGATGTTTTGTCACTATTGAGGTCTGCTGCCTGTCTACTGGATTTGAAAGTGTAAACCATTTAACAGGCCCTATTTCACAATGTCAATAAAAGAAAAAACTAATTTGTGGAACTGCCTCGCGATTCAATTTTGCTTTTGATTTCATGTGTTCTTGTTTGGCCATTGCTACACCTTTCCACCAAGTTTTATGAAAATTGGCCCAGCAGGTTTTCTGTAATCCTTCTGACAAACAGACGAACAAACAACACTGAAAACATCAAACTCCTGGGTGAAAGTATTCATAAATTCCAAGTCATCCTATCGGTTTTGAGTTAAGTCACTTAAAATGAGTTCTGTAAAAAGTTTAAAAAAAGAACTGTCGAACCTTGTAGAGTTTTCCCTATTAAATAATACATGAGAAGCTAATATGTTCATTATGTTTGTGAAGTGACCCAATGTTTCTATGCTCTGACGTGGTCTGAAAATTTAAAAAAACGTTTGAAAGCATCACCTTAACTGTACAGCTTTCTTAGAAGGCAACACCTGCCAGAAAGTAAAATTCTTCAGTTACCTCTACCTTTGTTTCCCAATCTTCATTTGAAAGAACAGAAACAGCTGTCTTTTCTCTGCATACAACATATTATGTTCCAAGGAAACACCTTGCTCACCTGAGAAGATGTTTTTCCATTGAAATCAGTCAAAACAGAAAAACTGAGATACGAGGAGTACTACTAAACTCAGTGGTTTGAGCTTTGGGAATCAAGAGAAGATTTTGCTTCCTCTCCCCTAGCGATCATAGAGGGCTTGTTCTCAAAGATGAGCTCCTCCCTGTTGGAAATGAATCATGTCACAATCATTAGCAGGTAAATACTGGGAGGAGAACAGGAAGAAGTTAGAAAAAAAGATGTATGGAGAGCAAGCACAGCTGCCCATGAGAGTGAATGAAAAATGAAAACAACTCAAAGTAGGTCAGCAGACTGTCAGTTCCCATTCTGGTGGATGCACACACACACACACACACACACACATACACACATGCATAGCCCAATATGCATGCACACACACACACACACACACACACACACACACACACACACACACACACACACACACACACACACACACACAAATAAGATACTCAAGAGGATGCTTACTGCGTAGGGCACAGCACATATGACAAACTGAGGCAGTGCCATTGTGTTTATTCATTGTTGCACTGCAGTCATACACCTGATCTAGCTGCTTTACCATGTGTCACCTTTGATTTTAGATGGCAGGAAGATGGCCTTAGATGAATTTAAGTCTATTTCTATTCACTCCTTCTCTGTCAAATGAATTTACACAGTCAATGTCATTACTGTTCCCCTCTGCAGCTGTCTGATGAAGGGAGTCAGTCTGAATTACATGGATGTGTGTTACTGTGTATTGGGACAAATAACATTTGTAAATCCAGCAGACAGGTATGGAAAGCTGGTGTGTGCCAGCTGGTTATTCCTGAGAGGCAATCACAGGTGTTATGGGTGTTGCTGCGCAAACACGATTCAATCTCACCCATTTTTATTTAAGTATTTCAAGATTCAGGGTACTGAGGTCAGCATACGTGAAAACGTATTGGTCAATTTAGATTGATTGAACGGCAATCCAGCCAATCACAGCCATTTGACCAATTCACGTGACCAGCGAAGCGTAAACATTTGAAATACGAGAATGTTTGGTGCGTTGTGCAAGACCCAATGCTTCTGTGGCGACACGAACAGACTAGAGGTATGAACGGCTCATTGTTCTTTCTAATATGCAACAAATGAGAATATGTACTAAATGAAAAGGCAGGAGAGGATTGTAGTTATAGATAAATAGGCCTTTATTTGGAGGGAAACGGAAAACTAGCTTGCAATCTATTATTGTAATCATTCCATTTTATAGTTGTACATTGATTTGGTTCTTGCGGTTAATGCTTTGTTGGTGTACATTTACGTAACTGAAAGCTATTTGTTTGAGTTTAAAACTGTTCTGCTTGTTTAGGAGATGCAACACATCAGACATCAACATCAGTGGGTTCGGGTTGAAGTTAACGTTTCAAAGGTGAGCTCTCAAATAAAAATGGGTTTGACTTTTTTTTTTCCTAGTCTTTTGGTTGATGCTGGGCCTTTACACATGGGAAGAGTGACAATGTAAGATGCGAAATACTTAGCTGTGAATATTTTATGTCCAAGCTGTTCTTACCAGCAATGATGCAAATTTACGAAAAAGATGTTCAAAAAAAGGTTTGAATAGATTCACAACTCATTCTTCAGAAAAATTATGGATTCAACATAATACCAGTGATGATGATATTGTCCTGCTCCTTCTCACTCCACAAAAGATTTTGTTACGAAGCCTAACCTGCTGACACTGTTGCCTGCTCACTACCAACTCTACTACATCCAAAGGTAAACTACATGAACCACTCACTATCCTGACAGCCTTGTTCAGTTATGCTGTTCCATATGTTGTCTTTGAGATCTTTATATCTTTGTAATTATTGTCCTTTGTCATAAAAACCCCGGGTGGCTGTTATTAGGACGTGTGATGTGATGACTGTTCCACAGTGTGATTGGTTGATGCCTCCACTTTCAGAGTGAAAGCTCAGAAAAATGTACAAGTACTCATGACAAAAACAACAGTTAAAAAAATACACTCGTGTATGAATTAATCACACACACAAAAAAAAAAATCACCCCCAGTGTGTAAAGATCTTTTGGCCAAAGGTGGGAGATTTGCAGTTTTCATGTACCACCCTTAAAACCATCACACTTTTATAATCGCTACCCCGCCCCTGTTGGTCATTTGTGCATAATATTCACAGATTGTCTCTCTCGATACTTTTTTTTCCGGTTGCGCTGCTGTTGGGATTTTTATCTGGTTGAGAAATCCTCATATTGTGCACCACAGAGGGAACACAAGAAAAGAAAGATGAACACAAAAACCTCAAGTCAAAGAAGACTTGAGGGGAATTATTTTGTTATTTTGATAGCAAGGAAATTTTTCTTAACCTTTCACGCTGACCTCAACCCAGTTTTGTTGGAGCCAGATGCAGTGCTATCTGTCCTTCCCACAAGTGCAGTCACTCCTGCTCTGTGCTCCTCTTTTCCAGCATCAGGATGGAGTCCAGAGAGAGACCGGGCCAAATAAGGTCAGCGAAGGGCTTGCACAGCTTATGAGGGCTAAATAAACTCTAGGCACTGCCAGTGGAGCCTTTCATCTAAAGGAAGGGGAGCAGCTCTGGGAGCCACGAGGAGGACGAAGTGATGTTCAGCAAGGACACAGGTACAAATTCTACTTTTCATCTTTGTGCTCCGATATTGTATTGCGCTTATTTGTTTCCCCGGAGCAAAAAAAAAATTAAAATAAACCCTCTTTGTCTTATTGACACAATTAGGTCACAGGAATGGATGATTAGGTCTGCAGCAGACTGGATGATTCAGTGTTTATGACCATGTAGCTTAAGCAGTGATGCAAACAGCGCAAACATATTTACACATCACCTCCTCTTTCATGCCTGCTTGAGGTTGTGAATAATGTAAACACTCTTTATATTTACATGCAATGCCGAGACTGAACAATCTATTACCCAAATTGGATATGATATACCGATGGTGCCTTAATAACACGTTTGTTTAATTGGATGTGTCCATTTTCCTAAATTACAGGATGAAGAAGTGATATAGCACGTGTTTATTCACCAATCTGCTTATTATATGATGAATGAATCATGTCATAGTATGCATCAGATGCACTCCCCAGGTCATATACTCACCACTAGATGGCAGCACTACCCAAAGAAGGGTTGCCACTTTTGTGGACACACATTCACACCCAAAACAGAGCACATCCACTTTCACAAGTGACAACAAAGATGCCTACAGGTGTTTGACGACTCTGAGCTCGACTACACCGCATCTGTTTTGCACGAGAAGGGGACAGACATTCAATGATACCGTATCGTTGTGGGCGACTGTGTGTGTGCTTTTTTTCCCTGAGTAAGTGTGCTTGTGCACAGCTCTGTGTGAGTGCCAGAGAATGCATTAGCAGAGAGTGAGAGAGAGGGAGCCAGCAGCGGGCAGTCAGGGCCTCTTTACATCAGCAGGCGGGCTGTTTGGGATACTGTTCCCCTCGTTCTGTATTTGGACTTGTTCTGACTTGGAACGGTGCGCAGCCCAGTCAGGGTGCTGCGAGAGAAACGGGCTCCCATCAGCACCAGCAGTCCCATCGTTGGCCTCCCATTTTTTGGAGAGGAAGTCATTCATTTCCTAATCGACAAAAAAAAATTGCTTTGTCATACGGAGGCAGCTTGTTGTTGAACGGAAGAACAAGAGCTAATTAAAATGCTCTCAGCAGACATTGACAGCCTTTTTATGCAATTAGTCAGCCTGCTGCGTGTGTTCAAATAAACAAGCGGGCGAAGTTGAAGCTCTGATAAACCCCATTTCATGCTGCGTTCATGCCTTGGCACGCCACGTGCTGCTTGTTTTCGGTGCTGCGACGTTGATCTGACCTTGAGAATGGGAAGGGAAAATGCAGGCAGCGCTAGTAGGAGCAGCGGCACACAGGGCTAATCTCCAGAGCATGTTGCTCGATGGAGGGTGCTGATAGTGAGCAGCAGCGGTAGCGTCTCCAGCAGTGGAGATATGTATCGCTCCAGATTTCAGACAGAGCCCTCGAATTGAGGCAAAGGATTTGAAAGGCAACTTTAAGCAGCCACAGTTCAGCCTCATTTTCGGCTCCTTTTGATGTTGAGCAGAGGTAGTAACACGATTCAGTTTGAGGAGAAGGGGCTGAAAATGAGGTTATACTGCACGTAGGGTTCACCGGGAAGTAAGGAAACTTGTAGAAGCTGTTGTTGTAAATGTTTTACTTGGAGCTTGTGGTGCACGAGAAAGTAGGAGAACGAGCAGCACGGTGTTGCCGATGTAGCAATATATCATGCAACCAGAGAACTGTTTCTGAACATGTAAATACTGGAAACTGCTACCGTCCGGCTTCAATTCACATTTTGCCTGGATTTTTAGGACATCTTTTGGTGGAATCTGGTGTTGGTGTGTGTTTGTGCCTGATTCGCCTTTGTACGTCAGAGGACACACACAGTTATATGTGGGACATATTCCTGTGACAGTTGGGTAGCTGCCAGACCAGCTGCGCCCTCCAACCACTGTCTGATGGATTTGTTGGAGCAACGTTGGCCCCCGTGCTTTCATCTTTATGCATGGAGGTTTCCCCCCCGAGGCGGCCCACCCCCCAATTTTCTGCATTTCCCTTCAATCTCCATTTCTTCTGTTTCACCCACGTCTACTTGCGTCTCCCCTAGCCCCACCCTTTACTACCCCTACCACAGGCAGCCAATGTTCAGAAATGGACCTCATTATCATAATAAGTGCCAGCGAGGTTCACCTAGGGACAGCTGTATGCTCCACAGCAACCAGACGACATGTTTTTTGGTAGCGGGTGGTGCGATGGGGCCACTCCGCCCTAACTGTTTTCGACAGGTGAAGGAGACGGGAGGTAGGATGTGCAGCTGTGCTCCGCGTATACCTGGTAGCAGATCAGCTGGCATCATTTCCTGAGGAAAAAGGGACACAGCTGCGGTTCTCAGCGTTTGTTCCACCTTATAGAGTCTGTATTTTAAGATATCGTGTTGGCACATGCAGCATTAAGCCATTGGTTCTGTCATCAGCCCTTTCCTTGGCTCATTATTAAATGTATATGGCAAACATATTAGGTGCTCTTAAACAAGTAGTTAAACATCTTAGTTAAATGTGTTTCTTTGCTTTTTTTTTTTTTGCTGAGAGTCACAGTAGAAGGCTGAGGCCACTTTTACAGCTGCATGTTAAATAGCTGCCGGTTAACTTCTCAGACTGGAAGATGAAGGAAACGGTTATCTTACTGCTGAATAGTGTAAGAGATTACAATTTCAAATTTAGTAATTAGCCCACACTACAGTTTCATATCTCTTAAACCATCTATACCTTTGACAGTTTAGGTTCAGCTTTTTTCCGATTTTGTTTGACTTATTAGGAGTTACTTGGGTTGATTTCATTTTGGTCCAAGTGGCAACCCACCGGCACGCGTTGGTTTGTGTTCTGTCATTGTGTAACCTCTTGTCTGGCATTTTAGCTGTCACCAGTTTGATATTTTGGAGTCAGAAGTGACCTTATTTGGATGAGGGTAGGAGTGAGGACACTATGCCTGGCCCACCTATACTGGAAACCTGACTGCACCCTAGGCATGTCAATCAAACCAGGCACACCCCTGAACATACCTTTCTTTGAGGCCTTGTCTCTAATTAAGGATGGAATTATTTTCAGAAAGAGCACTAATACACTGATCAGGAGTAAGTTTAAAGAATGACCTAACGGCACTTCAACAATGGTTTCACTTTTCAGACCGGAGACTATGTCCATCTTTATATACCGTCTGTGCTTTGGTCTCAGTGTTCAGTGGACAGACTGGTCTGACTGGCTGACTGGACTGGGCTAGCTTGGTGTACGGGCCGGAGCAAAGACGGCATATAAAGATGAACGATGCGTCACCTCTTCTCACGTCGTACAGAAGTTAAGCCAAAATATTGTGGAAATGCTATCTTGCCTTGGGAATCTTCGCAGTAGCAGGCAGGAGACATTATATTGATCTTCCTCGTACTCCCGGGGACCTGGAGACGTGACGTTAGCCTCTACAAAAAGAGCAGAAATGCGACTCCTGTGAACTCTAAAGTTAGCTGGCTTGCTAACATCGTAGACCAACATTTAGGTATTGATCGGGTTTTGTTTAAAGCTGAAAAGTGTTAAAATGTGCGCTGACTTCTCTATAAACCAGAATGTCTTATTTTTTAAAAAATATTTCTTCATGTATTAAATATAGAAGAGGAGGCTTTTGGGTTGTTTACAGAGTTGGGCTGAGTTACTTCTTTCTTTAATTCACACAAAAAGGGAAGAAACAAATACATACAGTTGAGGTGATTTGTGGTCAGCGCCAGGCCGGCTTGTACCTTATGTTTCCAGTCTTTGCGCTCACATTGAGTGCACAGATGTAAGAATGGCATTTCTTTCCCAAATTATTTCTTTGAAACTGTCTTTTTTAGTTTTGTAGCATGGCGGGAATTTTTCCTTCTACATTTTTTTTCAGCCGACGAATGCGGTCTGACAAAAGGTATCAAATTACAAATGGAGCAAGACCAGAGAAGGTACATTGGACGGTGGGGGTGGATAGTCATTTACATCTCAGAGCCAGTGAAGGGTAGCGAACCCAAATGGAAATGCCACCACTGTCTCCCCTCTGGTTTTATCGGGCTCCCTCTGAATTAGCACTGTGTGAAAGTAAACCGTAATATGGATTTTTCCAGGCCTCCCCTCACAAAGATAGCTCAAGCTCCACTGTTTGAAGCCCGGGTGAGTGTTGGAGGTGGTGGTGGTGAGGAAATGTGAAAGATCACAGCACGTGCGTTTCATCGCGCTGCCCTGAACCTCGATTTAGCCATGCATGGCAGTAAAATACAAGGCATGAAATTAGCTGCAGCTCCCCTCCTCTGTGATCTGGCTCCCCAGACGCCACTTGCTCCTTTCTGTTTTTTTTTTTTTTTACTATATTTTCCATTACAAATGAAGAAGCAGAAAAATGCAGACTAGATGTATTATTAGGGATCAGCACTGCAGAATGCTGCGGAGTGTTACATCCATTGCATTGCAGGAACATAATTTGCTACTTCATAGGCTCCAAAAATTTGTTTTGAGTCCTTATATTTTGGATTGGCCGTAGCTGAGAGGTGTTTGAAATATTTAAAGGTAAGTCTGTTTTAAGTATGAAATTGTTCAAGAGAGGAGACAAAAATGGTTCAACGACGACTTGAAAATGTCGAGGTTTTGTCCCAATCCTCACAAATAAATACTTCAAACAAGAATACATCATGAAAAATAT
The DNA here is from genome assembly GCF_022577435.1 of Embiotoca jacksoni. NCBI lineage: Eukaryota > Metazoa > Chordata > Actinopteri > Embiotocidae > Embiotoca > Embiotoca jacksoni. The sequence goes on from NW_027185374.1 coordinate 8,795,787, forward strand.
CAATATCATGAAAGAGTTGGCTTTTTTCTCCTCCCACAAGATGATGAAGAAGAGTAGCATTGAGCTCTTTGGTTGTGCCTTTTCGCTTGTAGGTGACTCGCACGGCAGAATACATGTCGCTATCACAAAGGACATTTTTATGGAAGTCTTCAAGGACATCGACCTGCAGGATCTTTCTCTGTGCATAACTTTCCTTTGAGGTGTCATTCCCTCGGCTTGCTTCGTTGAGATCAATGAACATAGTTAACACCCACTGCTTTATGTTCCCGTGTGATATACCTACACCTGCTCGTAACATTCTCTCACCAAAAAAAGAAAGAAAAAAAAAAGTGTCAATTGTGGTGCCCGTGGGAGAAGGGAGTCACTCGACATTGACTCAATTGACCCGGCTCTCCCGCAGGATTGAAGTGTTTTTTCGGCTGAGTGAACAGTGTTTCAAGGTTACGGAGAGAGATGCAGTCAAACGTAATGGCAGCCCGTAATGAGTGTTTTCCTGTGGGATGGACGCTGACTTTGTGGATGGCAGGTGATTTAAGGCCTGAGGGAAAAAGGATTACAGACTCTCCTGCCATCTCCGAGTTCAGACTAATTTAAACTGATAAAGCACACTTGGTTAACACTCATCTCTCCTCCTCCTCCTCACATCTTTTTTTATTTTTCTTTGTCTCCTTGCTTTGTGCATTCGTTTCTCGCAAATCTGCATCTCATTCCTGTATTTAGTATCTGTTGTCTGTCAATCTCCGTTTTGTCTCATTTGATCTCACCCGTATTTCTCTTTTTTGTCTTTCATCTTCTTTCCTTTCAACAACTCCAGAAAAACCATCAGTGAAATATCCCCTTAAATCTTTTTGCGCTCACTTAAAAAGGTGTGCATTCACGTGACTACTTCCTGTGTGATTTCACATCTATGTGACATGTCATGTACAGATGAAAGATTGACACTGGCTGTGTACTGTATGAAGGGACTCAATGGCATTAAGTTCTGAATAAAAAGCCTCCAGTCAGTCTGAGCTGGCTCGCACAATGAGCAAAACATTTACCTTGAACTTTTGCATAAGAAATGAAGACCAACTGGACTGTATACACATGCTTATTGCCCACAGGGACATCCGCATACGTGATACATATCCCTGGATATACGTCCCTGGATTTAGAAAAGCCCACTCATGTGCATGATGTAAGTACAGCCATAATATGAAATATTTTTGTGTGGCTGACCATTCAAATTGTTATATAAGCTCTCTTCAGCCTCAGATCCTTAGGTTTCTTTAGAAGCCATCCCACTTACATACGCACACGCACACACACGCACACACACGCACACACACACTCACTCTGACCCTACATCGCTAGAAATGACACAATCTCTTCATTGCCTGTGAGACACACTGTATGTCGTGGCCGCAAATGAAGTAAAATAAGAGTTATCGGCCTGAGCATTGTGGTAGAAATAAGTGATAAATCATGGAATAGTGTGAAGTGGACGCTTCCTCAGCCTGTGTTTTCTGAATACGCCTGCTGTAAAGCTGAAGCAAAGAGTGCCATTGCTTGCTCCTCAGTGTAATTAATGTCACCACAGAAAGGCAGAGTGTAAAGGAAGTAAAAAAAAAAAAAAAAAAGGAACACAACTGGAAATGAGCAGCTAGCAAGTCTGAGAGGAAGATGTAATTTAGTGTTGGACCAAGTGTCTTGGCTGTGAGATAATGGTGATAACACAAGAATTGGGTCTGTCTTCTGGGGAAGAAGTGAACAGAGCTAAAGGGATCATTCCTGCAATTCAGGCTGTTTTCAGACAGTTGACATGATCTATGCAATAGCTAACACATCTGAGCCTGAGAGGTTCTCATGTCATCATGCATATTATTTAGAAGTGATTTTATTTAATCAAAAGTCCAACTAGATAACAAAATTTAAGCACATTTTTAGATTAGCTAAGTACTGATTTTTAATTTTTAACTACTTTGGGCCAATGTAACAAGCTCAAAACCAAGTGGCAGCCCCCTGTGATTTCATCCATTGGTGTGTGAACTGTTCTTTTGAAGTCTTGAGTATGGCTTTGGAAATTTGCGGTAATTCTGGAGTTTTCTTTAGGTCAACACACTCAACCACATAAACTATAAAAGTTTTCCGAATGTGGAGTGACCTTATAGCTCTGGGCCAGCAGGGAGGACATGACACAATTTACAGTTATGCACCAGCACCAAAACACACACACACACACACACACACACACACACACACACACACACACACACAGGTGCGAGCAAGGCCCCATTCATTCAGCTCCATGGGAGCTACCAGCAATGCCCGATCATTAAAAAAAAGGACAAAAAACTTTTAAAAACTTCTCTAAAAGATCTACAGGTAAAAATAACGGAGACAACAGGCTTCAAGGTGCCCATATTGAAAAATCCAAATAAAATGAGGCACATAGGAAGAGAAAACAAAAACCCAAATTATACAAATTTCTGTATAAAATGAAATAAAACTACTGAAGGAGGTTTAGACAAAACAGCCCTGGCAGGTTCCTTCAGTGCAATGGCAATTAAAGCAACATTCACTGGATGACTCGCAGGTGTTTAGCCAATGTACCTTTTTGCTGTGATTATCTCACCCGGTGCTACCTCCTAGCAGGTCAGTCAAACATCCAGAACAACACTTTAATCAGTTCAAAGTAATATCTTTACCTACCCTACAAAAAAATAAGATTGGAGTAAGTAGTTTTGATTCTGTCAGGTGTCATTACCAACATGGAGTATCTTGGGTCTTGCAGTTTATTAATATGCATTATTTCACTAATAACTCAAAACACATCAGGCCAATACATTTTTAGTTTTGGATATGATCAGCATATGTGTATAGTTGCTCACCTGTGCTCCACAACTCCGACAGCAATTGACGTTTACTGAAGAGTTTAGTTTGGCTCTTATATGTGGTATTATAAAAAAAAACCTTGTTATCATCTTCCCCTTAAGATATGCAGTTTTGTTATGCGCTTATTTTACAGCTAATGGTGAGGTTTTGCACTTTAAATACGGTGACTTTTAAAAGTGTAGTCTGCAAGTTGACATGCGCAGAGATGACATCTCTCGCTGACGTGTATTTCTGACTACACCGTTGAATTTTACTCTCATTTTCTCGGCTTGGTCAGCCTGGGAATCGAAGAGGTGACTGAGTGGTTGTATAAATTACAGGCCTTTAGGTGAGAGAGAGAGAGAGAGAGAATGAAAGAGCAGGGAGTAGATGTAAGAAGAAAGGCTCTCTGTCTAACAGCATGTCAAGAAAAAACAAGAAGAGGATTATGCCTCTAATCAGACCTGGAGTTTTAATGATCAATATCAGCACATGGGGGTTAATGCTCTGTCAGACAAATGAGACTTTCCAGTTAGGCAAGTGAAAACAATGTTACCTTGTGTTCATTGCTGTATATTTCCATAGGAACATCTGATCTGAAAATGTATTTGTGATACACTACATATGCATTTTTGATTGTGTAAATGAATTGATGTCTCACCTGAAGGAAATGGCTGATAGAAAAAAGTCAAGAGCTTTCAAATGAACTCTGGAAGAATCTTGAGAAGTCAAAAGCTTTTGCTGTTGAAGGAAAAGATTGATTTTGTCATTGCACTGTACAATTGGTAATAAAATAGAATAAAGGCTTTAGAGATCTCATCTCATTGTCGCTGAAGGGCAGAGACACTGAGAGTGAGGTGCACTCCCACGTTTCAGAGCTGCAGTGTCGATCTGCAGTACCTGCATGTCCAAATCAGCATTTCATCCTGAACATAAGAAAAACTCGATGCATGTGAACGCTCAAAGAGACTTACTGATGCAATATTGTTTCGTTCGAGAAAACACCTAGAGCAATTTCTACGGTGATCGCCCCAAAGCTCAGCGGTATTTAAAACCCAGCACCCCTTTGATTGACACGCATGATGCATTTTCTCACCCCCTCTACACCGATAGCGACAATGCATACTTAAAAACCTCGGGGAAAGGCTACAAATTAAAAATTGAGTTGGAAAAACACACACACACACACACACACACACACACACACACACACACACACGTGCGCACACTCGCATCCAGTGTTACTCTTACATCATCCTCTCTCGCTGCCTTCCTGAGTTTCTGTTTGCTTTCAACAGAATTTTCCCTCCAGTCCCTCATGCTGCTCCAGACTGTAGCAACTTGAGGCCTGTTGATCAATGTAACATTAATTTGAGAGCATGGATTATAATAGAGGCATTAGCGTCCATTGATTAGAGCTCGGAGGGCCAGTTGGAGTATGAATGGAGAGTCGATAAAAACATCACTTGCAATGACAAAGACCTGCAGACCCCCTTGAAGCAACAGGGGGATTTAAATGTCAAGAACAAGCTTGATGTGAGCGCGACTTGACTAGTCGTTATTATTGGCCTTATGTTTTTAAACAGAAACAACATTTTTTTATTTGGAATAGTTGATCACTACACCCTCTTGTATGCAAGCATTTCTTTTGATTTCTGTTATGATTGACATTCACGTTTGGCTTCGATTAAGTGCATCTACAAGCTTTAGCACAGTGCTGTAATCCAGCAGGGATCATGTCACAAAATCACAAACATAAAGTAAAGGAAGAGATGAACTGCAGATAAGAAAGTGGTGCTAATGATGAAGTTGAGTGGAAGTCTATGATGTTAATTGTTAATGTGCTGGACGCTCAGTGTCATGTTTCCAACCAGAGGGTACGTCTGCAAGTTAAGTGGGAAAATTATACATTGATTTGTCATTTGTTTTACAACTTCTACCTGTTCTGTACTTTAAAAGATTCAAACCAAGAGATTAGGAAAATGAGAACTAGAATGGATCTCTGCCAAGGTCTGTAGTCCACAATTGTGGCTATGTTTCGGTTCACCCCTATAAAACCACGGCCAGAGTGCTCCATAACGAAAGCTCACTACATCCAAGCGGCAACCCACCATGCCATCACCTATTTTGAAGCCCTGTCAATCAAACCAGGCACGCCCCCAAACATACCTCTCCTTGACCCATAATATCTGATTAATTATGGAATTATTTTCTGAACCACCACTGATCAGAAGAAATGAGTTTAGTGAATGTCACCATATTGAGTTGTTGGAAAAGAAGTTGAATGGGAGTCTATGGAGAAAGAGGTTTTAGGAGCCAGCCCCGATAGCTACCTCCATTTTTATATCTAGTATGGCTGTATAAAGTTTGAACAAGTACATGTGTATCCCAGAGGATTGCTGGTGGCCTCGCTGAAGGTAGCCCGTAATACAGAGTCATCGTATTTCTCAAATGGCCTGTGCTTTGGCACTATTGAACTTTACTACCATCAACTGGATTTTTAAAATGTATGGCATTTAATAGGTCAAATGCTCGAAATGTTAAAGAAAGTGAAACATAATCTTTGGATCCGCTCCAAAATTGTTCTTTCTTTGCCCATGATACACCATTCCACATAATTCCATTATAATTGGGCCTGTAGTTGTTCTGTAATCCTGCTGACAAACAAACAAAACCTCTTTCAAGTTAATAAAAAACTAGATTTCCTGTCTACATTAAAAAAAAAGTCTTTCAAGGAAATGAGCCGGTGGTTATTACTTTTACAGACTCTGACTTAATGTTGACATCAAAATTGAATTTAATGTCAGTTATAGTGACTCCTTTTTTTTTTTTTATTTTTTTTTTTTTTATAACAGTCCACTGCATCAATCTACAGGTATTTGACTGTCGGAGCAGAAACCCTCCAGTCTACAAAGTGAAACAACAATCCTAAAATAATTACTGTTGCTGCATTATTGTAATAAACATCTAAAATTCTCTCTTTAACGCTTGCATGTACAATTACAGTTGCCGCAGCAAGATAACGGGCATTTCTACCTTGTAATGTCCTGTATCCAAGCAGAGATAACAGACAGTCTGGTCAGTAATCGGATTAATGAAACAATCAGGCAATCAGCATTAATTAACCGACCAAGCCTAAGAACGAGTTTTTTTGGGGGGAAAAAGGCAGCGAAAACAACAATAAATAGAGCCAATCGTCTTTATCGGTGAGTAGCACATTGCTCATCCACACCCTCTGCAGCCAGTCATCCGAACCCTAATTAACTCCCTGGAATTGGCTGTGGCTTTTTTTTTTTTTTTGGGCCTCAATGTTCCTCCTCACTATTCAGAGTGCTGGAGATTATCCTTTTTTTTTTTTTTTTTGTGGGGCAATGAAAACCTGGGTGTACTGCAGGGTTAGGAAAAGCATGCCTGGGGCAGCAATATTTATACTCTGCTTGCACTTTCATTGACAATGCTGTGGTTGACAGAACCTGTCTAACAGTTAGTCACAGAAAGCCATGATCCTCCACTACTCTGAGGGTGAAAATCAACTTGTGTCAGACTAATCCGCAAATTTAGGTGGATAAATTAACACGACGATGTGCATGGGATGCTTTAGGAGGCGAGAGAAGGTGTACTGTTCGTGTGTTCCTCTGCCCTGCTGATCTACCACATTGTTGGTGGTATCCATTTCTTTGAAGGCACTGTGTTCTCCTTCCTCCTCTTGTGAAGCGTGAAGTAATAGCGTCGCTGTGAAAAGTGCTGCGCTGGCTCTTTTTATCTCCCTGTGGAGAATCTGGTCGGTTTGGAGTCGTGTAGTTGCGAGAACACACACCCCCGGCCCAGCGTGAAACTTCACCCACTAACACACTGCGATGGCGTCCTCCAGCAGAACATTTTCCCTTTTTCATTAGCTTATCCTAAATATGGCTCTCTGGTGCAACTGGAGGTAGCTGCTGGGGACAAAGAGATAGTGGAGGTGGTGCTGGAGGTGCAGGGTTGTAAAAAGTGACGCGGGTACACAGGGGGCTTATGGGATGGAGGACGAGTATGATGGGCTCGGGCAGGTGAAGGAGTGAACAGTGTTGTCATGTCTCGCAGCAGCTCGAGGGGGGTGAAAGCTAATTTGACGACCAGAAGAGGGGAAGGGCGGGAGAGAAAATACATTGAGGCTAATGTGGAGCGATACGGAGGGGGAATGAGCTCAACAGTAGACTTACTCAAACAGTCAGGTTCACTCATTCAGTTTATTTCCACAGAGAGCTAATGTACGAGAGGCAGACAGAGTGGGTGGGATAGAGAGGGATATGTAAAAAAAAAAAGAAAAAAAAAAGGGGAGGACAGAAAAAGAGAAATACGAGCTCAGGGCATAAGTAGGAGTGTTACATCATGGAATTGTAAAAGATTGGGTCAGGTGGGACTTTGTCTCCTCTAGGACTGAATTTAAAATCTCTCTCCTGCCTTCTCAGTCTGCAAAAAAACATCCCGCCCTATAACTCAAAGAGCTTATTATCCCCCAGTCGTCCACTGCCAGGTCAAGCAACAGTCTGCACCTCTGAGCCCCCAGGATGGAGCTCTGCACCGCAGGGGAGTCAGTGCTGCTGCCGTCCCCCCTGCTGGTGGAACAAAATACAGTCACCCATGCATGAGCTCTGTAGCCTGTGGGTGCTTAAAAAAAAAAAGAAAAAAAAGTCAGAGCTTTTCTTTATGACCCAGACCTTTTTATGTTTCATTTGCAAGCAGCCTGATATTTCTTGGCTTGGCTTTTAATCTTCATTCCTGCTCCAGCTCAATGATGGGAGAAGTGTTCTCCATTACAGCTGAAAGTCATTAAGTCACAATTTTACCCAAACCTGATTTTGAGGTTTGTTTTGGCCACTTGTGGACAGCTGAAACAAGTTGTGAACACAACACTGACATGTCACCTTTTAATTCGCCAAACATATTGATTCTTACACATTCAGAGCAGCATTATTATTCATTTGGAGTCATGTTTTGGGTCATCTGCTAAGTGTATATTGCTCTCTTTTAGCTCTGTGTTCAGTCTACCAACCCCTGACAAGAATATCTGGTTCGTTAGCTGCAAAGCACTCCACAGGGATCGTCATTGAGGAGCTAACTGTCTTTCTGGTGTTTTGTGCTAGAAAATAACTGCACAGTGAGTTTTAGAGCTTTTTGCAAAAAAAAAAAAAAAAAACCCAAAAAACATCTGCCTGCTGAGACTAAAAAGTAGCCCAGATGATACTGGATAATTTATTGGTAGAAAATTCCAATATTGATTTATTGATATCACAAAAGGTTTTCGTATTGGACAACATACATGCCAATACCAATATAACCTTTTTATTTTTCAAATAAAATCATGCCGCCGATAAATTGTTTGGGCTCTATTGAAAATACACTTCAGAGGAAACCAAAACAATAAAGTTATGGGCAGAACATGTGAAATACAAGGTGAAACTCAATAAGCTAAAGTGATCATTTTCATTATTACTATGAACCATCCATTTAGATTTTCATTTCACACTTTGCTATGATAAATAAAATAGCAATAATTGCTAATTTTAGGATAACCATTACTCTGCTGAAAATGACCTATGAGTGTGAATGATAGTATGTCAAACATAACATTGTTAGACATGTAACATTTTACAATTACATCTTGAAAAGACTGATAGAAACAAGTTTGTGTCATTTATCGTGGACTTTGCTCAAATATTTGCATGTTTATGAAGTGTTGGATGATTTGACCTCCAGAGGGCCATTTGATAGGACCTTAAGTATCTGTGCAGTCTTGTTATCTTTGCTAAAGCAGGTATTTTGCCTGTGTTGCACAGAACAAATTCTGTTCAGTGAAAACCTGCCCAGTGCGATAGAAATACATTCTGCACCTTCAAATAGGTTCAATGCAATGCTCTTGTTTGACTTGTAAATTGTAGCCTAAAACCCATATTCGGTGCTCTATGTAATTGATTGTGGATGAGTCAAGGCATTCTGTCTGTAATGCAACTAGCTATGGGACAGAAGCCAGTGGAGAGCAGGATGGAACAGCGGAGTTTGGGAAAAAGGTCACATGATAGGGATGAAAACTATAGTATAAATAGTTTTGAGGCTGGCACAATCGCACCAGAGTTTGTTTCAAAGGTCCCATATTCGACACATTCTCGTGTTGATATTCATAAGACGTACGTACCAAATCTATTATAGTTTTACAAATCCCAGTGTAAGAATCTCTCTGTAGCTCTGCTAAGAACAAGCTGTTTTGTGTCTGTCTCTTTAAGGCGTATTGATATTGATGACCCTCTTCTCTGATTGGCTGACTGTTATTTGTATGATACACTTCCGGGCCAACCACAGGCTTTCTTAAATCTTTTAGCATGCTAGCACTGAAATGGAGCGATGCTCGGTGTTTTCTTCCACATAAGACAGTGGGCTGTACTGAGGGCGGACATCTGACAAACGGGCCAGTTGTTGGATACGTTTTTTTGTGCATTTCTTAGGTGCCTGACCATTTTGAGCACCTAGAACTGCTTTATAATTAAAAAAGGGATGACAATCAGAATCTTAACAAATGTATGACCTTTAATCGAACCATACATGCCAAATCTGAACACACCTGAAATTAACCTAAGAACAAAATATACAAACTCAGGGTATTTGCTTGGAGGGCAGGGTATAGAACGTGCAGTTTACAGGGGAAATCTTTCTTGGTGGAAATCCTAATGATTCGCAGTCATCTGAAACGTGACAACCAGATAGTCCTTTTCAGTCACAAAGCAGAAAGGTCGAAAACCACTCTTTTAATTCATAAGAATGTGTAAGATTTCATTATGAAGGTATTTTTATGTAAAATCTTAATAATACAGTGTAGTAGAGGTGTAAAGGAGCATAACATTGAAATACAAGTAAATTAAAAGTTTCTTCACTGCCTGGTTGTTGGGGGTTGCATAGTGCATTATCGATATGTTTACATGCTTGGTATTTGATAATTCATGCTGTTCAGACATGCATTTTTGCCCTGCCAGGAGGCGGGTCTTTCAAATTCTGCCAAGCGCCAGACATGCAAAGTCACAATTTATTCACCTCACTGCAAACAAAAGGTTACTTTGATTCTCCCTCCTCCATTGTCTCCGTTCAGCTCTTTTTTCTCTCACTCCATCTGTCTTCATCCCTCCTTTCTCTCTCCTCCTCAGTCTTTCTTTTCTGTCTCTCAGGAGACTTGATTCTTCTCCAGCTTATTTCCCATGAGCCTCTCCTGATTGTATGATTGCAATCACCCCACGCAGCTGCCATAGTGACAGGTAGAGTGTATTCTTGTTCCGAGCGCAAATTCAACACCACATTTGATGACATAAGCAGAATGAGGTGTGTGTGTGTGCGTGTGTGTGCGTGCGTGCGTGCGTGCGTGCGTGCGTGCGCGCGTGTTCATGTGCGTTCATGTGCAACTGTGCAACTGTGCCTAATTCATCTAAACTGCCATACACCTATCACAAAAGGCCACGGGTGTCAAGAAACTCAGTGTTATCTCTGCTGTCTGGCAGTATGTTTCTGTACGAGGGTTATTGCATCAGAAAATGAGAAATATGGACAGATACAGTAAAGTTATATGTCAATTTGTCAACATCCTCTCCTATGGGGTATCAGGTTTGTCAGTGAATGCAGGTTTTATGAGCGCTGTCTGTCTCGAGATCTCTGTATCTTCTACCGAACCTCTCTGAGGAGTGGAGGATGCCCTTGCTTGTGTCAGAGCAATCTGTTTTGACAGGCTCCGAGAGATGTTTGATAGTGAGGTGCCTTTTCCCGTCGAAGAAAGGAAATTGGATGGCATTTTTGGTCTGTGTCATACAGGCTTGCCTAACTGGCATAGTCACTGTAATCGGAAAAAAAAAAAATATATATATATATTAGAGTGGCAGCTGGTTTGCATAGTGTGACAGTCCTTGAGTAAATTATGGTGAAATGCAGGGAGAAATAACACCTGAAAAACCCATATGATCATATTTGGACGAGCTGGGGAGAAGCGAGTGGTGGATCTGACTCGATCTGATTTGGAACCAGAGGACACTACCACCTACACTGGAAATCTGACTGAACCACAGGCCTGTCAATCAAAGACACACCTCCAAAAATATTGCTTTTTGAGGCCTGCTAAGAAGTGACTTTAGCAAATGACACCATTATGACTTGCGGAAAAAAATGTTTTGACTTTGTATTTCATGAGGGGGTTTGAATGGGAGTCTATGGAGCCAGAGCCTTTTTGGAGCCAACACCCTGCGGCTCTGGTATTGCACCACCAATGGAGCCCTGCTGGTGTCTCCACCTCATCTCTCTCTGAGTCTGTCTTTTCACATCCCTCTCTTTCTCTAAGCCTGCACTTCTCAATGATGCTTCCCTCGTTTACATTCACCCTCCATCCCCCTCTTACTTTGACTTCACTCTTTTAATTTCCTTCCTTTTCCTTTATCTTACTCGGCCTTTTCCGTCTGATGATGCTTTCACTCCTCAGGTTCATATTTCATCTCCTTCTTTCTTTCTTTCAAGCTTTCCGCAATTTCATTTCATTTCCTTCTCTTTCACTCCAGTCTTTTTACTGTCTTTAATACCACTCTAGATCACATCATGGAGCATAGCTGCTGTCAGACAGTACAGTGAGATGTGCAAATGTCTTCTATGTCATGAATAATATGGAAAATCTGTTCAGAGTAAAACAGGATATCAAACAATTGTACTGAAAATGATATTAATGGCTTAACTTTGCTGCCTTCATGTTGGTGATACATTCTTCATCCAAAGTACTTTTAGGAAAAAAAAAAAAATCCACTGTTGAGCAAAAGAGTGACAGCCATTATACTCTATGCTTTGGAAGCCACCATGGCCAATCATACAGCTGAGCAGAGAACGCTGTATTTTTTTTCCACAGTCCATCAAATTAAACTTGGTTCAAGCTGAGGCTGACAAGTTAAGGCTTTGTTCAGACAGATAACAGCACTGTGGGAGAAAAGGCAGCCACCTCCTTCATTTAAATGGAGCTGGTGCTTTGGCAAGGTGGAGATGGGTAAAAAAAAAAGTACTTCTACTGTTTACTTTGCAATCGTTAAAACAAAAGAAAAAAACAATTTCTTTCCAGAGTTCATCATGTCTCAGTAATATAAACTGCATGGCAGTATTCTCAAAAAACCTTCAAAACCATGTGCCTATTACTCACATTATCCTTGCTTCATCATATTTTATTATGTTACTGAGGCAAATGAGAACAGGATCACCTGTTGACAGAAAAACTGTGATATTAGTGGCAGTAAGTAACATATATTAAAGATAATTTTCAATCAATAATTGTATTTTTATTTATTCTGAATTGATGCATAACTTAAAAACAATCCTTTGCTGCTGGTGCTATTAATTATTTCGTTACAATTTAAACCTTCAGTGCAAGAACTTTGTGTCCCACCTCCTTCCTGAGTAATTGCAAACATCCTGTTGAGAAGTGCTTATATTTCAGAGGCTGCACTGTAGTCTAGTGTGTTGTTACAGTCGCGGCTGTAAAACGCTGGAAAGATTGTGGGTATGTGGTGGATAAATGAAATGAACGGCGTCACAACTTCGCAAAATACCTCATTCAATCTATTCTGTCAAATAAAATGTAAAACATCGAGAAGAAACACATGACTGAATTATTTTATCCACATTCAAGTTAGCATAGGAGTAAACCGGACGTTAGTGGGCTCGGCTAATGGAAGACTCTGGTGCAGATGTTCTGCCCATCCAACATGCCCAGTATGCATTCATGCAGGTGGCACCAATTTAATTAGAGGTGGGATGTTTTTCCCCCGCTGAACTAAGTACTGTTGTTCATTTGCTTGTCGGCCAAAGTTTGTATCTTTTTTTTTAAAGAAGAGAGTAACGAATGAAGTGCACACATTTAAAAAAAAAAAAAATGCTCCTCTTGAAGCCCTCATATGCCAGGATGTTGTTACAAACCAAACTGCTGGTTGATAATAATTTAAAAGACAAATAACATCTTTGTTGCTTATTGTTTGCTATCCAGAGGGAAGCGTAGCTGGTCAACAGACTTTTAGGATCTTAAGCATCTTTTCGAGAGAATTGTGAGACATGAAATCAGCAGGAGTCATCTAGACAATGCAGTATGAACTTTAACTTTAAACTGCCCCTGATATCACAGTTTATGTTCTAATATTGTATCCCCATCTACTTATACTTTCTTTCATGCTTCTGTAGTTTTCTTGGGAGGACTTTACTTTTTCACCGTTTTTCTCTCTTCTGTAAAATTGTCCCCTTCATTGCTTCTGCCTCCCATCATTGCAAGAATCCCACTGCCTACACATTGTGGAGCTCAGCATATTTGAGTTCAAAGTTCATTTTAGTTGAACTTTTGTTACCCAAATTGGTGGAAAATCAATTTAGTGCTTGAAGTTACAGCTCAAGTAGCCACTCTCGCCGTTGGAAATAGCTGTCCCTGCTCTGTACAGTGTTATACGGTGCATTTGATGGGAAAAGTCCACAAAGTGATGCACTGCAGATGCTTTGTAATCATTGATGCATTGCATACGTCTGGGAGTAAGGCTTATTTTGACAGAAATTGGTAATATAAAGTATACAGTGGCTTCACGCAGGCCTTTATCTCAACATTTATGTATCCAGACCCACCGCCTGCAGCACTGGGCCTGATACTCCCTCAGCTTTGGACGCACATTTTGGCATTAAAAACCTTTCAGCATTCAATTTGGTGAGCAGCAACAGTCATGTTCTCCTGGTTATTTTCTCCATGCGATACAGAAGTCCTCGAAGATAGTCGTCATCGACTCTCGTTTCAAAAAGTCCCTCTTTACCTCGTTTCCATGGAAAGTAATATGTTTAAGATCTGAGCATGTTAAGCACATCAGCCTGAAAGAATCTCTGTCTTCTCAGGATTCAACTACTTAAAGGGAATTAAAAGGATGGATGTGGCATATGTACATAAAGGTTTACTAATTGCTGTCACTCTGTGGTCCAGACACTGCTGGGCTTACCTGAGGTTTACCTGCAGTGAAAGAATGTTCGGTGGAGAAGGTCGCTGTAGTTTCAGGGCTCAATCTTTCGATTGTCGCTTGCCGCTAAGATCCCAAAGAAAACAAAGAGAGCACAACACCACGTGATTGTGGTTGGGCGGTTTTAGAATGTAAGACCCGAGACTTTGTGTTTGCTCTGATTATTAGAGGAGATACCACTTGTGTTGGAAAAAGACGGGAGAAATTGACCAAAGAGGGGAGATCTCCCGTCTCAAGCCCCTTCGACCCTCTGTTTTTTTTTTATATTTTCGATGTGTCATCACTACTAAAAGTGCACCTGTTGCAAGTAACTCATGATCACTGTACTCATTCGTGTTTTAAGATTTAAAATTATTTCAAGCTCTGAAAAGCCTGAAAAGCTAACAGTTCAAACAGTACAGAGTCATTGCTGTGGAGATGTGACACCGTCTTGTCTGGTTGCTTTGGTGCGAACTAGCAGCTGTCAGATTGTTACCTACTGACGATTTCTGAGAAGTTGCAAGTTTCGATTAATCTTCATGTGAATTTTTGGTCTGACTGGGCCTAACATAGCTGCTTATGTTCATCAAGGGATGTAACTTCAAATAGTCATTCCTGAAGGTTATTGCCTCCCCCTTCCATGTGCATTACCAGGCTTCGCTCTCTGTTTGTGCGCAACAGGCAAAGTCTCGGAGCTTTTTGATCTCATCTCGTATTTGTTTGCTGCCAGTGGGTCTTCACCATGAGAATTCTCCACACAGCCGTGCAACCCTGAAAACATATTGCCGCTGAGCTTACCTGGCCTTAGTCTCTCCAAACACTATAGAGGTTTGGAGAGCAGAAGGCAGCATTTCTGTTGTTTTTTTTTCAAGGTAAAGAGCGATACAATATACCTAAAATTGGTAGGAAGTCTTTGTATGACCTCGATGTCAAGTCAGCCAGTGTTAACAGAGCCTGCTTGGACTGTGAGATTAGGTGGCAGAGATATCTTCTGCCTCCGAGGGAGTGTTCTGCTGTATGAAGTGTCTTCTATAAAGATTGCTTTGCCCACAAAGGCTGTGAGGACTGAGGGTGGAGGCTGGCGTGCATCCTGACCCAATAAGCCATATTCACCTGTCCGTTCTGACCTGCCTGGGAGGCTGTTATCTCATCGAACATTTGGTTCCATTACCAGCACCCCCTTACTGCGCACTTTACAAGGCAGCCTATGGTTTCTGTTTGATTGCTATATTTTGTGCTTTCTTTTCTTCGTCTCAAAGGAACAATTGTCCTTGCTCAAGCAAAACTGTCTTTCTAGACCACATACAAGACTGAACAGTGTGATCTCTAACTTTCTTCATAACCTTTTTAACGACTACAGGTCCTGCTGGCTCTTTGAATGAACAGAGATGCATTAATACCACGGTTTAGGGTACGATACTTCACGTTCTGTGAAGCGTATTTTTCACGGAGATGTTCTGCTGCGCCACATGAACTTTAAATGACTCAAATAAAGACATTGCAAATGTCAAATGTCTCACTTTCTCTCACGCTTGCTGTTTGTTACTTTTTTTTGTGTGTGCTCTCAAACCCTCTCTTCTTCAGCCTTTTCTCGTGTGTGTTTCTCCCGTCGAGTCCTGTCTTTCTTTGTCTTTTCTAATTGTCCCCATAGCCGGGGGCACGGAGTCAGACAGGGAGACGATTACACAGAACTTGTCGTTATGTAATTCATTATCCTGCTCCGACTTGATTGGCTCACTTGGAACGATGAAGTGCAGGGAAGGGGAGGAGGTGGGTAAAAGACACTTTACACACGGTACACAGAGTAAAAGGACGGCCAGGGAGTATGGTGGCTGGCACAGTGTTCTTATATGGGTCATTGCTTTCTATCAGAGCTGTGCCCCTCCTCCTCTTTCCTCTCTGACACCGCCTCTCTGAAGTTCACTTATTCCTCTGCCTAAATGCAGAAACCGTTTGCTCAAGATACATGAATGAACATATGCAGGGACATTATTACAGATTATAATGACGCAGTAGATGCTTATTTAGACTTTGATTCTTGCCCTGTTCTGTTAATTATCCATGTGTCAGGCAAAGTAGATTGGCCCAGTCCAGAAGACGACAGAAGGGAAATTTGGATAAATGAATAAGCAAATAAACAACAATTTCTGCACTCAAACATCATAATGCATGAGTTCACAAAGCCTAGATTGCCGGCCAGTGACAGATTGTTCAATGACGCCGTTCATTGTGCTCGCAGCACACAAATTAAATCAAATTACAAGTGTTCGTCATTTTTCCAAGACTTCAAAAGCCCCCATGGTGCCACTTTAGCCATGCGGCTTTCACTTTGTGCATATAGGAGACCAAATAATGGGACAACAGAATCATTTCATTTCGAGGCTGGAAAGAGAAATTTGATTGTCTTCCAGATATTTTAGATTTTGTTGTAATGAAATAGTCAGTTGCAGTGATTTTCAAATGGAGCTCTGCAATTGTTGGGAGCAGCAGTGGAAGCAGCCTCCCTGCTGGTGAGGGGTCGTCACACATCAAGTGCATTTGCTCAAATTAAGCAGAAGTGTGCAAGGTTGCACTGATGCACCATAGACACCTCGTTTAAAGAGATGCTATCTGCAAGAAATAGGGCATAAAGAGGAAGAAGGGCAGAGGAGGTGACGGAGAAAAGAGACAGCATGGCGGAAATGGGAGAAAGGATCGGAAGGGGAGAGATGGTGAGAAACAGGAGGAGGAAGAGTTGCAGAGGGAGGCATCTTCTAGCGGGACTCAACATTGTGTGTTTGCCATAATCTGCCTGATTCACCACTGTGTTACACAACGCCATGCAGAAGGCCTTGTTTTTCTATAATAACGGCCCACTGCAGGAAATGTCCAAGTCAGTTTTGTATTCAGACCTTAACATGAGCATTACATGGAACATGTCATGTACTAAATTACCTTCTTCCCAGCACCTAGACAATCTGTCGCCCCCCCGGAAATAATACTCCTGTCCAAGCTACATTTTTGAAGAAAGCGCGGTTTCGGTTTAAAAGCTTCAGTGAGGAGAGACCGTACTGCTGTCCAGGATTTGATAGTGTTCATGAGATGCACTGTGGTGCACATTGAGTCATTTCATCTATGTTCTATGAAGACCTCTCAAGCTAATCAACAATGCTAATGGATAGCTAATGTTGTTCACTCAGCTGATTGCTAGCTTTGGTTAGTAGCGTGGCGAAGCATTAAAAGTGCAGCGCACTTCATCTGGTTTTAGTGGGTTTCACTTGTTTAAATGGTTCGCAGTAGAACTATAGTGGAACTGAGCTAATTTTGGGTATTAAAATGTACCCGTTAGCAGTCTAATAAAATATACATCGAGAAAATTTACTTTAATAATTCAATTTAAATTCATGTTAAGGTGGAGCATGTTAATATGGTCACGTTACAGGCTAAAAGGGGAAAAATCTTGAAAGTAATTCCTTTATCAATGCAAAAATACCAATTATTTCAGTTTTATATGTCCATTCATTTTATTTAAGCAATATTACACTAGAGGGTTTGCTTTAACGTGATGATTGGCACTTCAGTGATGCGTCACTGAGATGCCAGTCATCACGTTAAAGCACCCTTGAGTTTAATATTGCGATTATACAAATAAATGAAATATATGATCATGAAATATATGATCAAAATGTTGTCATGTTGTGGGGCCATTCGTTCTCAAAACAAAACATTTTTGTTGGTGCGATCTCTGTTTCCATGGCAATACATGGGGTATGACTAACAACTGGAAAACAATCAGTCGCGTCAGTAGACTCTTGTGTAATATATACCATGTTTACTACTCAAGGAAGTAGGCCGACCCTTAGCAACGACCCTAGCAACAGAGTCGAGATCTAGTCCGTTTTATCGCTTTCTAGAGATCGTTCCTCAAACTGAATAAATACAGAGCATAGAAACACTAAACTGCTCAGCTCGCTCAATCTCGTTGGAATGAAGATATCCGCTGAAAAAAGATATCGATGCACTCATGTATTTTAAAGATTTTAGCACCGCGTCACGTCTAAAAACACAACCGGTTAAGCTGGCACATTCCAAATGTGCAGCTGACCAATCAGATCGCTGAGTCAGAACTGCTTGTTGTGTAATATAATATAAGTAAACCACTATGTCTTTGTACAGCTTCACAGAGCTGCTGGCATGACTCTCGACTCTGCAGGCGTGTGCCAATGTAAAAATGATTTTTTTAATGATTTCAGAATAATAATAAGGAGGTTGCGTGTTGCCTCTGTTGAAAAAGAGGCTGCGGTGTTCTCCTGTGTTTAGTGTCACAAGGACAGGGTTTTCTTTTCACATAAGTATGATAATATTATCAATGAAATCTTTATTTAAAAAATGTACTGTGAGCCAAAAAAACCACTAATCACAAAACAACTTATTGTGAATGGATCTTCTACAGTTTTCTCATCCTCCCGTAGACCCATAGTGTCCAGCAGCCAGCTTTGGAGACAGGTATGGCTAAAAAAAAAAAAAAAAAAAAAAAAAAAAAAAAAAAAGATTTTATCTCATTAAGACTTCCATCAATGTTTTTCAGGATAATTCAGAACAGGATTCATATTTCAAATATGATATAATAATGTTCCTACGGCAGCAACAGCAGTGTGTACAACAGCAGAGTCAAAATAAACTCAACATCTCACTGGAGAGACGTCTGAAAATGTCAATGAAATGAATAATATTTCCAGTGTCAACCTACTGAGAGAAGTTAAGAAAGAATGAAGAACGAGCATTAGTTGGTATCAGTCATCCTCCTGTTCTCCGTCCTGCAGCCGAGGGAAGGGAGGGGTGGGGCTGCCATCTCAGGCAACAGGTAACTTTACAAGAGTTTGATTATAGTTTTAATAAACATTACAAACTAAGCTAAACTTTGCAGCCAGACATTTCTCTGTTTACATACATAGTCACCACAGTTAACAGTAGCTGGCACACCTTCAAAGTCAGTCGATTAAGTGAACCAAGTCAAGTTAGGCTAACGCGTTGTTGCTACCTTTGGGGCTAAAAACCCTTCACTTTAGTCAGAAGGCGTTTAGATAGACACGGACACTTGGCTTGTTTCTTGATGAGTTGTAGCAATTATTCAGGGACAAATAACCCAAACTGTACACACACTGTACTCCTGCGTTCACACCGCCACACTGCTAATATCATACTGTGCTCGGTGTCACACGTCTTGTTGCGCTCTTTTTCCCTCACAGTCTCGCCAGCACTCAGTTTTTTTGTGTTCATTCGGCTCAGGGGCTCTGAAAAATGTCTCGGGTGTTGCGATGGGGCGTTATAATGGTTGGGAAAGCCCCGCAAGGAGAAATGAACAGAGTATACAGGATGTCTGCAGTGGAATCGCAATAGATTTCTGACCCTGTAGAGTCATTGTTTTTTTTTTTACACTAATAGTTGTAGCTTTTTCTTGAAAAGCTGTCAGTGCTGTAATTCACAAAGTGTATTCCAATAAGATGCATCTAATTCAATCATCTGCTGCTTCTGCTCTTCCATAACCCTCATTACTGAAAATCATTTCTTGAATAAGCTTTCTGATTGCTCTCTTTTTTTTTTTTTTTAAAGGGAAAACGTGTCCTGTGTGTTTTATCTTTTCGTTCTCAGTTAAATCTGCAGTCCTGGCTTACATTTTTTTACGCCTTGTTATTTTAACGACCGCACAGATGATATTCAAAATTTTTTTTTTCAGCCCAGAATCTGTCAACACAGCATCAAACGAGGTATCCTGAGATGTCTTGTTTGCACATGTCTGTTGTTTTGTTTAAACGACAGGCTGCAGTATTTAATGAGTGAAAAAAAAAATGTATTCCAAGGAAAATGAATAAGAATAAACAGTTAGTTGTCTTTGCCAAAATGGGTCTCCTGACACGTTTTGCTTATCTCTTTCAGTGAATAACATCTTGTTACAGCAGAGAATCAAATCTGCATGTGAAGTGGTGATTACCGCACATTAGTGTACATCTACATTTTTCATTTTTATGCACCCCAGCACACACAAAGATGACCGCTGCACTCCAACACACACATTTATGCTTGACCGTTTGAATTGCACCGTCATCACGATAGCAGTTTGCCTCCATTTTGTCTGCTATTTGCTGGAGACGGCCATATTTAAATCTAATGAGCTTCGCTGAGACACAGCTCCTGGCTGCACTGAGGTTGTGTGAGACGTGTGGAACCTAATCCTCTCTCACACAGATCACTGACTTACAGCGATCAGCTAATAACTCTGCCAACTCTCTCATTAACTGCTCTCAGTAACTCTGGTCCGGCGCCCATGAACTGCTCAGACCTGAAACACGCACACATTCGCGCTCTCTCTTTTGCTCCCTCGTGCGATGCTACCTTTGTTAGACGATTGCATTGACTTTTATGTATTGTGGACAGCATAATCCAAAACACCACCTAAACCATAATCACTTAATGCCTTCGATTCACACCGTACTCCTAACCAGGACCACAGAAATTACGTTTTGCCTCATTAGGACCGGGCTACTGGTCCCCGTGTGGACTGCAGGTCCTGACAAGGTCGGTGTTCACACCCGAAAAGGTCCCAATGAGGTAACAGAAACATGTGCAGATGCAGTCAGATTTAAGAGTTATTAGTCAGTCGTCAGAAAACTAAGACATGCTATCAGGTAACTGCTGTAGTCAGCATGCTAACATCATCTTAGGTTAGCCTCTTAGCAGGCCAACGTTGACTAATAAGCACTACTCAGAAAGAATTTGACTGAGTTTTAGTTTTGCAGGTTTTTTATACAAACCAAATTATTGAACAAAGAGGAACTTGACCTCATGATGGTGTGATGAAAAGTTAAGGAATCAACAAAGTGATTTTAGCCTGTTGTCAGGGAAGCACGAATGTCCTCACCAATATTTGGTGCCAGGTAGTGACCTGGTTTTTCATCCGTTATCCATTACATCATTCAGATTTTATTTCTGGGTACCAGCCACGGCTTAAAACATCATCAACATAACATCGGGACAGTGTCGGTGGGATTTGATCAGATTTGACCAAAAGCGCAAGCAACTCCAAAACTGTTATCGCAGTCAGATGCAGCTCAACTCTAATTGGCACACTTCCAGGAAAATAAGAACAAAAACGGTCAAAACCGTTCTAACTTTGGCAGTGCAAAAGTGCGTTGTCGTTACTCCCAGTAAGAAGCCGTTTGTTTCAAGACATTTAATATTGTCCTGATTGATAATTTCCCGCAACCAGCACTAAATGTGGACACAGCTTCGGGCATCAACGTCACCCTCAAACCCCTTATAACCAATGTATGGACATTACTGAGAGTACGAACTCCATCCATATCTAAGCTGTGAGTCATCATCAGCTAAAGGCCGCTACATCAGAAGCTTAGTGAGAAATATCTTGCTCAAATTCCACCTGCTCAGACACACATGTTGTCCACATACATATATTTGCACTGGGGGCCTCTAGATGGAATAATGAGCCAGACGACTAACCTTTAATCAGGGAGTCTGGGATGGAGTCTTTGTGCCTTCGGCAAAGCTCCAAATTCCCTACAACTCTTTGTAGCCTCTTTTTTTTTTTTTTTTTTTTCTTTTTCAAAGGGTGGATTCATATATCACCGATGTTAAGATGAGATTTATGCAATGTCATAGTGTTGGTCTTGTGTCCTTTTGATGCTTTCCAAACCTTTAGTGATGATTTATACAGTGGGTTGTGGTGAGAAAAGTTGCCTGAACTATACGATTATAAATGAATGATATTATGAGTAACCAGGTAAACCCAGACCTACTTAATGTTAGTGATTTATGACAGTAAGTGTGTACGTGGTGACTCCACATCAGCCGTTGTCTCTCGGTGAGTAAAATCTGGTTGATCACTTTTATGACCATTTCACTTTCTTTGCCATTCACCTCGTTGATGTGTGCTCGGAGAATATAACCTTATTAATGCTTTAATGATATCATCTGAGCGTAATGAACTAATGTGTCTAGTGGATGTCGCTCCTATCTGCCAATCTCCTTTCATCAAGTGGAGTGATTGGTAGGTGGGCATGTTGGTAATCTTTATCGCAATTTTAATAGCTCCCATTAAGTCCCTCGTTCCATTACTTTTCACAGTGATTCAAAACCTGCTGACAGCAGCAGCAGCTGGCTGGCAAGCAGAAACGGGCATCCTCATTATTTCACAATCAGGAGTCTTTTTATTTACCTCGCAGTCTCTTCGGAGCTAATGGAAATGTTTTTCTTATTAAAATCAGACAAGGACAGTTTGAACTGCTCAGCAGTGAAGTACCCGAGCTCTTCAAACTCTGACAATTGGCTTCCAAATACGTGTATCTGCAGAGCCAGTCACAATTTGTACTTTTGGTGCTGAAAATAAAATCTGGCATTGAAAAATCACCTGAAAAGGACACATTGACATTGAAACATTTGAAAAAAGTTCTCGTTAAAAATATAATACATGAATGAAAAGAAAATCACAGCTTTTATCAAAAAATACATTTTAGATTATTGTTCATCGTTGTTTGATCATTACTGTCCGCTTTATTTAATTTTGAGAAATTCTGTCACAATCTTCAGGATTTCACTTAATCCGTCATCTTACACTGACAGTGATTTTTACGCTGACGTTTCTTTTCAGTGACTGCACCTGCCTATAATTTGCATACTGCTGACACAGCCGCATGGATGTATTATTGCCTACAAAATGAGATTTGTCTGGTAACATTTTAAATCAGGATCAGTACCAACAGGATTTAAGTGTTTTCATGACTTCTTGACAAGATGACAAGATCTTATAAATGCGATAACCCCAAATATTTGGCAAAACAGAAGAATTCTGCAGTTACATGAGCTGCAGGGTCAGCAGTACAGAGCGGACCTCTCCTGAACTAGGAAACAGTTATCCAGCTAATAACATCCATCTTTAACCCAGTTTAATTCTTGGTGAGAATGTGTATTTTCTTTGAATATTTTAAAATGTCTATATTTCATTGTTCTGTGAATTTTGTGGTTATTGTACTAGTGTATCTTTTTCCTATCCTTTTTTTAGTTCAGGTTTTGTTTTCAATGCCAAAGTTTATTTCCAGGAACACATATGTCACTCTTCTGACTCCATAGCTCTCCTGCATTGGCAGCATTGTAAATAATAGCAAATCTTATTTGACCCTGGTGCAATTTCTTTCAGTTGGTAAATCTGACAAAAAAAACAACCAGTTTTTATTTAATGAAAAGTTGGAAGAAAGCTACAAAATCTTTGTGCTGTGTTTAGTGTTTCTGAGCTGGATCAGCAGATTCAGAGGACGTTCTGGGCTCAAACACTGCCTTCACAATAACTGCAGTTATTGTTGCTATTGCTTTTCCCTCCATAAAAGGATCACCTGCACAAACTCATCGCTGTGTGTAGACCAGGAAATGTCTAAAGTGGGTTATTGGCTGTCGAGAGCTGTGGGGAGGTGTATGGGGGGTACAACTGTTGTTTAAAGGGCAATTCTAGTTTTTGCTGATTTGTTTATCGTCCTGTTACCATTTAACGTCACTCCAGAACTTTTCATAGTGCTTTTTCTTATTATGATAGTTGTAGTTTGTTGTCTTTTTGTTGCATGTTTAAGTCTTTCCAAGTCTTATTTAATTGGCCCATTTATAGTACTTTAAACTGTAGTTGTGTTAAAAATTATTACTCATTTCCATGTAATTTTGTAACATCTGTCATAATTTTATTAATTGTCTTAGTTGTGATTATTACTGATGTCCAGTGGAATTGCAATGTGATTATGGCCTATTTAACTTTAGTTTGATGGCATATTTTTTTGTACAATTATAAATCCTATTTAAACTGTTGTCGTCGGCTCCTTCCACTCTCGTGTTCCTTTAAATCACCTGGATTTGATTGACAGAAGGTGGAGGCAGAATCTCAAAGCTTGGCTGCAAGTTTTCTTTTGAAAACCAAAAATCTGTGTTGCAGACAGCAGAAATACGAAAGCCCTTCACTCTCACTGTGGACTCCAAGTGTGTCCATACATGCCCACTCTATTAAGGAGACGGGATCGGATTTATGGATTTGCATTATTTGTATTTTAAAGGAGATGAATGAGCCTTTATATCATGGTGTTTGGCAAGCTAAGCAAAATAAACCAGACAAAAAAAAAATTGAATGTCAATTTAAATTTTGATCTGTTACTCCTTAAATCCTTTTTTTTTTTTTTTTTAAGTCTGTCTCCTTTGGCTGAAGATAGATTACAGCATCACTATATAAACAGTACTGATGTTCACTGAATATTAACCTCCTTACATGCTGTCTGTGGGGCACTTCACATTATAATGATGTGGATATTTTGCAGCCCGGTTTCTTTTTACAGAACAAGTCCTGGAAGAATAAAAGATGTCTTCTTTGCTGAATAATACACGGCTTCATAAAATCCATATGATCCTGGTAAGAAAAATGGGTCCTTGTACCATTTAATTATTAGAAATTACTGCGTGGAAAAGTTTTATAATAATAGCCCTTCAGAGAAATACATAAGCATTTATCCTGTAAGGGAGAAGGCCTTTGGTTGTTTGCTTTGTAATTAAGGACGGCACAGCTCCTGGAGCTAAACAGCTCCCTCCTCCTCCTCCTCCTCCTCCTCCTCTCTCTCCCTCTCCTCTTGTCGGCAGCACCGCTCAGTGTAATCTCCGGCCTTAATAAACACATGCACACATGCAGATACATGCGTGCACACACACACTGTGACACACACATATTCTCTGTGAAATCCCTTTAGCTGGAAGAGCATGCTGTCTTAGCAGTGGAGGCCTTCACCACGAGCTGCAGCGGCTATATATAGAAGTCATCATAGTCGGCTTTCAGGCCCCCTCATCTATTTTCCCTCTCTTCTTCTTTTCTGTATTAACCGCACCAGTGGTTTTCTTTTCCTAAAGTGCTTTTGAGCCGGACAGCCCATCCTCACTAGTGTCCTTGAAAAGGTTACGCACATGTTTCATTCTTCTCCATTTTGACTATCTCCTGCAGAGAGACACGGCGGAGGAGCTGGAAAGAGAGAGAGAAATAGACAGTCCCTCCTGATTGAGAATGATTAAAAGCAGCGGGTTGTCACACCCTGCCGGTACTGATGACTCGACAAAATTACAGTGTGTTAAAGACGGGAGGAGGAGGAGGAAGGAGGAGGAAGGAGGAAAGAAAGAGGAAGGCGAACGCGAACGCGCATGGAAAGAAACGGCAATCTAAAACCTGTTTTGACAAATTGATGTTGAGTAGAGCCTGAAATCCCTCGAGTCGACCTGCCCGCCCCAACACACACACACACACACACACACACACACACGCACACACACACACACACACACACACACACACACCCACACAGGTTACCTCATTATATACCCAGTGACCTCATTATATCTTACAGAAACAAGCGTTCCTCTGTGCGACCCCCAAGCCTTGAAATACGGGGCCCCTAGGATCCCATTAAGACGACGCTCGGTTTGAAGACCACTCAGAGACCGTCGCTGCTCCACTTGATTCACGGCCATTAATGTACCAACTGGTGAAGTGCAGCAGCTCTTAGCTGCTTGCGGTGGTGTTGTTAAAGTTAATGTTTGATTATGGGGTCTCTGATTTGCCATCTGGACTGCACAGTTGAAGACATTAGTATGGTTATAGCACTGCCACTTCCTGTGCCCATCTACAGCTACAGGAGATAATTTGAGTTTTTATGTTTTTTTTTTTTTTTTACAGGTGAAAACGTGAAAAGTGGATTATCACCTTAATACAGAAGTAGAGATCTGAGACAATTTAAATCACTTTGCAAATTAAATGGAGATTGGAAGATTGTGGAAAATATTAACAGACTGACAATAAAAAAAAAAAAAAAGAGAGAAAGTATTAAAGTGTTGGGCAGTGCAGTAGAGCGTTGCTTAATAATGAGTAGCACAAGGGGTTACAAATTTAAATTCAGTGATTACAGTGCAATTACTGAACCCTGCAGCTTTACTAAGAAGACATGAGTTATGTTAGTCTGTGTGAGTTATGTTAAGCTAGGTGTTAATTGTCAGTAAATGACTAAAACATAGGCTGTGTAC
The DNA here is from genome assembly GCF_022577435.1 of Embiotoca jacksoni. Classification (NCBI taxonomy): domain Eukaryota; kingdom Metazoa; phylum Chordata; class Actinopteri; family Embiotocidae; genus Embiotoca; species Embiotoca jacksoni. The sequence goes on from NW_027185374.1 coordinate 8,821,730, forward strand.
TTATTAAACCATGAGGTCTGGTTTCCCATTTGTACAAGTATTCAATACAGAAAATGAGACGTGTGTGTGTGGAGGATATGGAGGTGTTTAAAGGCACTTTCGATGGAGCAGGCAATGTAAGGAATTACTTTGGTGCTGTGCAATGATGTGCAGTTTCCCCCAATCCTCTGTGAAAAGGATTGCAATTAATGGTCAACAGCTGTTTGTATATGAAGCCGATCGCCAGCTTCATCGTAAATTCGTCCTAAATGAACCATGCTAGTTTTGGTTGTCATGCAACTGTGCTGTTCATAAGGTTGGGGGGACTTTCAGTTAGTTGACACCATAGACTGTATATAACTGGATGCAGTTTCAGAGCCAATCATAAAGTGGCTTGAAATGCATTACCACTGAGAGCCACGAGGGGGTTAGCTCCAAAAAGTCTCTGGCCCCATAGACTCCCATTCAACTTCTCTTTTGAAATAAAACGTCAATACATTTTTATCCACATTCCACTCATTATGGTGTCACTCGCTAGATTCAATCCTTCTGATCAGTTTTCTGTCAGTCTCTGAAAATAGTTCCATAATTAATTTGATATTAGGCCTTATAGAGCAGCATATTTATGGGTGTGCCTGTTTGATTGACATGCCTGAGGTGCAGCCAGATTTCCGCTACAGGTGAGCGAGCGGGGTGTCTTTGGGTTTACGCTCATTTCAGTTCGCTGCTGTTGATAACTAATGCTTCCCTTGAACCTAAACGAAGCGGGTGTGACAGGCTGCTAAATGACTCGTATGCTCTCCACCTAAAATATTGTGTGTCAGACTCCACACATACATCATTCTGCAATGTGACACTCTCACATCCAGTCAAAGTAACAATTAGCAAAGCACATTTTTGAACAATTGAACAATTTAAAAAAAGGATTTTCGATCTTGGAGAAAGCAGAGTTTATATGTGGCGTTGTCAAGGTGTTCATGTACAGCAGTTTTATAAAGAAGCATCGGAAAATGAAAAGGTTCAGGACAACAGAAAAATCTCCAACATGTCTTTCATGTTGAAGGATTGATTCCTTACTGTCAGAACAACCCAATCATAGAGCCTTTCAGTCTGCTTAAAGAAATAATATATTATTTTAAGAAGTTGTAGCCTAACTGTTTAACATGTGTAACACTTCCCTGTTCGGCAATATTTAGTAATTACGCTTAATTAAAGCAGGCAGAAACACTGTTTTATGAAAATGGTATCACCTGAATATCATTTGCAGTGACGACTGGCACCGTATTACCACACAGTCTTTCACGATGCACGTTGATCTAACACTTGGATGATAAATCTTGAAGGTGAGACATGACAGCCTATTTTCTTGTGTGTGGGTGAAAACCTGAGGCAAATTGTTCCAAGGTGAGGTTTTTATGCTTTAGCTATATTCAGTAGCATTCTGCTTGTATGTCCTGTGGGAAGGTAGAATTGGAGGACAGCTAAAATTTTCTCTCAGTTCATTTTTAGCATATAGAAACAGCTGTGCACTGAAATTTCATTTCCACCCCTTTTGAATGATTTTGGCTCATGAACATTTACTTAGTAGCAACTCATCAGGCCAAAACAGAGCACTGAATGTTCGTACTTTTCAGGACCACCAACCCACATGAGGTGTGGAAAGTAGGAAAATTCTGGATGCAGCGGAGGCGTTTTCTTTGAATTCGATGAAGTTTGTTGTGCATCAGCCAAATCTTTGACTTTTATTTTATTATTTCCAATCTGTATAAGTTGATCGTTACAACCCTCATGAGTAGGTTTGCTCTATAGTCTAATAATCACTGTATTTCCTTCAGGATTTAGTGGTGACCAAAGTAATAAAAGAGTGAAATACAAATAGAAATACAGACAGACCAATACAGACATAAATATACAGTAAATGGCCGCTAATGTTTTTTTATTACCTGTTGGTTGTGTAAACGGGCAACTGTGTGGTAACGAGTCTGCTAGAGCCAGACTGATTTTTGTGGCTGATACTGATTCTGATATTAGAGAGTAAAAAGTACAGTACAGTTATATATGAATACACTTTTTTAAGTGTGATTATTAAACACTTTTAAAACTTGTAACAAAGATATGTAAAAATAAACAGGAAACTTTAATAATAATAAATGACTATAAAAAAGACACAACTAGAACAACTTCTAATTTATCCCAAACATCTTTATCGACATAATGTTCTGTAAAAATGTTTTTTATATCCTGAGTGATACACCAATATGAGGCAATAAAAATGTAATATATCGGCCAGCCAACAGAACAGTCGGGCTCTAGTGTTTCCCATGTGGCATCGACCATTTAAGGTGGTAATATGTCAGTCCAGGTTAAAAAAAAAAAAAAAAAAAAGAAGCAATTCAGTGTTTTCTATTACAACCCCATTTCCAAAAATGTTGGTACGCTGCTTAAAATGTAAATAAAAACAGAATCGGTTTATTTGCAAATCAAGTAAACCCGCTTTTAATTGAAAATACACCAAAGACAACGGTGTTACACAACCTTTCCAGTCTGTATTTGCCCCTGTGACAACTTTTTGAAACGTGTTGCTGGCATCAAATTTAAATTGAGCACATATTTTTCAGAAAAAAAATATAATTTCTCAGTTTGAACATTTGATAAGTTGACTTTAGTCTATTTTCAATTAAATATGGGTTTACATGATTTGCAAATAGTCACATTCTGTTTTTATTTACATTTTACACAGTCTCCCAACTTTTTGGGGAAATGGGGTTGTATTAGAAAATAAAAATAATTCTTATTGGTTGTAAGGTTATGATTACTTGAATATTTCTAATCTGTATTTGTGAATGCAGGCAGTAACTCCTTGATAGATGGCCCAGGGTCCATGGGGAGGAATCGGTCTGTCAGTGTACCTTTGCATCCTGCCAGTGCTACCCGTCGATGTTAACATTTAAATTGCTACCTCGCTGCAGGCCCAGAGATGAGCAGAAATGTCATTGTGTGATGACAAATAAACAATGCCTCTGTCCTGACTTGATTCCTCTCTTTATTGGACAAAAAAGCGGAAAGGGCCATTTGCATTTTAGTGAAACGTGGGCTAGAAATCCTCGGGCACACACAAAGAGCTGCCGGTGTGACGCTTCGAAATGTGACATCGTGCCACAAATAAAAGTCAATCCCTCAAAGGCTACACGTTTTTGTTTTTTTTTCTTCGCTCTTGCTTTCTGTGAACACTCTCACTCACACACACACACAGGCCCAGCGGCCATTTGTTGTTTGAGCAGCATGTACCCATCAAATCCTGCCTCCCCTTCCATCCCCGCAACCTCTCTCTCCGAGCGTGCATCACAGGCCTGACAGACAGCGCTGGGGCCGAATCGCTCCCTCAGCTGTGGAGGTCTGCTCTTGTGTGTAATACTGATCTGTGTGCCATCAGCCACCAGTGGCTTCACTTACACACTGCCACGTAGAAGCCTGTTTTATGTCAAAGATCAAGAAACTATTTATTTTCTTATCTTTGCAACACTGCAGATAGCGCAAGCCGGCTGATCTCCGAGTTGAAGAAACAACATTTGTTTTTCTACTTTAACTGTAAAATTAGAGAGCATACATTGATGCTTCTGTGTGTGAATATTGTTGCTCAACCTTCCCAACACCTCTAAGCCAACTCGGCATTACAGCGTTACAATGTCTCATTTAACTTCATTTTAAGTAACTACCATTTTTAGGCTATGATAACTGCAAGCCTCTCGCTTTGCGATTCGATTTCTTTCACACAGCAGCAGTCGTCAGGAGTGGAACTGCAAGGCATATGGAGGAGCGCTAATGCAGGAATGTTTATTAGCACAGAAATTCAACCTTTATGAGCCTTCAACACCACACGTTACTAAACTAATGCGGCCGCTGCGATCGTGCTCAGGGCTCGTCCCGAATGAACGTCTCATTTAGCATGCAGGGCAAGATCATGTTTAATCTGTAAAAGCAAAGATGTTAATCTGTTATTGATGTTGATGACTGGCAGTCCCAGCTGGATCTGCTTTGCTATTCATAGAGTTGACTCCGAGCGTCCTCGCCTCAGCCTGTTCCACGCGCCGTTGCAGGGCGTGATTTGCACAAACCATCGCCCTGCGCCAATATACTGTGTGTATGCGTGTCCCTGCTTGCGTGCATGTCAATGTGTTACAGAGGGAGACATTGTGTGCATGACCTAGTAGCTCTGTAGGTGTATACTGTTGAGACGGCTTTCAGCAAAGAGGTATATGTTTCCTTCACACAACGCTTCTCTCGTCTCCTGTACCTTTGCAGCTCCACTGCTGATTCATCATTTTTATTGTGGAAAGAAAGAGAGCTAACTGTATTCGCTCTGTAATGTAGTGCATCTGTAGTTTAAAGACATAGCTCAGGACCCAAAAGTTGCTCATGGGGAATCATAAAAAAAATGTTGAATGGATAATGATAAGGGACAGCTACCTACAGTATGTTATGATGGGCACGACTGTGCAGTAATTGTACTGAATTATCCTCTACTGTTTACTACAAAATCTGCTCTGCATGAAATATTATTTTGACATGTTGACTCTGACTAATACATTTTTTGGAAATCAAATCTTGGAAAACCACAATCTCAGTCCTCTCTTACATGCAGCCTGCATCATTGCCAGAGTCGGTTACCCTGGGAAAGGTCATATATACAGTATATGTGTCTTTAATGTCTTCCATGCAAATTCAGGAAAACAAATAACCTAAACATTCATGGACTAAATTACATATTGGAAAGAAGCCGGCGCCCAGCTTCGACACTAACTAGGTATGTGTTCTCTCGACATCATAAGAAAACCAGAAGAGAGAAACAGAATTTTGTATTACTTACCCCTGCAGGCATCATTTTGCACAAATCATACATTCACTTGTATTGTGCTTCAAAAGACTGCTGAATAATTTTTTGGAATTTACAGTTTTTGCCTGTTTCTAACCTCCATGAATGTTAGTGAAGCAGAAAAGGCTAATATATATTTTCCACATTTCCAATATAATTTCCAGAGCATATTTCTGAATAAGGTCGCTTTGTCTATGCTGTATGAAATATATAGGGGACATGTGCTGCCTTATAATGGAGCCTGAGCTTGTGGTTACGACACGGCGAGATGTGTGGCGCACACACCTTATGCTTCACAACAACAACAACAACAACGTTAACGGCGTCTAGAAGCCACAGAGGCTAGCAATTTAGCTAACAGATGGGAAACGTAATGCAGGAAATACAGAAGACATATTGACAGAAGGAAAACATGAGGACGTTGGGGATACCAATTTTCCTCGATGCATTATTTAAGTAATGAAGAAAAACTCTACATAACTAAAATTACAATATATTGGCGTAACCTGGTCGGTAATGATGGGAGAGATTCCCATGTTTGCGAATTGTGAGCATTTTCAAACCCTCTGAGAACTTAAGATGGAAGCTGCCTGTCTTCTTGGGCTGTTGTTTCTCCCTGTTTCTCCCTGTCTTAATTAATGAACGGAAAGAAAACCAAAATTGGCAGAAGCATCCATTTCATACATTTCTTCAAAAAACTAGACAGCTTGCCAAAAAAAACCTTTTAATGGCTACTATGTAATTTGACCAAAACACAACAATGAGTGAAGGTAATTTTACTGCAAAGTTAGACTTGTGAGAGTTAAAATATTATGATTGTAGACTAGAGCTTATTACATTTCAATGTATTGACTTTAATGATAGACTTTGTCTAACATGGGAGACCCATATTTCATTACTTTTGTTGTACACTTCCTTTTCGGTGTCAAATCAGATATGTGGACTTTGATTATGACACAAATGACACATTTGATTCATGATTATGACACAAAGTTTTTTCCCCCACAATAAATGGTCATGTACTGATCTGTGAGTGTGAATTCTGGTCTTTTTAAAAAAAATTCTTGCTACAACCGTGCAGCTGTTATCAGTCTAGATTTGATTTAGAGTTTTCTTTATAAATTGTGGTAACTTTGCTGTAATGTGAAAGCAGCCTTGCTAAGGACATAAGTGAACACATCAGGACCGCTTCCCCTCACAAAAAAAAAGTGGCAATACCCCCGTAATGGGCAAAGTTAAAGGTTTGAAATCTAAAATAATCTTGTCAAAAATAGAAAAGAAAATTTTCCACAAATTAAAATGTTATCTGGGCTGCATGAACTTGGTATTATATTGAGTGCAAACATCTGAGCTGGATGAATAGTACCAATCAACAGCGCTTTGAATGTGCTGCTTGTTGTGGTGTTCTCATTACCTTTGCATTTGTGACAACACTAATTTGAGTATGAAAGAAAAAACACCATTCAGGCGCCCTTGTTGAGTTCAATAAGCCCACAGTGTTAATTCATCACCTTGCATTACAATGCCACAACTGCACACGGAACCACACAGACACAAACACGCTCACACATCCATTAAGTGGCGGGTCGGATATCCAGCCGTGAAATCCACCGCTGAATATGGAGTGCTTCCGCTCGGGCAAAGAGAGATCCATTGATCGCTATCTCCCGACATAAAAGAGAGTATTGATGCCATACCCCACAAGGACTGGTGCAAGACATGCAGACGGAGCGGAATCACACACTGAGGAGGAGTCTGACCTCTGTGACCCCCCCCGCCCATTGGAAAGAGTGGATTCCTCTCCTGTCTTGGCGGTACACTCCGAGTGCCCCAGGAAGGCCGTCGCTCACCTCTTATCTGAAGTCTCCAGTTGACAAGAGGAGGATGTTACAGGAAATATTAATTTATCGAGACTAAAATTCCTTATGCACACTTTGCATCCTAATATCTTCCTAAATTTCCAGTTTTCCACACAACATTGGCCTCCTCTACCATCACCACTGTACTGAAACATGTCCTGCGTTCCGAATCGCGTACTTTTAGTACGGACTGCAGATACCCTACAAAGTATGTACGGTAGCTTGTAGAATGTGTACAATTGGGACATACCACTTTATCCTCAAAATACGGCTTTAACTTTGACCCACTTGGTCATATCCACCACGTTCCGCAGCGCGACGTGTGAAGTAAAAAGGATGCGATTTGGAGCAAGTACACTTCCTTTTAATACTTTTTCTTCTTCTCCTTCTTCTTCCTTTTGCGGGTGGCACATTAGCGCCACCAACTCTCACTGCGGCATCAGTCAATGTAACGTATCTTCCACTGCGCAAAGGATTGTGGGTCAGAACAGCTCAAGTAGCATGCTGACCTACATACTGCAACGGATGTAGTAGAACATCCTGGTACTTTTGACATACTATGTTTAACATACTAAGTATTGGGACATACTGAATCTTTTTCTGGCATGCTAAATAGTTTAGTTGTAAGGATATTGGAACACGGGGATGATTCTTTTTTGGTCCTTACTTCTTCCTCCTTCTTCTGCTAAGGGACAAGGCCAAGAAACCTGATCTGAATGAACCAAGTTAGTGATAATGAGGAGTATGATAATGACCATGCTACACTCTGACCCTTAACTCCTTATTCAAATTCAGTGCGATGATGGAATTGAATTTCTCCCAGCCTTATCCAGTGGAGACCCACGAGAAAAGTGACCTACTTGAGTCAAAAGTAGTAGCTTAAAAAGGACTGCGGTATTAAATTATTTTAGCATATAGGACCAAAATAATTCATCCATAAAGCGGCATCACTTTCCTGCTGCAGGATTCTTAAAAGAATACACATTGTCCTCATACATCTAATGAATTTAAATCTATATTTAATACACCTGCAATGACGACTTCACTTCCTATGAACTGAATTTATTAGTGTGGCATCAAAAAAAAAAAAGACATGCTAAATAATGTGCCCACGAGCAAAGGATGTGACTCAGTTTTCATGTTACACGTCCCCAGTGGAACATTGGCTTATAAAGCGCTCCTCCATAAAATGTCTGCTGTTATGCTGCTCTGGCAGCCTCCGGGCAGAGGTAGTTTGAATTTCTCAGACATTTCAAATTTTTTTTTCTGTGTGGGACAGAAAAAAACAGTAAACACGCTCTTAAATGTGGTTTATAAGCACGGATCATCTACATAGTCTGTCGTTTTTGTCTTGTGCTTGCTGTTTTCCGTATCATATTTCCCCCTTTTATGTGGCTGTATTTGATTTGTAAGTAAGACGCACTCTCAAGCGGCTTGTCCGGTATTCAATTATCACCACAGCACATGTATACGGTGACAGTTTTTGAGCAGACAAGCTGTGATAACAGAAGAAGTACTGTCAATTTGCAAAACACTTTATTCGTGTGCAATGCACGGTGTTTTGTGACAATTTACAGCATGCAGGTGTCTACAGAGAATACAGTCAAAAGCTGCTGTTCAGCTTCCTGTGGAGTGGGTGCGAGATAACTGTCTGTCTTCCAGCCTGCGTGAGCAAACATCAAAGCCTCCTGTCAAAAACTTCTGATGGAGTTGGAACAGTGACATATTTCAGAGCTATAATCAGTCACAATATGACAGAGAAATTACCACTTTCCCTCAAGAGCAATCAGTCAGTTCTAGTGCCAATCAGCTCATCTGACGCTCACACAAATAGACATGTCAACCCCCCACACCGAACCACCCCCCCCTCCTCTTACTCTGCTTATAACACTCCAGTTTCTTTTGTGTGTGTGTGTGTGTGTGTGTGTGTGTGTGTGTGTGTGTGTGTGTGGTGGGAGGGGGGGGGTGTTTGGAGCACTGAGGAAATTCTGAGGAAGCTTTGCACTCCAGAGACATTAAGTCCTTAAGCAAAAACATCTGTGCCCGTCTCATTAAAATACATATTTGATTCTCAAAAATGGTGCAAACACTCATGGGCGGTGTTATTAACTCCTCCAATTTGCATCCATGCGATTTGCTGAATACCTTTTTAAGTGTAGTTGCAGACACATCTTTTGACAGTCTATCTCACTGTGCGCAGCCGGCCAGCGCTCCTGGTCAGTGTTAAATGATCATGTTCCAGTCGGATGGTCTGACCGAGCTCCGCCGTGCAGCCACGGTTGCCCGGAGTGACAGGGCTCCGTTTGAGCAGAAAGAGAAGACGGCCTCCTACTGGTCTGCCGTCGCTCGGGCAGCGGCGTGGGGTGGGAGAAGTGGAGGACGGAGGGGGGGGGGGGGGATGGACAGAAGGGGAAGAGCGGGGGGGTGTTTGTGTCAGGAGTGTTTTCTGTTGCTTCCTCTGTAATCTGACCAAAGCAAGGAGAGGGAGCGGAGGCTGAGGGGAGGCGAGTAGTTGTAAAGTGAATATGCCACACCGGCAGGCCCCGTGGGACGACACTGCTCAGTCACAGCTCTGATTACAGAGGGGAGGGATACAGGAGGACGACTGGAAACAAGGAGGATGGTGTGACAACAGGGGACGGAAAGGGACATGGGGGGGGGGGGGGAACGCTAAATAGATAGAACATAAGCTGGAGATGGCTGACGAAAGAGCGGAGAAAGGAGAGAAAAACTGCCTGAGAGAAAGAAATTTAAATCAAAACCCTTGCTAAGTGCTATTTATATTTGTTTAGCCCGGGATTTTTTTTTTTTTTTTTTTTTTTTTTTTTTTTCCCCCACACAGGTTGAAGTTCTTGCTTCTATCAGAAATCTTCCAGTCAACAAGTCTTGTGCTGCAGTGTATAACTCAATCACAAAGTCAAGACATGGATTTGCCTTCCAGAGTCAATACTGCAGCTACACTGAATTCATTTCCATTTGCATTGCCTCAACCCTGGGCTCCGTGCTCCCCTCTGTGCTATTGATCTATGTAGCCTTTGCGATGTGAGGATTTTGAACGCTGGAGGAGAAGCGTTTGATATAATTTTCATTTAAGCAGTTGTGAATAATTATATAGCATGAGCATGAACACTGACACAAAAGCAGAAAAATAAGCCTTGTTTTTTCATCCTAGCAATCAGTGTTCTTTTATACAAAGCTGCGGAATTGGAAATACAATTTGTTTGTTTTTTTACAACGTCGATAATTACAGCCAATGAATAGGCACAAAGAGGGAGTATGAAGAATGACAGTCAACCAATAAAGGGAGATGAAACAAACTGTGCCGATCAGAAGGCCAAAAACATTCAATATGTCAGAGCAAAGCCAAAGAGACACAGCGAGGGGGAGATTGAGACTGAGTAATGAGAGTCAGTGTTCGTCTGTCTTTGGGCTCAAGGTTGTTCCTGGTCCTGATATTCATCTGCATTCAGTGATGTGGGGCAGATGGATTAGTTTAATATTGAATTAGAACTGTCTTTTTAGAATGCCTCTCCATGTTCACAGTTTGCTCGTATAACGTCTTGTGTCATTCATCTTCAGCAGCCTTCCCTTCGTCTTCTTGCGGGGAGAAATCTGAAAGGCAAGCACAGAGGAGAGGGAAGTTAGACATGAGATTGTGTTACTTTTCCATGAGCCAGTGTGTTGCTACCGATATTACAATTATATTTCTGTTTATAATGTATGTTTAAACTAACCCTAAAAACAGGCCATATTTGCTCATTAAGGTTGATGTGGTTAGCCTGGCTCTGTCCAGCTTCAGTTTTCACTGTGATTATAGTCCGGAAAGCCTGTTCACATTCAGGTTGTCTCAGCTTTTCTAAATAGCGGCCCAATCTGTGACCACCGGGGGTGGCCAAGTGCGATGTGATCGTAGTTCCAACGACAGCGGCGGTGCTAAAGGTAGATGACGTGATACGAACAGTTGTCGCACATATCGAGGAATTGAAGGAGTTTGTAAAGTCTGCGATGGTCGTGTATCCCACCAACTGTGATTTTGTTGGTTGACCTTCTCAAAAGAAGCCCAGGATAATCTATAATATATATATACTGTATATATATACTGTATATTTTAGTTTTTTAATAGAAGGAAGGTAAATCAAAGTTTAATCCAGATCATAATTACATTTTCACGTTTTGTACACGGTTGGCCACGTTGAAAAGGTTTTATTTCATTATTAATTACAGTTGTAGTCGTGCACTGAAAATGAATCCCGATTTTGCGTTTCTCACTTTAATTTGTATGCATCATAAGTAGCTAGCCCAATGCATCTCGGTCTTTTACTTTACTCTGTTTACATATCTAAACACACCCTGCTGTCTGATCAAAATGTCATGTCAGTAAAGCTCCAATAGACAGATTTAAATTGAACTGAAATGCAGGGCGTGAGGAGTCTACCAGAAGGGGCCTTGTCTGTCCCTCGGTAGCAAATAGGCTGCCACACATCTGTCAAACAAAAGAAAAAGTGAAAAGCACTAAAACAGACCAAGATTGAAAAAGTTATAAGAGGGTGCACACAACAAACTCTCTTGGCGTCTTTCATATCTAAATTCAAACCTATTTTACCTGCTTTAATTAAATTACCAAAGCAGCTGCCGATTATTTTACCACAGTAATGTTCAAATATTCTTAAAAACATAGACCCTCAAGAGTTGAAGAATAACCTGAAAAACCTGCTGTTGTTGTAAAATTATTTTATGTCACGCCACATAAAACGGAGAGGTCAAACCATTTCAAGGCTTAAGACTGAGAAGTTGTTGCTTATGTAGCATGCAGTCACTATAAAGCCTTCATTCCATTGTTCAGTGAAATGGACTCATTTTACAGCCGTGCACAGAGAAACTTCCAGGAAGCAACTCAAGCTACTTTGCAGAAAGAGCATTGTTTCTCATTTTTGATCTGATGCCTTTTGACTTCTTACCCAAGTTCATGTAACACGTTGAACTGGATCAGGATTTAAGATACACACTTTGGCATTTATGTTCCAACACAGCAACCCATCACGATGAGAAAAATATAAGGATGTTGAATAAGTGATGAAAATATGATTAAGGACAAACCATAGGCTTATTACTGAGTTTACTTTCCCGGCAGTTGTGAGCCCTGTAACATCGTTTTTTTTTTGATGGAATAGTTAAACCTTTCATCTAAAGACATTTGAAACCCAGACATTTCAATCACAACTATCCTGTCCCAGAACAATAATATATCCTCACAACGGTGAAAGCATTAACCGGACTGTACTGGATATTAAGGAATATAGTTGCAGACTTGGGGGGGGGGGGGGACAACAACTGTGCATCACGGCCTAATAAGTCGTTCATGAAAAATGGTTTGATGTCGATGAAAGATGTTTGAAAAAGTTCGAATAAATTTATCCCATCAAAACATACACAACTACTCTCTCTGTCCACATTTGACTGGCAGTCTGCTTCATACAGTCAAAACGCACGCGCACACACACACACACACACACACACACACACACACACACACACACACACACACACACACACACACACACACACACACACCTTTTCCATTCCCTTCACTGCCCTACCCTGGGGTGACTCCCCCAGACTGACAGTGTGGATGATTTCTCCTGTCAGGCTGTCTTAAGTGGACACTGTCACACCATAGCTGCGTCTGTCTCCCTCCACCCGAGCACGGCCGCCGTCTGATCCTGCCCTCACCTTCTCTGTGGGCTGCTCCCCCCCCCCCCCCCCCTAACTTTCTCCACCTCCTCACATCTTCACCTCTGTCCTGCAGACACAGCTGGTCTCAAAGGACTCAAAAGTTTCCCTTTCCCTTCAACACAAATCTCTTCCCTTTTTCCACGTGGGCGTAGTGAATCGAAATGGGACTCCGTGTAGTTGACTTTCAGGGGAAGCGCGTGCTCCTGCGGATGATGTGCAGGGGTAGCTGCTGTACATACGCTGGTTTTGCCGAGTCAGCAGTGGCCTCAAGATAAAAGCTCTGGTGTTTTTGACTTGCATCTGACAATCTGTGGCTTTCATAGTTTTACATTTTAAATGTGATCCATGGCTTTTGCGCAAACTCCCATAATAGGGGCGCTGTGAAAATTATTCAAGTAACACAGAGTTTATTAACAAACAAGTTAGTGCATGCATATTTATACAGTGTGTGTGTGTGTCCGTGTTTCTGCTCCTTCTCATTTTGTGCAATTATGATGTGAAAACCAGCGGAGGGCTATGAAAGTTGAAACATCCTGGTATCTATACTAGACACTCAGCATGGGTCTTAAAACCCTGACTAAGCTTTTTAAAACATTGAAACAGATTTTCAGAGTATTTGACACATTAAAAACAGTTTTGAGTACACTGAAATTGTTGAAGCAGCTTTTTAAATAAAACATTACAAGAGATTTTCAAACATATATATATATAAAAAAAATTAATTATTGAAGCACTGTAACAACTTTTTGAAACAGTGAACTGTTTTTAAGAATATTAGCTCTGCATTTTAACAAATGTTGGTTCTGCCGTACAGGTTTTTTTTTTCTCACTGTGTTTTTCTCTGAACTGAACAAGATGTGTGTCAGTCGCAACATTTCTGTGAAAAATCACAGGCACTGCAATAGGCTCGCTTTTCATGTCACTTGGGTATGAAGCGGGAATACTTAAAAGACAAAGAAGAAACGGAAGTGGTGTAACGTTTTTTTCTGGCCTGTCTTGGCGTTCAAAGTAAACTGGTACAATTTGCGAACAAAGAAAGAAATGGTGACAGACAAACTTCAAAAACAATTGCAATCCAAAGTTAAAGTGACAAAAGCACTCGGGTGACACTATTTGGATCTCTGGGAAATCCAGAACAACAAAAACAAAAACAGCTGCAATACTGCCTATCACCACAGGGGCCGCCAAAGAGAACAATGTTTTCCCCCCTCAGATTGTAACTTTATGGTAAAGTTTCCAAATTCCTCACACAATCATAAATCACTAACATTTCTCTACACAGTCTGTCTTTACTTTTGTGACATATTCCACTTTATATGAACGTTTTTGCAAATAGTTAGAAGGCACACACAATGCTGTCATGTTGATCTGTGACGTGTCATAAAGCAGCAGCTGCACATTGAAGTGAAATGTCCCTCACATTACACTAAATAATTTGTTCAAGTAAGTAAATGCATTGTGAATCCCTTTTTCATGTGACCACCATTTGAGTTCAGCATAGAAGTGATGAACTCCACCACTGTCCAGACAAAAAAAAGGGGGAAAAAAAGACTGAATATGTTAAATTTCGATAGCAGAATACTGCAAATGTCAATCTTTAATAGTTTCAAAAACTGAGACTGATATGATAAAAACATTAACGATTGTTACTCGTGGGAGGTTGGCAATCACATCTGAGGCAAGCCTCACCAGAGCTTGATGGTTATCCCCAGACCACCTTAGGGTGAACCCGAGAAGCTGTCTGGTCTCTACCTCATCTGACTTCAAAAGCAGCTTTTACAGTTTTTAAATGAAGCGCAGGGTGAAAGCTTTCTCATTTTCTTTTCATGCATTATATTGTATATCTTCCCCTATGTTGTCTCTACGTCTTACAACCATCAACATTAAGGATATGCTCGAAATGTTCCCTTTGAGACCGAAGCACAGCAAACCCTGCTTCCTCGATGGCTTACATGTAAGCAAGTGAGACGGGCCAACATTGTGCAATAAGAGACGGGATGATTGAAAGGGATGAATAAAGTAGAACAAAAGAGAAAGAGAGGGAGGAGGATCAGAGGACGGGACAAATTGCCTTTCAACAGTGGAGATGCCTGCAATCATAATGGGACATCAGACAGAAGGGTGTGTGTGTGTGTGTGCGTTTGTGTGTGTGTGCGCGCGAAAAACCGCAGCGAGCAACAGGATTCTGATTCATTACTGGAAATGTTTGTGAGAATCCCAGCATTTGTGGCTGGCCGATACAGAAGCGGAAAAACCGGAGGCTGTCGAGATCCAAAAAAAATACCAAACAAACTTAAATAGAGACAAAACTGACAAACATGTGTTTGGTCTGCAGTTGAGAGAAATGATGACACCCCTCCAGCCCAATCTGCTTCAAGGCCAATCGACACCCTTAAACTCAACGACTTTTTTTTTTTTTTTTTTTTTTAATATCTTTTTATTTCAGTACAGCACCGGCGTTACAGTGTTACGGCACACTATATGGCCTCAATATCCTCTTTCTGATCACTTGTAGGGAGGACAGAGAGAGAAGACCCGTGGCTATTCATCCTTATCGCTGCCGTTTTTGTCAATTTGTCATGTTATCGATCGCACAGGGAGGCATAGGCTCAGCAGCCCGCGAACAGGGGTGTAAGAGGAACAGAGACGCCACCTCTGCAGTTTGACCGTCACACCAGATAACTCGGGACCACACTGCTCTGTGTGTGCGTTTGTGTGCGCGCGTGTGTGCGTGTGTGTGTGTGTGTGTGTGCGTGCGTGTGTGTGTGATATATGTATGGATGTGCCCTTTTGTGCTTGGGCCCCTTGGTACGTCCATTTTGCGAGAATAGATGGATGAGGCACAACAGAACAATATACCCTATGACCTGGATACTAATAGAGCAGCCCCAGCCTTCATACACTTGGTGCTCTCGAGTGCCATACTCGCACACATATCGGTGCACGGCCACGCAGAGACACAAGAATCCGTTTGGCATCAAAAGGTTACATGTTTTTCCTAAAGGGTTTATAATAGAGAATTCGGGAGAGCGGTGTGTGCGTGTGCTCGTGTTACTCATGTTGCGGAGGCATAAATCCGTTGACACAATCAGATTGTGGGGACTTATCTTCCTTTTGGGGTCAAAAAGTAAGTCCCCATGACCCATATCTTAGTGGAAGCGTTAGGATTAGGCAAGCTGTGGTTTGCGTTCGAGAAAACTCTTAAGAAATGAATGCGACTCCACGTAATGTCCTCTGTAGTGATGGAAACCTCCTGTGTTTGACTGTGGGTGTTCTGAGCATTTTGCTCCAATAGCTGCAAAAAAATTAGCAGTAATAAAAGTACTTTTTTCTCTCCTCTTTTGCACTGATACACCGAAGCCATTTTTTTCAGAACCTTTCTTTCCTTCCATTTCGCAGCAGGTTGAAGCGCCTTGCTGTTCCCATAACCCGGAGTTGTTGGCTTAGTGCATGTTTTCCCACACCATTTGTGTGTATATATTTACAGGCAATCGCAGCGAGACTGTTTGCCGCTATTAAATATTAAAAGTGGGAGTGTTTGCTCTGGCTGATAGACCAGCCCTGCTAATGGCACTGAGTGAGTGAGTGCGTGTTAGTCATGAGACGAGACACTTAAGAGCAGGAGCTGCTTCTCCACTTCTCAACAGAAGGAAACAGTGCTCTTGGTATTTCAGAGAGGTCTGCTTACCCCTGAATTATCTCTGCCTCGCCTCGGCATGTAGGCTGTCTCAGCTCCTCAGCTGTCTGTCTTTCTGCTCGGGTCCCGTTTTAAGATTCACTGCCTGCAATGAGGCATCGCTAGTGGGGTCAGTGAATGAATCCTCCGAGGTTTTTGGGGGGGAGGTACAGTTGAATATAAATTTCACTTTCAGACAAGGTTGCCAAGATGTCCAATTGTTCAGCTGTAGCACAAAAACAGTTGAAGTTTATGTGTTTGACGGGAAAGGCCGACCGTATTTCAGGCTGAACTGCAACAGCGAGGCACCGCCGGTCGGCGGAACGCCTCGTGAAGAGCTGCAGTCACACTGCTGGGTGTGCAAATGCCACGCGGCTGACCGCAGTCGGCACCGTCGGGTGGCCGAAAGCCTTGTGACTGACAGTAGTTACACCACCGGGGTCTGTGAATGCTATGTGACAGACTGAAGTTACAACATCGGTCGGCCAAGTCGGTTTCAAATGTAAAGCTCATCCCGTTTATTTTTCTTAGCCGCTCAGACTAATTGTACTCGCCGTGGTAACGGCCCAAACCTCCCCCGTTCTCTCAACTTCCTCCACCACGTCCGGGGGAAATCCCGAACCGTTTGGGGATGTTTTGGTCATTATCCACAGTTCAGGAGCGTAGGTGAGGTCAGGGTTGGCGGTAGAGCAACCGGTAAAATAAAAAGACCGATACGGTGACCAATTACTGCTCCCTCTTCACCCGGCCTAATGGCGTTCTAACCTTGTTTAGAATGAAAAGCACCCTTGCGTTTTATACAGTCCAGCTGTATACTAGGTTTTAACCGTGTCTTGTAAACGATGCAATTAAAGTATTGTGAATTCAGGCCATTTGCAGTCACAAGAATTTGTTTCTCAGCACTGCTTGTTCCCCTCAGCTCAGTGGAGCATTTTAGCATCTTTCAGCTCGTTGTTTTGGTTTTACAAGCTTGCAAATATACTATTTTTTCTTTCTCGCCGTTACGGCTCTCGCAAACTGAAAAGCTCTCGCAGTATAAACCGATTTCACACTGCCTGCCTGCCCAACACCAAATGGATGCACAAAAGGAGCAACTAGCTTGTAAGGTAAAACAGCAGATGTCATTACTTCTTCAAACAAATTTAGATAGATATGTCCCACATGACAAACGGTCCCCTTGTTTTATACATCTCAATCTTGGGTTTCCATTGGTTTCCTTGAAAAAAAACAACACCACAGGGCTCAGGTGGTCCCGCACACAGGTACCCAGAGCTGGTAGGATCATTAGCAGTGCTGCTGGCTCAGTGGCACCTGCTCCCGCTGTCTGCTGTGCAGAATGTTGATGAATTACAGAGATTCGTTTGGGATTATTCGGATGATCGTGAGTGCAGCCTGAAAACAAAATACAAGCCACGCAAACTGGATGTAGGTCCACTCTACGCCGACCATCGGGGTTTGGCACCTTTTAATAGTTTGGATTATTACCACAGGCTGCTGATGAGTGTCTTGTCAGGAGTGCCTCCTTGTGATCTGATGAGTGTAGCCTCCCTTCTTTTTTTTCTTTTTTTTCCTCTTCCCCTCTCTTCTCTTTCCCAGACTTGTTCCTCTTCAATCAATGTCCCACACTATTTGCATCACTATATCTCAAACACTACCACCTGGGGTAAGGTATTAAACATTTATTGTGAATTAAGTCAGGAACCTGCACAGGGGTATGACAGTCTTCTTCAAATTTAAATTATTGTTTCGGTAATAATGTCAGCCCTGGTACCATATGTCGTATGGGAGGTAGAGTCCAGTGAGGAACCGTATCTTAACAGATATTCGTACATGGAAACACAGCCAACGCTCTGCATTCATGACATTATGTGCAGCAACAAATGTATCCGAGCTCTTTCATCATATCTCACAACTGTGCGATGCTACACTCTGGGAACTCTGAGACGCCGTACATTCGTCCCGGGGGGTATTTTGTCAAACCACACGGAAGAGTTGGCCGATAGAAAGACTGCTCATGCTTGACAAGGGACAGACAAGAGGGACAATCCAGTGGTGACATTTAGCTGCGGAGCACTGCCCTTTAACGAAAGTCAATTTAACAGGAACACACAAAGGTCAGCGTGTTTAGGCCGGCCCTCGTGATGAGCCATAAACTGCAGCGCATTGATGTCACACTGACATGTGATGTGATGTCTTCACCTGTAAACAGCACTGTAAATATCTTATTTCATAATAAAAAGAAGAAAAAAAAAATCATTTTTCATAGGAATTACACTTTTAACTCTGGAAGAAATGTAATATTGATTTTTTTTTTCTTTTCTTTTTCACAAAGCATTTCACGGCAGATTGGCACACTGAGTATGCAGGAGTCCTCATTTCCTTTTCCTTCTTTTTTTTTTTTTTTTAGAGCTTCTTTTCAGTCCCCCGCTACATAATGCTAAAGTAGAATATCCTGTTTCAAATAGATATACATGTCAGAGGCAAGATGACATAAGACATGGTTCCACTTAAGTTGTCTTCAGCACGTGTGCTCAAATCATAACCTTGTCTCAGTGGAGCTTGTGAAATCCAGTGTGCGATGGGCATAAATGAGACGAGGGCTGTTGAAGCGTTTGGTCCTTTTCATCCACACAGTCTCTGCTCTGACTGGACTTACTGGACAAAAAAAAAAATTGTCTTTAAGTACGTTAAAATCTGTACTGCTTTTATTTTGGGATTCGTAGATTTCATTTCCCCTATCCATCCTGGTGAGGCCAACATATCTGCAGTGAAATTAGAAAGATCGTGGCCTCGATCCATCACTCCAGATACTGACAGCTAGAGGTTGGCAAAAATAATATCCCGAAAATAATATCGCATTATTTCAGGGTATTTCGGCGATAACGGTATTCTTAATGACATGACAAAATACTGCAAGTATTTTATGATTAATTTCAACAAAATAAATGTAATAGTTTTATATATCAGCATAAATGTAACGGTTTGCGTTAAAATTTTTTTTGTAAAAATTAAACAAAAATGTAATATAGCCGCCTTTTGTAGCGACAATCATCTGGCACTAATACTAAAAAAAATGCAGGGGGTCTTTTGTTCTGTGTTGAATCTTGATTGATTGATTGATTGATTGATTGTATGTATCTGGTTCATGAGACGAGCGAGTGACAGATGGCCTTCTAGGTGGCTTTGCCTTACGGTTACTATTGTGGATCACTATCTTGCAGCGTGCCGGACGTCAACATAATCCTGACATTATTCGGGGTTTCAGGCTGTATCGATACTATACTTATGGATCATTATCTTGCATACACTTTTGACATTGATCACAGGAGCATATGTGCGGATCTAAACTGCAGCACATTATGCCCTCGTGAAAAAGACGGCGTTGAATTTTTAACATCTGCCGTGAAGAAGAAAACCCCTTTTCTTTCCCGCCCGACTTCTACCTGCGTGGAGACGGGCGGATTCAAGGCAGTTAAACCACTGTGAATCAGGAGAATAGACTTCAAAGATAAGCTGATTTATACACAACTTTTCACCTCAGGAATGCTGATGTGGGGATGTTAGCGTTTGGTGAGACAGGAATGTTGAAGGCGGCCCGGCTGTCTGTGATGTACTGCACACAGGGGCGATGCATTATTTCATCTGCCTCCAACAGCACCATCCGCTCTGCTCTCTCATGATGTTTTCACAGGGTGGGTATTATGTCCTATTCACAGATCTTTTTACAAATACTCCTAAACATGATTTGCGTTATCATACATTTAACAAAGAGGGGAAAAAAAACAACAACATTTACTCTATAGAATAATTGAGTATAACAGGAGTTTGAATTAACAGTGTTTTACATTCTCATACTGAATACTTCCATAGTTGGAACTCTGGCATATTCATTTATCGAGGCCTTATTAAATCAAAAAATTCATTCAATTTTGTTTGAAGTATTACACGTACAAATATAGAGGATTAACATCTCGGATACCTACCAGTTTTATCAGTTATCATACTTCTGAAATAAAATTGTCTGCAACACAATTCAATTTCACATCTTGACAATGAGACATAATGGGTTTTTGACAAGCTCACACAATTTTAATTGAAAAATAACCAGTTCCATTGGTTAAAAACACACCGACTGTCCCGACAAACGCAAAAAAAACGTTATCGCGGAATGAAATGTGGTTTCTGTCCATAGAGAAAGACATCAAAAAATGCATTACAGGAGAACAAACTCTATCAGAACTTAAAGGGATAGTTTGTTTTGTTTGATGTGGGATCATAGGAGGTATTTATCTACAGTCAGTGTGTCACCTGCAGTCGACGGGAGTCGGCACGTCCCTAGTATCGCCGCGGAAGCTAAGCATAGTAGCATGGCGGTGGATGTGGTCTGCAACAAAACCTAAAAAAAAAAGATCTAAATAATTTTCACCGCTTTACTGATCCGAAGCCATTATATCCAGCTAAACGTTTGGCGATTAATCAGACTCCCTGGACAAAAACAGTAATTTGACCTTGCAGAACAAGGGAGTTTTTGGTTTAAACGCTCCATTGATCAATTAGTTTGTTTGTACATATTGTGTGACTTTGGCGGTGATTCCATTTCGAACTAATTTTGTTACACAACACCAAAGTCACACAATAACGCAACTGAACAAACTGATTGAGACAGAAGCAATCCAGCGACTTTCGTGATCTGCAAGGTAAAATGTATGTTTTTGTCAAGGGAGTTTGGTGGTTTCTGAAAGAGCAACATAACCGTTTCAGTTTCCCGTCGGGAAAAGGCTGTCTGGCTGTCTGGCCACCAGTGAAAATATTCTAGTGTACACTGATTTATTTAGAGAGGCCTTTTTTTTTTTTACTTAAAACATATTTTGGCGCTGACCCCGTCCACACCAGTACAAAGCGTATAGTTGCTTTGCCATTAAACCTGCCTGCTTCTTCCATCTAGGTGACACACAAATTCCTCATACATTTTCACTTCAAACAAACCAAACTGTCCCTTTAACATTACAGTTACTTTTAATCTATATTCAGTCGTGACATCGCCAATTGGTCCGTGAGCCAATTCCCAGGCCTCGGGTACATGTGAACACTCGCTGACCTTTGAACATAGCTTTTCATATTTACTTCAACATACCTGGCACACGTCGTCACCGTCACACACACACACACACACACTGACTGTGGCCTGTTTTCACTTCTTTTTCCCAGCTTGCTACCACATGATCTGTCTCTTTTGTGGATCTCAAAAAAGTTTGACTCGGTCTTACTGTTTTCTTCGCCTCCTCTCGCTTCTATCATCCGACTCTCATGCCGCCTCCTTCCCCTCTGCCCCACCTCTCCCCCATCTGCCTTTTCATTTCTCCTCTTCTGCCATTCTTGCTGGTGATGAGAGGCATTATTTCTCAGAGCTTTTACACCCGGGAGGCCGCTGCCTGGCTTTTGGCAGACGTTGATAAGGGATGATGCTGTGGTTGCCAAGCCATCCAAATTATTTCAGGAATAAAGAGATCAATAGCATCTTTTAGAAAATCCTCCCCCCTTCCCAGACCACTGTTCATCCCGAGTTTATTTTTCGCTGGCAGAACACAAGTTATGGGGAAACAAAGACTAATCTGAGGGAGGCGAGTTTTAAAATGGTGTCATGCACCAGGGGTCATTCATAGGAAACAAGGAAACAAAAATGTCAGCTTTTCTGTTTGCTGAAGTTGCCAAGCTACAACTTCTGAGTGAAGGTGTGTGTGTGTGTGTGTGTGTGTATGTGTGTGCGCGCGCACGCGCGGCCAGTGAGAGGATGTTAACCTCATTTTTCTTGCTTTAAAGCAATAAAAGAGTTGTTCACCAGTTACCTTAGTTTAAAACACAAACTGAAAGGTGAGGGGAAAAACTCACCTCGCTCTGCCCAAAGATATAAATTTGTTTACCAGTGCTTGTAAAGTTATAATGAACTCTTAACATTTTGTTTGTTTTATCCATACCCAAACCCAAACGTGAAAATTACAATTTGTAGTTTTAACAGGAGCTGTGGAGTAGGACTAGGTTTTAGCTAACAACAGCCGGTTGCAGTGACTGTATGCCGCTTCCTGTCGCTTTGGCGTCACAGTAAGATAGCGAAGTTTGGTTTGTTGTGCTTGGTGGTTCGATTGAGTTCTGTCTTTTTTGTTCCTTTTGAGGAGAATTCTATTGTTTAAACTATGGCACATCTTATCTTTGCTATGGCACATTTTCACCAGTAGTTGGCAGCGTAAGTATACTGCAGTCACTCTCCTATAGTCGTTGGAAGCGCATGCGCCCACTAAAGCAGTAATGGCAGTGTAGTAATGTTTCAAAACGCATCCCAAAATTGCTGTTTGTTTGCTAATGTGGAAGAATCATTTTAGTTAAAAAAAATAAAAAAAAAGAGAGTAAAGTGAGTGTGGAAAGAGTTCATTTTTTTTTGTTGACAAATTAATGCCCACCCAAAGTGACAGTAGTCAATCAATCAAACCTTTTTTTTTTTTTTTTTTTTATAATATAGCGCTTTTATATACAGGTTAGTGACGTTCAAAGTGCTTGGCAGAAGCGCACTCATTTGCTTTGTTAGTGAACCTGCTCGTGCCAAAATGTTAGTTTTGAGCTTAAGTCTCCACATTTTATGGTATGTTTACATCCCGTCTAGCTGGAGATTCCTGTCGGTGTGAAATTCTGAAAAGATGTGTTTTTATTGATACTGTTACGAGAAAATCCACATTGCCTCTCAGTGCATTTACACTGCAGTTATAGCCAAAGCATATTTTTGTGAAGTTGAATATGGAACCAGAGGAGACCTAATGTATTTATTTTCGATTTAATATTTCATTTATATATCTGTTTAATAAAGATGAAAATATGTCTAAAAGGACAGCGGAAGCGCTGTAGCAGTGGATATTGGAAAAACAGAAAACATCATTTCTCGTTTGTGTTAAAGGATATGTAACGTATTATAAGCAGTTTGCACTCAAGGAACTTGATGAATAAGATATTATGTATATGTAATGAGGAAGGACACCTCATACATAGAGTCGCTGTTTGAAACATTTCAGATTAAAGAGGGAGAACTGGTAGCTATTTACTGTCAGGGTTATTCTAGAACTCACAACACAATCAGATCAGTCCGTCATTATGATTATAAACATTGCTGGTATGGTTACAGATTTTTTTCCATTATTATGTCATAATAACTTATTAAGTTCAAATAAAAACTTGTTATAGCTACTAATCTCATTATAGCAAGAAACTTGCTATAATGAAGAAAAAAAAAAAAAAAAAAAAGACCTTGTCGTCTGTGTTCAGTGGAGGCGGTGTGTGGTTTTTGGGTTTTACAAAAAAAATTTCTATTGATGTTTTTTTCTACTGTTTTAATTCGTAACTTTACAGCGCAGTAAATGAAGGGAGGCTCGATGTAACATAAGACGACTGTTTGGCATTTTTTTCACGAGTTAACTGAAAATAAATTGCTGCACATTCTGAGATTCATAATCAGCTTTATGGAGTGTGTTGCCTTTTAAATAGAGCCCGAACAATACTGGATGTTTGGGGCTGATAGCGATTCTAGGAACGAAGAACTACAATATAAATATTTAAACCAAAAGAACTTGATCAAACTCTTGTGAGAAAGATATGTAATGGAGACGGGATATTTAACAGTTCAACAATAACCTTTGTTTTTCAAAATTACTTTTATTGTCCAACATCAGTGCATTGAAACAGTGAACGTTATGGGCAATGTAAAAATTATAACTGCAATTTATGAGGAAAAAAAAACAAAACAAATACAACAGTTTCTAAATTACCCCCCAAAAAATCTTTTTCTGCATTATTTTTAAAAATAAGATATGTTTGTGATAGGCAAATATAGGCCTAAAATCTGTTGAACGAATCAGTAATTCATTTTCAAATGTCTCTGACTGTGCTCAACAATAGATGAATCTGGTCATTTGTCATACCCAAAATATATTAACATGTAAGCTGCAGTCATATTGAGAAAAATACAATATGTTACAGAAAGCTGTTATGATGAAAACTGTTCCTTGTGTATGAAAAAATACATCATTACATCAATAAATTCAACATTTTTTTTTTCCACAATGTCACAACGAGAAGCTGATTTTTTTAAATTTTATTCAGCTCAATATCTGCTGAAGTTTTAATCCAGTTCTTCGGTACGGTTTATTAGTTGAGGTCATTGTGTGCAGCATCTGGTTAGTAGCGCCATATCTCTACATATATCCTGCTTATGCTCCGTGGATAATGATCTACAGAAACCTGTCGTACTTCTTTCGGTGTAAATGAAAGAAACGGCTGGACATGATGGGGTTTCTAAGGCCCTAAATGAGACATGGGAATGAATGATGGAGCATTATGAAAGTAGTCTTTGTCATCTTCGCCCATGTAGCAGCTTCAAATCATTGTGCTGAATGGCCCATTACTCATCATTGGAAATTGGAGCGTGTGTGTGTGTGTGTGTGTGTGTGTGTGTGTGTGTGTGTGTGTGTGTGTGTGTGTGCAGACAGAGAGACAGAGAGATAAAAACAAGGATAGCGCCTAGCCTTCTGTATCTCTGAGGTTTCTTTGTGTAGGCAGACTTTTGTCTGGACAGACTGTGCGTGAACTCATCATATCGCCCACTCTGGTTATTTAGATTCTTCTTCTTCTTTTTCTTATTAACTTTAAAAAGGAGAAGTGAGAGAAAAGAAAGGTGACAGCAGACGGTTCTCTTTCCGGTTTTTAAAATAAAGTATACTTTTATATTCAGGAATTTCTGTAATGTAGGATTAAAGAATGAAATAAAGTTCTTTATTTTTTTGAGAAATCCATTAATCTTTATCCATTTATCTTTAGTAGCATCATGTTCTCAACTGTCAGCTTGGTAGGTTTGCCAATATCCAAGCTATTATCAGTTATTATGTCGATGGCATGTGGTCTGACACGGCTTCAGGGTTAAACATGTCCTTGAAAATGGCAATTAACCCGTGGCTGCTTCAGTGGACCAGCTCGGCGGCCACAGTGCAGGTTGTGACTGCACCTGCAGCTGCACAGAGCCCTTACATGTAAAGTGAAGTGTCGGTGAAAAAGATTAAGTCTGACCTGGTCGGCCGAGACGTCGGAGAATGGGCCGGTGACTGAAAGGTTGCTAGTTTGGGTTGAGAAAATAAATGAAAAAAGGGGTCCACTGCTGCAGAGTTGTCCTCGAGCTGAGAAGAAACCCCAAACTGCTCCATTGGAACGGCTCGGCAGCTAATGGCAGAAGATTGGTGAGCGTTGTGGGCAGCTCCCAGACGGGGATGTTTGTAAAGCTATGTGTGTGTGTGTGTGTGTGTGTGTGTGTGTGTGTGTGTGTGTGCGCTCAGGACAAAACTCTCCTTGGAAAAATTACTGCAAGCTCAGGCAAATCATGCATGTATTCGAACAGGATACAACAATGTTTATTTTGTCATTGGTGATAAAACTACATTGCAATTTATGATTTGCTATGATCTGCTGTATGATATATAAGCAAATATGACTGATAACTGTAATCTTTAAAAAAAAATTATGGAAAAATAAGATAGAAGTTAGGGAGAGCAGTTATAAAAAACAACAACAACAACAACAACACATTAACAAACAAGAAATTAAAGCCTTCAAGGAATATTTTGACATTTTGGAAAATGCCTTTTTTTCTTTCATACTTGGAGTGAGGAGACTGAGCTCTCATGTCCGTTAAACAGGAAGCTACTGCCAGCGGCCAGTTAGCCTAGCTCAGCATAAAGACTGGAAGTGTGGGTTTGGGAGTGGGATTGGCGGGATGATTGTTCAAAAGTGGTAACAAAATAAGTCTAAAGATCACTCATTATTTGTGTATTCAATACAAAACCTGACTAGCTCTTAACCCCAGTCTAGCTCCAGGAGCATGCTAAGGATTCCTGAATCTTTAGTAGCGCTTAAAATGGCACTTACTGATAGCACTTTGTAGTTTGGCTTTCTTGAAGTTGAAATTGTACTTTCTTGATTCTTGTTGTTCTGGGTTTTGTACCCTCGTGGTTGAAATGCACTTATTGTAAGTTGCTTTGGATAAAAGCGTCAGCTAAATGAAATGTAGTGTAATGTAATGCGCACTCCGAGCAGATGCGCCGCTCCTTTGCATCAAAAGGACCCCGTTTAGGTGGTTCAGGCATCTGATCGGGATGCCTCCCGGGACCCTTCCATTGGACATTTTCTGGGCATGTCCAACTGGTGGGAGACCCCAGGGTGGACCCAGATCATGCCGAAGGGATCATGTATCTCATCTCATCGACGACCTCCCTGCAAGGAGCTGGAAAATGTAGTTCGGGAGCGGGAAGTCTGGGCTAACTTGCTCAACCTGCTGCCACCGTTTCCCCACTTTGAATAATCGGGCAGAGAATGGATGGATGGATGGATGGATGGACGGTCTTGCTATGCTAAGCTAACTGGCTTCAGAGACATTACCCACTGCAGAGCAAAACGGATATTTTTGCCCTTATTTTTCTGCTTAAACCTATGATTTGAGGTGTAAAGCCGACTTGTCAGAGCAGGCATACCTGTGACCTTTTGTGTGATTGAAACCAGCCATGGTGAGACACATCATATTATTTGATGTCCTTGCCTTGATCGGTGCAATCAGTCAAGCATTAAATGTCTACTTTATAGCTATTCTGAATGTCATTCTGCCTCCCTTCATCTTTTTGAAAGGGAAGGTCTTTAGCTGGGAGTGAGCAAAGCTGCAAGGCTCGACACATCTCGGTCACACCTGTTCTACACAATCAGAGAGGTTAGACTTAGACTTCAGATTTTCTTTCTCCAACTTTATGATTTACAATTAAATCAAACCGTTGCGGATATACTAAACGCCACCCCGTGTCTTCATGAAGATGACGGAGTCCTTTCCGTAAGGCATAAAAAGAGCCTGAATTCAGTTCAAATTCTACCAGTTTTAGGTGCAGTTTTCTCTTACAATAGGGCATTGTGTTTTTCTCCTATTGTCTGGGGTCGATTCTTAAAATTCATATTTTGCCTGTATTTTCATCAAACATGGTCTGAAGGTTCGCAGTGCACATGTAAATAGCTAAACAACTACACTTTAGTGCTTTACATGCAACACAATTGAGCCAGAGTACTTTAAAATACTATGAGGAAAATGGCAAAAGAAAGAACACGACATAACATATGACGCATAACAGAAAACAATGCAAAAATTGAATTAAGAAAAACAAAATAGTAGTAACAAAGAAACAAAAAAAATGAACAAAAAAACACGTAGGTCTTAAATCCAAATCTAGAATGATTTAAAAAGAAAAAAAAAAACATCATTCCGGAAACGGAGAAAAACCCTACTAGATTAATGTCAAGAATACCATAAACACTAAAAGTACATTCAAACTGTTTATCAGGTCGATTGATTTATTGTTATTTCATGAAGAAAAGTAAATGTTGACTGCTGATACTGTCCAGCCAGAAGGATCAAAAACAGCTCAGTGCAAACACATGTACTACTTTATATGTATAGAGAAGCACTTTCAAAGTCACATTTGTCATTCACTGCGCGGCTGTACAAAGCCGACCGGATATGTGCCTTCTTTTTTCAGACCTGTGACAAGAGCATCTTGTATGACCTTAATACCAGGCACATTGGAGTATTACCGCATATATGAAAGGACTATAGCCTGTTGCAGGTTACGCATGTTTTCTGACAGTTAAAAGTTGCTCAAATCTTATCTTTAGTCAACGTTGGGTTAATTCCAGGAAAACTTTAAAGTGTCTATAATTGATATTTTTGTTGTAACAATAAATAATTTGACTGTAGTGTGAAATGTGTCAATTAGTCAGTGCTGCAGTTCCCTTCAGCTTGTCTGAGCTTTGCAGGGTCTCTTAGCTCATAATTGTGACTTTCCGGCCCGCACTTTCACTGATTTGGTTCATTCTCACAACACTGTTTTTGGCCACAATGCACAGCTGTTCAGTCAAAACCCACTTTACACTCTCTGCCGAGAACCAAATGGTCGGCAGTCAAAGTTAGTACCTGCCTGTCGACATTGCACAGGATTTAACAGGTAAACGGCCACATATTTTTTTTCAGGATTGGTGGAGACCAATGCGGAGCTACTAGAATAGTAAATATTGAGTTTACACACATGGTTCCCAGCATACTCTTTAAACCATATCATACAACCCGATATCCTGTGTGTCAGTACACCTTTCTGTCCACTAGATGATACTGTGTCCGTGTCACGTTTTGCTTC
>NW_027185374.1:8855103-9075103 GCF_022577435.1 Embiotoca jacksoni
AAAAAAATATGCATATGCATCAGCAGGGAAATCTACCATCCTTCTCCCAATGCTGACTTTTTGTAAAAAAAAAAGAAAAAAACTTTTTGCAAAAAAAAAAAGAAAAAAAAAAAGATTTGGCACCTGCATTACATTTTGGGGATACGAGTTGTTCGGAGACTGCTGGAATTTTAGATTCTGAAATGGGACTTGGGGTCATATAGTATAATGGGAGGTGGGACAGATAGCAGCCCCGGAAGAGGTGGAATCCACCTGGAGCAGTACCTCATGGATGGATGACCGGGGAAGATATGGTCCCACTGGCGTAGATAGAAATGCTCTCTGGCAAATCCAATCTGCTTGTCTGACATTATGTTTTGGTAGCAGGGAAGAAAAAGATTAGTGAGAATTTCAAAGAGCGAGGAAGTAAAAGAAGACGCTGATCGTGTGCACTTTAAGGCAAAGGGTTCTTGGCTTCATCAGAGGCTCTACAAAGATCAAAAGGGAGCAAGTAAACAGTTGACTGAGGTTTTTTCTGAACAAAAAAAAAAAAAAATCACGATGCTGTATTTTCTCACGCAAAATGCAGTGCAATAAAAATCATCTAATCCCAACTCTGTCTATATACTGTACATGCAGCCAATCTATCATATCGGGGGCAATCCAGGCATACGTAAATGATCGGACTCTGTTCCAACATCCCGAGTTGGCAAAGTTTGCTAACCTGCTTAGCTTACAAAATCAATTATTTCTCCACTCTGCTTCTCGTTCGAAAAGATCCGCGTACAAAACACTCAGTTATTGACACCAATTCTTTGAGTAACTGATGATGGGCCAAATTCACACTGGGCTATTGTTGGGTTTGTGCTTTTCTGCAGTTTGCACTTTGCCAGCGATTGTTTGTAAGGTAAGAGAAAGCATCGCTCCGTAACACGGCTGTACAAACGTGAGTTGAGGATTTCTGTAGACTGAAACATCTTCGCACCAGCTGATCACGTCAGGTCAGTTTCAGGAATCACGTTATTGCAGTTGAGCTTTTGTCATAACGTGAACAATCTAAGTTTATTAGCTGAATAGTGTGAACCAAGAGTCTTCTGCGTTTTCATCAGGTAGCTTGTGGGAAATAAGGTATGTCCAGTTTCAAGGTCCGCGGCTGTTATTTCAATGTGGCCGATACATACTTAGAACAGTTAGGTAAATATAGTGATAGACCTTTTACTTAAATATATGTACGGTCGTGTACAGGTGGAAATGAGAACTCTGTTCCATTCACTGTTCCTGTAAGTCATGACAGTGAATCAGCATTCACAAAAGCACGACCTCCCCTAAACAGAATGTAGACATCACTAAGAAACCTGTGCTTTCCCTACAATGACAATTCAAAATGTCTGTCATGAAAAAGCTCTGTCGGATCGGACTGGGCATTAAAGTATATTCAATATCAACGGCCTTGAATTGAGTCTTTTTGGGTAAATCTCTACAAGCTTTGCAGGCAGTTTATTCCATTCTTCTTGGCAGGCTCTTTCAGCACTGTCAAATTGGATGGTTGTCTCCACGGATGTTCAACAGAGGTAAAGTCTGGGCTTTAGCTTGGCCACTCGAGGACCGTCAGAGACTTCTCGTGAAGCCACTCCAGTGTTTTAGCTGTGTGCTTCAGGTCATTGTTTGCCCCAGTCTTAGATCGCTGCAATCTGGAGCCTCTCAATATTTGGCTGCGTTCGTTCTTCCCTCAGTTTGAACCAGTCTTCCTGTCCCTGCTGCTAACAAAAACACTCCCATAGCACGACGCTACCACCACCATGCTTCAACATAGGGACATTATTAGTCAGGTGGTGAACAGCCTTGGACATCTCGTGTCCACCCGACACAGTGGTTGGAAATATACTCAAAAACGGTCTATTTTGGTCAAGTGCCCTTAAAATGCCACTTGACCAACTCTAAGTAGGCTGTTTTATGCCTTTTACTGGGGATTGGCTGCCAACATAAAGGCCTGATTGACGGAGTGCTGCTGACACAGATCTCCATGACTGAATTCCCTTCATGTGCTGTGACCCAGCTGGGCTTAACGGACAACTCTAGAAAGAGACGTGGTGGTTCCAAACTTCTTCTATTTTAAAAATGTTTTGGACCCTTGTTATGGCAATGGCAATGTTAATATTTCTGTTTTGTAATTAGTGTCGCTCCCTCTGTGACCCTGGGAACACGGAAATGGTTTGATACTCTTGCCCAGATCTTTGCCATGCTGCAGATTTATTGTGGAGGTCTGTAGAAATGTCCTTGTACTTCATAGCTTGGTTTTTGTCCTGACATTTGTGGAGGCTTATACCAGTGTTTATGTATCTAAACTATGCTCAAGCAACTGCAGTAAGGTTCTAGACACATCTCGAGGATAGTTAAAGGAAATGGAGGCACCTGGCCACAATTTTGTGTCCCGCAGAAGAAGGTATGAACACACACTGAAAAATAGATTTCGGTGTCAGTAAAAACACATTTTCACTTTGTCATTATGGGTCATTGAGAGCGCCGGTTGATGGAGAAAAATTGAAGTTTGGATTTTTTTTCTGACTGTTCAGCTCATGTATTTTTGAATAGACACTGTGCTAGGTCACTTTTTTCATGCGTGTCTACTGACGCAGCAGAGAAGGGATGAATTTCCATTGTCTCATGTCATGTGATGGAGCCTCCTCCACTTGAAATGTGTCACCTTTGAAACAGATTGCTTTTGCTTTGTGATAATATAGCCTGCAGCTGAAATTTTCACTTTTGCATATTTAAAAATCCCATCAGTTTTCATTTAACATTTCCTGAATAATTCATTACATTATACTTTGTTCTCAGGATGAGATAGAATCCAGTGCAAATGTTTTGCTACCATTAAAGTACAGTGTTGTTATACTAGTATAAAAAATTGTTTCATATTTTGTGCTCAATTCTTTCCAGATGTCATTCCAATTATAAACACGACTTTACATTTGGTATCCATTAATATCTGAACAAAGAGTTTCTTTTCAAGAATAATTATTTAAGCTTTTAAATGCAAATTGTTCCATCCTCCAACCATGAGTATAGTAGAACTCACAGATCTAATATGCTTCCACATTTAACTGTCGCATTGGCATCTCCTTGCATTGGAGTTGAGCTACATTAAAACCCTGTCAAACAGTTTGTGACAGCCTGGAGGAAGGAAGCAAGCAAAAGAAAGGGAGGCGAAGCATCACCATTGATTGATCCGCCGGTGTTTACTATCAGGACCACTGCAGGGACATGAAGGTTCCAAGATAGTGCAGATCCAGGGTCCCATTAGGGCACACAGTCTACTCTTCCCACATCACTGCCTTAGATCTGCTGTTTCAGACCATCAGGAGGGACTGATGGTATCAGGCCCCTCGGCTGTCCCTCCCTCTCCCTTCGCCACTGTGATCCATCACTAAAACACCCTGCCCCCAGGTCCCTGCAGGCTCTCTGATGCCTCTGATCATGTTAGCAACCGTGCTCAGACTCCAAGGGTGAAGGCTTTTCTACTCCTTATTTTTTTTTTCGTTAAGGTGATTCATTTTCAGGTGAATGCATTGTCACATTCAGTCCTACAAACTGCCGTAACGGGCGACACGTCCTCGTACAGAAAAGACAAAACGGCTCCTTTTCCAGTGACTCTCAAAAAGACATAAATGAGCATTTTTAGCATCCTCTATAGGACTGATACATCCTACTACCCGAAGAGAATAAGGTAATTTGTCACATATACAGTATATGACAGTTGACGTATACCCGTGGCAGGTGTGCTGGACCTTTTGTTGTCACGGTAACAATGACAAACACGTGGTTAATGTTGTGAAACGGTCACAGTTTGGTTAAATTTACCACCAAAACTTATTTGTTCGGATCAAGAAAAAAAAAAAATCATGGTTTGGGTTAATTGTTAGTTGCGATATTTACGTTACGTGTCTGACGCAAGTTGCACGTCCAGCTGGCGGACTACCAACTCCAAAGAGCCGTACTAAGCTTTTAGTTTGTGTCGTGACAGGTTACTTTAAGAAAAGACTTGTGTATCCTACTGTATCACGGTGTAGGCTAACATTAGCAGCTCTGTCCTGCTCTTTATTTGATTTTAGACATTTACACACCAGCGACCTCACCTTGGAATCAATTGTATTACACAAACATCTATTAATGAAAACAAATTGCCTGTATAAATATGAAAACAAGGAAGCCAAACAGGATTATGTTGAATGTGTAATTCTTACACGTCATATTCAAAAATACTAGAATTCACTTTATTACGAGAACAGTGTCACGTCTTTATTTCCACGTCCTGCACTTGGATCACCAACTAGTGAGGATGCTGATATTATTATTTCTTTTTTTTTTTTTTCCTGACTCATGCAGCTTTAGCTTCAGCGTTTAAGCGTGGCGTTATTTTAAACCGAGTCAACTAGAAAAATTGAAGTCTGACCAATTCAGTTTTTTTTTGTTTTTAACCCACTCATGTAGGTAGGTAGGACGTGTTGCAGCTTAAGGCACTTCAGCATCTGCCTCATTTTTTTTAGACCTGAAAGCTACGTCAACTTTTATGTACAGTCTACGGGTAAAATGACGGTTGCATGATGATGATAAAAGCCATCTTTTGTTTTATCTCTGTCTAAAATACAGAGCCCATTGTTTAACAAGTTTAAAAACTGTGAATTGTGATACCATCTACCATCACTGTTCATCATTAAACGTAGCCACAGTGACGATGAGAGGCGAGGCGAGGCTAACGGTCATTTACAATTCTAACTCTTCCATCAAACTCTTGCTGTACGTCACTCCTCCTGAACATTTCCAATTTAAATGTAGAATAATGGGTTGCACTTTGTTTATAGAAGTTGCTGCAGTGAGGTTCAGGAGACAATTAGAGTTCAAGAACTCAATGTTCCACTTGACTGAGGACAAACAGACACTGCAACGCAGCACCATGCAAATGAGTCCAATTAACTGCAATATCACTGCACAGGGGCCGCCTCTCAAGCAAAGCAAAGCAGCGTTTAATGGATTTCGGCTCAGTTGGTGAACAGTGTGAAAGTACGAGTGAGAGCACTTTACAGTATGAAAGCAGTGTGGAATCCTTGCACAGCATTTCATTTTTACTGTGATTTTTCAGCTGCACAAAAAGCCTCCTTGATATCGAGATAATCGCTTTCTAGCCGTGCCACTCTGGTCATGGGAATTGTAGTTCTCTACTTGCTCTTAAGAGTTGATTTTTTTTTTTTTTTTTCAGCTTCCACACTGCTTCGGTTACCAGCGTCAGCCCGCTTTACTGCAAAAGCTAAGCCTGCCTGTTTCTCTGGGAAAGAGGAAGGAGATGTACAGTTGGGGAAGCGGGGGGGAGGGAGTACTGGAGGGTGGGGAGGGTGGTGGTGGAGACGAAGGTGAAAGACTGAGTCGAGTAAGGTTATGCGAGTGAAAAGAAAAGGTGAGAGAGGGAGCGCGCGGGGTAAGAAGTAAGACTGAAGCTGGCAGAGCTGCAAAGGAGTTCTGAGAGGGGATATAGACAGAGCTGTGTATCCCGGCGGCTTTTGAAGTGGGTTATGAAAGTCGGCCTAGGATCCTGTGGAGTGTGTTCTTATGCTACGAGGTGAACAATAGGGGGGCTCAACACCTCTCCCGCCAAGGAACACACAGTCTGAGGTGCCTGAGAAACATTATAAACTACAACAGAAACACTGTGAGTGTGTCTCTCTTTGCCAGCGTGTTCAAGTGTGCATTTTCTGAGTGTGACCGCTCATGTCGGTATTCGTCGTATTCCTTGTATCTGAATGTTTGGTTGTAAACTTTGAGATAGAAAAAGTAATGGAAAGAGATAACACGGTGAACTTTGGTGTTGAAAAAATGTCGTCTGCCCACAATAACTACAATTTTAAAACAAAAGAGTTTATTTTTGTCCTCCGCGTGGGAATACGTTTCCCCTTTTTCCATATGTGTCAGCGTAACTAAACTTCCTGCCAGCCGTCGGATAGCTCCTTGTAATTATCCAAAACTCTGATGGAAAAAGCTTCTCTTTGTTGCAGTTTGTTTGCCAAAAGCCAATTGGATCAAATTGCCAAGCTGGCTGAACTACACAATAACACTAAATTAAACTGTATTTTGCTGTGGAGCTTTCCAACTAACTCGCCCACCCCCTCTCGGTTTCTCACACCTAATTCCCACTTTTCTTATCTTCATTGTTCAACCATCGTTTTTCATCCCTCTCTTCCATTTATATTCACTTACCTGACAACTTTCTGCTTTTCCTTCGCTGTGAGCCAACCTCTACGTATTCAATGTGTGTGTGTGTGCGTGCACTGTATATCTCATTCCTTTTTCTTGCATAATTATATTCCCTCGCTTTCCATTACTCTTTACAGTTTCTTCCCACAGGCAGTCAAGATAAGGAACTTGTTATTGTTCGTCTTATTTTTTTAAGACCTTATTCTAAAGTCTCGAGGGAAGAGAAGGTGTAGGACTCTTTTGCGATGGCTTACGGATTCATTATTGGGCTTAAAACTGATGTGTCTTCCTACTGTAAAGTTCTGACCTGAAGAGGGGTGTCCACAGTTATAGTGGCGAGGATACAGTGTTTGTATCCTGGTACAATAACTCACAACCGGTAATAGATAGTTTGTTGTACAAATAACACGATGCACAACTCTTCTCGACATCGTTTTACTCATTTCTATTTGTTGGACACTTCTTTTTCTGGCTAAATATAGATGTTTAAGACGGCTAACTATAAATATTTAAGCTAGCCCTAGGCTACAGCA
Organism: Embiotoca jacksoni; assembly: GCF_022577435.1. Taxonomy (NCBI): domain Eukaryota; kingdom Metazoa; phylum Chordata; class Actinopteri; family Embiotocidae; genus Embiotoca; species Embiotoca jacksoni. The sequence continues at coordinate 8,861,862 of NW_027185374.1, forward strand.
CACATGGGCAAAATACGGTCCGAGGGCTGGAACTGGCCCGCGGATTATCTCAATTCGGCCCGCTACCTCCTCAAAGAAGAACAAAACCACTCCTAAAAAAAGTAAATGAAAGGCAGCAACTAGAAAATGTGGTCTTGCATCTCCTCAACAACGATTCTCTGTGTTTCCATTTTACCGGCTTTGCAGGTTTTTTTCTTAGCCTATATATTTTGAAATGTTTTAAAACCTTAATTAACCAACCGTTTGTTAATTGGGGGGAAAATGTGGGTGCTTCCAATATGTATTTAGTGTTTTGTACACTACACTGTCATCTTCATCAAAAATACACTTTGAAATCATCTGTCCACCCCTCATGGCCACTAGGTGTCAATATATTAACCAATTTAACAGGCACAGCTGCAAATGTCCTTTCTTTCCCAGAAGTAGAATGTTTTTGCCGGTAGGATGAGTTTGAGAATGACAAGGTCACATTTCACTCAGTGTGCACGTTTGTCTCCGACCTGAGCCGGAGAGGTCTTTCTGTTTATCTCTCTACACGGAGCTGTCTATCTGAGAAGAGCTCTGAGGGACTTTTATCTTGTGTAACCAAAATGGAAAAAAAATAAATAAATAAAATCTAAAATTAAAACAGATGCAGGCACATTAAGTGCACATATTAAATCTAAAGCTTAAATTACCTCCTATCAAGGCCTCCTTCTTTTGCTCTGCGAGAGCAAAATGTAATGCATTCTCAAGCTCTCCCCCTGTTGTTTTTTTTTAATACATAATGAAACCAATTTACAGGTAATTGCCTCCTCTCTATATTGCTCGGCCATGGCCTTGTAATGACGGTGCTGTGCATGGAGTGATAAACCACGGGGAAGCAGAGCAATATGTTGTCACATCGTGATTCAGGTTAAGAGGAAAGCACTTCTCCGGGATGTATTGTAAGGTCATGTAGCACGTTGTGACATAGCACTAGTGGAAATGAGACATGCATGATTCTTTATTTTATTGTTTTGGCGTTGTTTATTTGTCTACCATGTACATAGAAAGAACTGACAAATGGAAAACTTCAACTAACTTCTTAAGCTCATCCTTTTCAACAAATAAAACTGCTCATCCAAAACATCTTGACAATTTATGGTGTATAAACAAAAACTTCACGTGACTAACGTGTTCAACATGTAATCTACATTTCTTTGATTTTGTAGATTTTATGAGAATTTGTTTTCGGACAAAACAGGAGGTCGTATATTGCATATCTATTTAAAATGTATTTATTAGTCCCTTCACATATAACGTGATTTACAGTTAATATAATACACTGGTAAATAATAATTCTGCCTCATGAAACCTTTAGTCATATTTTTGTAGCTTTTGCCTTAATTTCTATTTGCAATAACACTACAGAAATCTTTTTTTTAATTGCTGCTAAAAAGAAATTTGATTGCAATTAGTTTTTATTTGGCCTCACCAGATAGTTGCAAATATGTCTTTGGTTGGTTAGCAAAGAGACAATGTTGAGCGGCTTCTCTGAGCTGAATGTAGAATATTATTTGAAATGCAAGAAATGCAAAAGAAAATTAGGCACCAGCTGTTTCACAGATGGGAATAAGCAATCGTGTCTGCTGGAAATTACATTTATACACCTCTAATATTTAAAATAGGTTTCAAATCAGAATCAGAGAGCTGCAGCTCCTTTTCATACTGACTCCACTCCTGCTAACTCATACTGAACCTGAGTTATATTAGCTCCCTTAAAGGTCCCATATTTTATAAATTAAGATTTTCATTGGTTTTTTTTTCTAATAAAACTGGACTAGGTTCTGGATAAATACTGTGAAAGTGTTAAATGCTCAGTTCACAGATAATTGCACACAGCCCATATTCAGCAACTGTCCCGTTTAGACTTCTGTAAGATGTCATGAACTCATCTTCATATCAAAAACAATCTCACTGTCTAACCTTTTATGCCGAAAAAAAACACAGAGTGCTCATTAATTCACGGAAAAAGCTACAAGACCAAAGAAAACCTGGGCGTGGCCCGGCCAGTCAGCCAATCAGAAGAAAGGGTCATTGACATCAATGCGCCTTTAAGACACAGACACAAAACAGCCTGTTTTAGAGCTGTTAGAGCTCCAGAGAGAAGCTGAAGAAAGGCGATGTAAAATTACATTAACATGGTCTGTGGTACTTAAAACCTCAAAAGTATTTTATGAATAATAAAACACTGGGAAAGTGTAAAATATGGGACCTTTAGCTGGTGTGCAGAGTAATTAACCAAATATTTCTCAAGTTGCAGTGAGCACAGACGTTTGCCATTAGCGCCATGTTCGAAGGCAGTTTATCACGAGTATATTTAGGGCCCGAGCACCGATGGTGCGAAAGCCCTATATGGTAAATGGTCTGTACTTGTATAGCGCTTTATCACCTTTTGGTTTCAAAGTGCTTTAACATGGTTTTTCCCATTCACCCATTCACACGCTAATGAGACAGATCACCATGCAGGGTGCTGCCGTCAGGAGCACATTCACACACCGACGGTACACCATCGGGAGCAGCTTAGGGTTCAGTGTCTTGCTCATGTGGACAGGAGGAGCTGGGGATTGAGCCACCAACCTTCCGATTAGTGTGCAACCCCCCTGCCGTCTGAGCTACAGCTCCCCATATATCTCCTCACACATGTTGTATTTTAGCAAACTCCTCCTACAGATTTTGTTGGACCAACTTGAAATTTAGTTTGTGCACTCTTAACATGTTTGGAATTAAAAATGATCAAAATAATTTGTTTTTGTCGATCGGTGTGCCCGTGGCGTCCAAAAAGTGACCCAAAAATGACTTTTTGGTCACTTTTTGCTATAGTATGACTTTATTTTCATAATTTGGACGACATGGGCCCGCATATCACTGCTTGCAGTTTTAATTCTACCTGAAGGCTCTTGTATGCGCACACTCACACGCTTTATCATATTAATATTGCACACATGTCATTGATGAGTGTAAATAGCTTTATGCTTCATGCCATCAGAGATGAACTGCGGTGGTGGAGGTTACAGACCATCAGCTGTCTGAGGCAAAGATTTTTTTGCTGCATTTATGTGAATGTGTGTGTAAAAAGGGGGTTGTTAGCATGAGTTTGTGTGTGTGTGTGTGTGTGTGTGTGTGTGTGTGTGTGTGTGTGTGTGTGTGTGTGTGTGTGTGTTTACACCACTGTTTTGTTTTACTTGTCTTATCAGTGTTAGAGCAGCTCTACATCCTCCCCACCCTCATCCACCGCCATAGCAACCAAGCTAAATGCTTACCTCCTTCCATCCAGTCATCTCGCCCCCTTCCTATCCTCCCCACTCACAAGTTCACCACCGCACTCTCTCACCAAAATATCCTAAATTAGCTCTGACCTTCTCTAATGAAAAGTGGAAAAAACACTGGGGCTCATTACGGTGGCAGGGCAGGGAGCCTGTGAAATAGCATGCTGTTATTTACCAGACCCCCAGTGGCAATTATGCGTCGCACCCAACATGGATTTCCACCACACTTTCCAGCTAGCAGGTGGTCCTTTTAGATACAATAGACACGAATGACAATGAAGTAAACAGCTGCTATTCAGCTGCTCTTGCTCTGATGTAAATGGCACCATAACTGCACAGAACGATAAAGAACATCAGGAGGAGAGATGATGAGAAAACACTATCTGGATTTTAGTTCCTCTACTGACACACATTTCTAAATATATTGAAGGTAAATCTCCATGAAATATAATTATTTTACAAAAAGAAACCCATTTTAGGATCCTCCCTATACATGTGTGTACTTGACTGTGTGGGGAAAATGAGGACCAGGTCTGAAGGAACGATGCCTGCAATCATATGTATGTGAATACTTTTTCATTCATTTGTTAAATTCTAAATACAGTGTAGTTTATGCGCAGCCCGTCACAGCCCATTCTCCTCGCCAGGATGTCAAATTTCCAGGGCGTCTTTTGTCGAAGCTGTTAGGCATCAGAGAAATATGCATAAGATGCCCTTTACTGGTGTCGACAGCAAGAAGGAGGAGGTCATGTGAATAGAAACATTGACAAAGTCCACTTCAGGAGAAGGCTGGTAGTAGGTGGATGGTACAAACATAGATTTTTCACTCCGGAGAAGGCGGTGTTCGAGTCCCTGAGAAATCATAGTCAAGGAGGATTTCTTTTAGGAAATGTTTAACATATGTTACGTAATGCATTTAACTTACATAAAAGCGCGTAAAGTAACTTACTTTTCTTAACCTAAGCCAGGATATTTTCCTAACCCTGACTAAGTAGTTTTGGTGCCTAAACTTAACCATTTGTGTCACATTTAACCCAAACACGGATCTTTTCCTAATCCTGTGGCTTTTGGTGGTTAAACCTGAGGCACCTCGTGTGTTTGTATGAAACACCAAAAGATAGCAATATTTTATGCCCTGGAATGAGAATGGTTTGTCCTTCAAAAACTTTTTTGTGATGGAAGGTTTAGTTCACCGTAAAATTAATTAATTCCTTTATTAACCAAACATGTCTAAACATTATTTGTTTCCAGTTTCTCAGTGGAGAGGATTTTGAGTGCATTTTTCTCTATTATATAACTATTAATTTAATTTCTTTTGGTGTCTGAATGTTCATTAGAAAAATACAGCAATTTTAAGGACACCTCCTTAGGCTTCTGATGGCTTTTTCCCACTTTTTTCTGCATTTGTATAAACTACAAATAAAATAAATAATTGATTAATTGGTCAATAATGAGAATATAGTTGCAGTTCTTTTTTTTAATTGATTATTTGTGTAGTCTATGTAACACACTAGATTTCCTGTGTGGGGATCGCTGTCTCCATCACAGATCCATACAAAAAAATAAATACATCTGCATACAGCAGAATTGAATATGATGTCAGTACTGTAATTTCTAACTCTATCGTTGGTGTAACAGTAAATGACCAGTAATATAGTATTACACACATATATATATATATATATATATATATATATATATATATATATATAATACTATTCACTATGGTCAATATTAACATACCAACATATTTCACACACACGTGTACCCATGTCTCAGTGGCATCTATCACTTATACCTAACAGGCATTATTTAAACGTCTACAGTTACTAAGCAACACACTCAACAGCTGTTCTCAATCTGACCGTTTACGTCTGGCGCTAAACCAAGAAAATGACGTCATCATTCCCGCTCGGCTCAACAGGTCCCGACGCCAGCGCTTAGCTAGCCCCGTCGCGCACATGTAGCTCCACAATCACAGATATCAACCCCGTAAAATAATATTCATCAACAAATTAATATTTATCTCCGACTGGATATTTTCCCCTTCTCTCCTGATGGGTATCTTTAGCCCAACGAAACAATTGTGTTACCACTGTCCTCCTTTGTAGCTCTACAGCAAACGGCTAACTGTGAGCAACGCATTCGTCACTCACCGGAGATTCTTCTCGGACTTAAAATAAACTTTTCCCTTCGGCGTCGGTCTGGTTAACGGTCAAATAAATAAAGCTCCTCAAAAGCAGTGAGCAAAAATCAACCAAATGAGATTCTTCAGTGGTGTAGCTCATGACGCTGCTGTCTTTTTTTCCACTTGCAGTCTTACAAACATCAACTAATTAACTAAACTATCAGTTGAATGTTTAAACATTTCTGACAAAATGATCTTTCTCACCAGTTTTTAAAATGGTGATAAAGTTGTCTTTTATCGCCACAGCCGTTTGTTGTGGTTATCTTCAAACTTCAACACACCAGTAAGCAACGATGTACGTGCATGTGCAGATACTGTATGTTTTAAGAAATTTAGGTAAATTAGTTTGTGTTAAACAATCTTTCAGAGGCGCTACCACTCCACCAATCAAAACGAATCGAGACGCAGCATTGTATCCTATTTAAATCCTTTCAACGAGATATTCCCAAACTCTTTAGATCATGCACCACTGCAGTATGTACTAAACCTAATTTCCCATAAAATAAAAGTTACTATGTGACCATGCAAAAGTCTCAGAAAGGTTAAATAACAGCAGCATCGGAACACTCTTTTAAAATCCATCAATACATTGACATCTCTTGCAAAAAGTCCCCTTAACTGTTTTTGTAGCCTTGTAGTCATTTCAAAATGCGACTCATTCTGCTTCCTAAAATCAACAACTGAGGGGTCAAAGTCAGACTGTCAAACTACCATTAGCGTCATGCTATGTTGGACGTGATGTGACATAACCCCACGTGGTTAAGCACAGGCACATTTTATTTCTAAAATATTAAAATGATTAACAATTATTTTTTGCATCATTGTGATTTCAACATGTAGTAATTTCTGTCTGTAATAAACTGAAATTAAACGGCCATTTTTTTGGGTTTGGGCCAGTTGGAGTGAAACCGGTAGCGTCGGTACACTTGGCACCATTTATATCGCTGCTTTAAAACATAATCCTTATTTCAGCTAGTGCTTTTCTTATTTAAATCCTCAGCTATATACTTCACAAGTTGAGTGTTGAGTCTCTGAAAATATAATTAAGAATGAGTATTTTTGTCTCGGAGATGAAATTCCTTTGGCTTGTACATTTTCCTCCTGACTGATTTTGTGAATCTTATGGAGTCGGTTAATTTGTTGAGTGTGTTTGAGATCATCCCAATTAAAGGCAGTTTGTGTAGTTTGTTTTCACCCCAGTTAAATTCCTATAACTGTGCACATGAAATGACTGTTGTGAACGTACTCCTTGCTCTTTCCCAGACACTGTGCCTTTCTCTGCTTCTACTGACTTAACTATCTCCTCTGGCAAATTCTCCGAGGCCTTTTTGACAAGCACTTCCCACCCAACTCACGTGCTTCTGGTCAATACTGAGGAGAGATTTGATCATTTTAATTGCCCTTTTGACTGCTCTTGATGGTACTCTTTCTTTGAAGAACAAAAGCCCTGCCACTTGAAAACACTCCAGCTAGTCTTGCTCACTTGTCTTCTGAAAAATAAAGGCCCATCTCCCAGCTGTTTTTTTATTCAAGCTTTTTTAAGGATTTGATACTTGACTTACAAGTGAAAATAATGATTGTTGGGGAATTCCAGACTTGCTTGGAGCTCTTGAGAGCACACAAGTGTTCTCTTTAGAGTTACCAAGGACCCTTTGGGTTCCTTTTGTAGATCTCACGACAGCTTTTGAAAGTGAAAATCTTAAAGTTTTATATTAAATTGCTAAAAAAAATAATTTGTTGGTATCAGGCAAGTAGTTTCAGCAAATTGTTCCAAGTACTCATAAGTTAAACGGGGACCCTCTGCACTCACCACACTTTTTTTTTTTTTTATATTCTTTTCTGTCTTTCTTTCATCACAATTGAAGGACATGACATTTATCATGAGCTGATTGATTGCTATAACTGTAATCCAAAATAGTAGACCTTAGTGCAAAATGTGGCGTGATTCTGAAATAGATAAACTGTCCCATCATTAAGAACAATAGGAGCAGTCATTTCAGCTAGTGCCGCTAAACAACATGACAAATCCCTCTAGCAATTGCATGTATAACTTTAACAAATTAGGAAGTAACCCAATGTTGTTATTCAGACAATGTATGCATAGGGAGGAGGCTGGGGTGGATGGACGGGTAAAAAAAAACAAAAACACTGAATGTTAACATGAGAAACAGCTGTTTATTTCTGTATTTCAGCCAACTTTCAAAGTTGTACTTTACTCTCCTTAAAAAAACACATGACCAAAATTGTTCTCTCAACTTAACCATGTTGGTGACAAAGGTCCAGTAATGGTAGACCAGATTATTTTGTTTGAACACAACATGTATGTGTCATCTTTTAAGTTGATATGATGAAATTAGCAAACAGTTGCTTATTTACACAACCCGGTAGCTTGACATGTCAAAAATGTCAATAATATTGAATTTTGATAGTCTTGGCCACTGTTTTTATTTCACTGGTGGCTTGCTAACTAAAAAAAAGTGTATAAACTCAAAACTGAAATATGCAATCAGGTAGCTCATATCATTTTTTTCAGTATGGCCTGAGCTATTTTAATATTTCGATGTCAATATAATATAGATCAACGAAACCGGACTTGAATTTATAACATTTCACTGATTTATCAACATAATCAGACTTGTAACCAGCGGCCTCTGTAACGAAACAAAATGATCAACTGAATGCTTTGTTGTTCATGACTGGGGAGACCCTAGGTTTTATTTGGAGGATTTGTTGCCCCAAAGTGTGGAATTTAAAACTAGAAGGCCGTTTTCACATTTATCTTCTGAAAGGGGACATTTTCTCATTTAAAATTAATGTTAAGGGGTGAAGCATAATTTGTGACATCACAAATAGTTTGGAAGCCAATCCTTGTCCAATTCAACATACACAACTAAGATGAGGAAACCTGAAACCTGCAGTGCACATACACTGAGAATGGACTTTACAGTGAATCATGAGACATCTTGTGTGTTGCTGTTAAACTCGAGAAAGGAAACGTATTTGCATATTCATAGTTTCTGAAATTTCAAATGACAGGAAAGAAGTATGTCATTTTTAATATTTCTACAAGATAATTAAGTTTTATTGTGGGAAAACCCGTCTGAGACAAATAATTATTCAAAGTAGAGTTTAATATGTACATCTTAAAACATGTCTGGAGGGGATCTTTAAACAGTCATTTTAAATGAGTGGGCCAAAGAGGTAATTGCACTGGATAGACTCAAAATAGGTCAAGAGATTGTGTATTACGAGACCATCCACAGTGAGTACATCCCCACTGGCAATATCCATCTCTATCAAAGGCAATATTGTCCATCTGAATTGCTTCCAGACGGTTACAGAGGATGGCTGAGGGAAAGTGTCCTCAGTTCTCGGCTTCATGGAGGTGATACAGACATTTCAGTGAATGTAATGCCACACCAACACCATGACTATGACCTCTCTACTGGTACCTCAGGGAATGTTGTGTTAGTAATGTCTCGGTCTCTTTCTCAGAGGCAGGAGAGAGGGGGAGTCTGAACTCGGATAAGAGTCAGCTTTGTAGTGATTGAGCAAAGAGATAATATGCCTGAGCAAGCAAAATGAGTACCTTTCACTCACACTCTTTTTTTCTTTTTCAATCTCCCTTATCACTAATTTAGATCAACAACCAGCTTAAAACATAGAGGTGATTTCTGACCTCCAAAGCCGCACTATTACACAACGAAGAACCTCAAAGAACTGCTGACACGCTCGACTACAAGAAGCACTTTCATCAATGGACATAGAAAAACTAAACTGACCACCGAAACGTATTGGAGGTGAAAAAAACATTTACACCTACCAAGCAAGGTTGTCGTAATTAGTGAGAGTGTAAATCTAATGCTAAACCATGTATACTTCTTGGCACGCTCGCATAGTTTCATCTTGTTTTTCATTTAATTTAAAACATTTCAGAGATCAACCCTAATGAGAGATGAACAGATGAAAAAAAAAAAAAGTTTGTTCATTCGTCTTTTTAGATCTGGTGAAGGTGACACGTCAAATGCTTTTTACGTTTTTTTTTTCTCATAGAAAGTCAGTCTTTTTTTTTTGTTGTCTTTTGCATTTATGTAAATTAATGCTTATTGTCGGTCATCAAAACAGAATAATCCTATGTACTTTCAGCCGGGAAAGTGATTGGTGTGTTTTTTGTGTCTTTGTTATCCTTGTTCTGAGAAGCACCTGATTCAGCTGCATGCTGTTAGACGATGTGCACAGAACCTCCTTTCATCAAATCACATGTACTTCCAGTTGATTGCCTGAAGCTATGTATGTCTTCTTCCTTTGGTTGACAATTTTTTTTTTCTGTACTTCTTGCAGACAGAGCCCCTTAGTGTACCTTGAAGATTATTTTTTTAAACCTACACAAGCAGTTGTTTGATCCACAAATAAATTAAAAGATAAGAGCTAGCAAGGAGACTAATTAGCAAAGTTTTTTGCTCAGTCGTAATAGGACAGTAAGTAAGCAATTAATTCAAAAGACCTTATAATACCTGCTTGCATGCGGTTCCTTTCTGTAGAGCACTTTATACTTCAAGAAAGGAGGGGGAAATAACTGGGAATTGGCAACAAAGCTGACAAGCAACTGTAGCGTCCTCCATTTTAGACTGAACTTTGTTCTCTCAACAGTCAAGATAGCTTGCTATTGGTTAGTAGACCAATAAAACTGGACATAATACATTTCCACAGAGTTTTTGAGTTCATGCACATGAAACATACAAATTAGCAACAAAACAGAAATGTTGTCAATGTAAAAGCATTGGCATCAGATAAACCGAGTTAACTGTAGGTTTCTACAGAATTAACTGATATCCCACATTGATATTATGCTACTAAATTGTATGTATACCATGTGTTATAGGCAGTTGGACCAGCTGTCTAAATAGGGTCAATTTTAACCCTCTTTTAATTGATTCCAAATTGAGATTAATTAGTATCCATCAGTGTACGAACATCACACAGCAATTTATTATCTCCACCTGGTTTGCTGGAGCGCTCACCGGAAGGCTAGCACTGACATCCGTCTGCCTGTCTGCTTGGTTTTAATTTCTTCGGGCAGTCAGGGAAGTGACAGATTTCACAGCATGGTGGCTCAGACAAAGTGTGGAAGGAGCACCTATCAATCCCAGAATCCATCTGGCATAACATTTGCATCCAGTGTCAGTTTGCCATTTACAAACTTCCAAACTTCCTGTGTGCAAAAGTTTCTTGATTTAACTCACCACAAACTGAAATTAAACTAATACTAAATGGCTTCAGCACACTTTTCTTTTCTGTTTTCCTCACATTATCCACCTCCTTTTCCTCTTACTACATGTCAATGCTGTTTTGAACTGCAGCACCCAATTACCTTGCCAGCATTCATATTCAGGTGGGATGCTTAGTGACACAAGTTGGGCTATGCTGTGGAGGCTGCCTATACCAGCAGACTTGACACATCTCTGCCAAACTGACAGGTAAGCTTCTCCCACAAAATGGGAGTAATGATGAGTGGCTGTATAAGTGGCGGCTGGAGTGGCACACCAGCAGCCACATGGCTCTACGGGGTTAGAAAGTGGAATCACACGAGGCTAAGCATTTTATTCTCTCCACACTGCTCCACTTCTTCACTTAGTTGTATCACTGGCAGCAGAGGGTAGTGGCCTCTATTCAGAATACTGTTTGACTTCTTATTCTGTTTACTTCATGTGCATGTCAGTGGCATTGTACCTGATTTTTACATTCACCAACCTACCCAGTGTCTATTGTTTGTTGTCTTGCTGTGCTGTTCTTTTCTCTCTCTGCTCTCCTCTCACCCAAACTGGTTGAGGCAGATGGTCCCCCACCTCCGAGTCTGGTTCTGTCAGAGGTTTCCTCCTGTTAAAAGGTGGTTTTATCATTTCAGTCTGAGGTTTTCTTTCTGTTAAAAGGGAGTTTTTCCTTCCTGCTGTCAGAGGTTCCCCCAAATAATGTGATGTGTATATCCATCCAACCATTATCTATACCACGGGGGAGCCTATCCCAACTCACTTTGGGCGAAGGCAGTCGCCAGTCTATCACAGGGCCAACACATAGCGGCAGACGAAAACAAAGACCATTCACACTCTCATTTACAACTAAGGGGCCATTTGTAGGATCACCAATTAACTTAAAATGCATGGTTTTTTTGGATGGTGGGAAGAAGCCGGAGTACTCGGAAAGAACACATGCAGACACAGGGAGAACATGCAAATTTCGCACAGAAAGGCCCACGCTGGGATTGAACCCCGAACCTTTTCACTGTGAGGCAACAATGCTAACCATTGCTCCGTAAATCAAATGAAAATATTTTGGACTTGGGCGAGTTGGAATACCATTGTTTGGCTTATTAGCAAGATTCTTGCGTTCCGTTAGATAAAGCCTTCCACAGTTTGGGAATCACTGCCTTAATAGGACCAATTTTAGTGCCAATAGACTAACATTGGCCAGCTTTAGCTTCCCACCGGGTGAGGACAAAACCAATGAAGGGATGCACTCAGTAGGAGGTCAATTCTCATGGGTTCAATTCTCGTAACCAGAGATGGTGCCTCATCACTAAACACTTAAATTAAGCTCACATCACAACGGTTTTTCAAAATGTTTTTCTCGTTGATGTAACTGGCTGGTGGCCCTTAGCTGCTAGAAACCTGGGGCCAGAGAACTTTTCACACCTCGGTTGTTGTAACTAAAAACCATCATTCATGTTACTTTTTTTTTTTTTACTCTTTTATACATTTTGTAATTACTCCGTTTTTTTAAATATTAAAACTTTACACATTGTGTCAAACTAACATTTCTGATAAATTTAATTAATTCAATACATCAGCGCTACAGCACCAATCCTCCCTCCATTTGTTTTTTTTCTCATACATTCTGTAAACACCTTAGGCTGACAGTGATTTTGACTGGCTATTAGTCTATGAGTTTCAAGTCGTGTGTGTGCATGTGGAGGATTTTCTGCACCAAAGGGTATGTGGCTGAGGAGGGGATATTCACTGAACTTTTTACTTTACAAGGCTAGATTTACATATACTTCACAAGCCCTAATGGTGGTCGAGTGCACTTGACATCAATTTGTTGTAAAAAGCAGGCAGCACTCTTAACACAAATCTATCCAAAACATACTTCAGCTTTTATTTGCACATATACTAAAACTACAGGCACACAGAAGCAAGGAGGGTATGTGCACGAATGCTTGCTCAAGTACAAAAACCTTAACACACAACCACGAAGAACACAATCCAGTAACAACTCTTGGCAGATATGTTTGCAACTGCACATCACCCTAACCCCCCCCCCCCCACACACACACACACTAAACACACTAAACACACACCACATTTTTCAAGCGCACAATACGTCTAATTAATATGCAAAGTATGCTCTGCAGTAAAACACTGTGGTTGAGCTAATCAAATGGTAATGATTTTCCCCAGCTAAACTAATTATAAATTCTTCAACTCCACTCATTCAATAACATAGCCATTAAATCATAATAGCAGAGGCAGAGATTTATTCATATTTTCCTCACATAAGGAGCAACATGTTCCCTTGTAAGAGATGAAGCTTTGAAGCTGGTCTTTGAGGTTAAACTTCAAAGAAGGCATGCAGGCTAAATGATGTCGGTGGTGGAGTTGAAGGGAGTGCTCTGACGGGGCAAGAACACTGACACATCGGTAAAAAAAACATGCACGCAAACATATAAACATTCATGTACCATACATATCAAAAATGAAATTTGCACAAAACACAATAAACAAGCACAAGTCAACTTAGCACATGAGGCCATAGGACACACACAGACACGCTGGTTGTAAAAGTCATAAATAAATCAGTTGAATTACGTAGAAAATGTTGGATGCATTTGTATCCTCATGTAAAAAGCCAAAAGGTTAACTGATCATCTAATCCATAGTTATGGCCGACTGTTTTTCAAAGTTTGAAGAAGCAGAACTCTGTTATTGCCCGAAAACTATAAAAAGCAGGTAAAAGACTGAAAGTTATGAAAAAGACTTAACAATGCTAGAACAGTTTAATCTGAAACAACTTTCCAATTGTGTTTTTTATCTTTAGAAAGATGTCATCTAGCAGTAAGTCCACATTTGCATTGGTTAGCTAGTTTAATGAGCTGGGAAGAAATTGACTATGTTAAAGTAGCAGTGTGTAGGATTGGGTGGCATCTCGTAGTGAGGTTGCAGATTGCGACTTAATACACCTCAGCCAACCATTTATTATTATATCATTTATTGCGGTGATGCAACATTCGGACAAACCAAACAATCTTCTGGACTGCATTCAGAAAGTTGCAAACATTTGGCATCTTTTCCTGTGGGTTTCACTTGTTGTAATCAAAAATAGGCATTTTCAGACATCTAAACCTTATTTGGGTCTGATGCCAGCCATGTGGGAGTCATCAGAGTGTCCTAAATCAAAGTGCGAAGGAGTGTAAGGGTAAATATAAAGTAGATCAAACGATTAGCTCACACGTTCAGTAAAGGAGAGTTGCTTCCTTTTTATCTTTTAGCTTTCTCCCTCTCTTGGCCAGTTAGGGTTTCTTGGGTGGTTTGGGCATAACCTCATAATGGGATTCCGGCTAGTGGGGACGTGTCTGGACTAGATGCTTCTAATGCAGAGGTTTTTCTATAGATAGAAAAACACTGTGCTTTTCCAATGCTCACACTCTATGTAACAGGGGGATATTGGTTAATCAGTACTTTCATCATTGGTGCTTTCTGAACAGGTGACCTGAATCAGATACTTACATTGCTCTCCAGGCAATGTTACCAGTTAGTTTCACACCAATTCCCACCTTGATTCATATGAGTCCGACAACACATTCCCATCTGCCATGTGACATAAGTAAGAACATGATTCTTACAATGATGTCATGGTGTGAATAAACCACAGAAATTGTTCCTACTACTCCCCACCTGGTAGAAGAAAGAGATCTGTCCCACATTGGACTACTGAATTTGATAGTTTTATGCTGGCTAAGAGATTTATTGAAATATGCTCTAAATCTTGAGCCCAAAAGGCTGTTGGATTGATTCTAAACTAACACTGGAACAACGAAGGAAGTTGACCAGTCAGTTTGATCGTTTCTATACTTGGCACCTTCATATAAATTGCTGAATTAAGTGATGTTAAAATAAAAATGGCATCCAAAGAATCCCATTTCATTGATAGCCCCCAACGCTAATGCCAAAGACAACACCCACACATACTTAGCAAGCTTTTAGGAAGGTCACAGTGATCCATATGACTACCTAGCCACATATTTTATTGTTAGCAAGTACATTTTATGCCAACTTCAGACTATGTAATCAACACAATAAAAGCTCGACCCAAGTATATGGGGTGCGTCTGGCATGAAAATGAGTGTCAGGTGGGACAATTGCAGTAAGTGAGCCACGAACTGAAGCAGTGAGACTTACAGTGGGTACGGAAAGTATTCAGACCCCTTTAAATGTTTCACTCTTTGTTTCATTGCAGCCATTTGCTAAAATCAAAAAAGTTCATTTTATTTCTCATTAATGTACACTCAGCACCCCATCTTGACAGAAAAAAACAGAAATGTAGAAATTTGTGCAAATTTATTAAAAAAGAAAATCTGAAATATCACATGGTCATAAGTATTCAGACCCTTTGCTGTGACACTCATATTTAACTCACATGCTGTCCATTTCTTCTGATCCTCCTTGAGATGGTTCTACTCCTTCATTGGAGTCCAGCTGTGTTTAAATAAACTGTTTGGACTTGATTAGGAAAGGCACACACCTGTCTATATAAAACCTTACAGCTCACAGTGCATGTCAGAGCAAATGAGAATCATGAGGTCGAAGGAACTGTCCAAGGAGCTCAGAGACAGAATTGTGGCAAGGCACAGATCTGGCCAAGGTTACAAAATAATTTCTGCAGCACTCAAGGTTCCTAAGAGCACAGTGGCCTCCATAATCCTTAAATGGAAGAAGCTTGGGACGACCAGAACTCTTCCTAGACCTGGCCGTCCAGCCAAACTGAGCAATCGTGGGAGAAGAGCCTTGGTGAGAGAGGTAAAGAAGAACCCAAAGATCACTGTGGCTGAGCTCCAGAGATGCAGTAGGGAGATGGGAGAAAGTTCCACAAAGTCAACTATCACTGCAGCCCTCCACCAGTCGGGGCTTTATGGCAGAGTGGCCCGACGGAAGCCTCTCCTCAGTGCAAGACATATGAAAGCCCGCATAGAGTTTGCAAAAAAACACATGAAGGACTCCCAGACTATGAGAAATAAGATTCTCTGGTCTGATGAGACCAAGATTGAACTTTTTGGCGTTAATTCTAAGCGGTATGTGTGGAGAAAACCAGGCACTGCTCATCACCTGCCCAATACAATCCCAACAGTGAAACATGGTGGTGGCAGCATCATGCTATGGGGGTGTTTTTCAGTTGCAGGGACAGGACGACTGGTTGCAATTGAAGGAAAGATGAATGTGGCCAAGTACAGAGATATCCTGGAAGAAAACCTCTTCCAGAGTGCTCTGGACCTCAGACTGGGCCGAAGGTTCACCTTCCAACAAGACAATGACCCTAAGCACACAGCTAAAATAACAAAGGAGTGGCTTCGGAACAACTGTGTGACCATTCTTGACTGGCCCAGCCAGAGCCCTGACCTAAACCCAATTGAGCATCTCTGGAGAGACCTGAAAATGGCTGTCCACCAACGTTCACCATCCAACCTGACGGAACTGGAGAGGATCTGCAAGGATGAATGGCAGAGGATCCCCAAATCCAGGTGTGAAAAGCTTGTTGCATCATTCCCAAGAAGACTCATGGCTGTACTAGCTCCAAATGGTGCTTCTACTCAATACTGAGTAAAGGGTCTGAATACTTATGACCATGTGATATTTCAGTTTTTCTTTTTTTAATAAATGTGCACAAATTTCTACATTTCTGTTTTTTTCTGTCAAGATGGGGTGCTGAGTGTACATTAATGAGAAATAAAATGAACTTTTTTGATTTTAGCAAATGGCTGCAATGAAACAAAGAGTGGAACATTTAAAGGGGTCTGAATACTTTCCGTACCCACTGTAATAGCAGCATATAAATGGCAAGTTCAAACATGGGAAATGTGCCAAGTGTAACAACCCTCTAATGACGCGTTACAGATTAAAGCACAAAGTGGCTCCTAATTAAACCTTTTGGGGAAATTAATCTTTTGATAAACATTTAAAAGCAACGGGAAGAGCAAAGTTTAAAAGAGCTCACTTCCTGTTTGTCTCATGTCACAGCCAAGCAGCTATTTATTGTTGCTGTCTCAGTGCAGCCTGAACACACTTTGACCCTCTAATTGTAAGCACTACAGTTTTTATTCAATGTAATATGTAGCAATTATTTCTTAATTATTCCTGGAAAGTTTCCAGGCTCTTTTTTTTCTTTCCCTGAATCAAACAACATGCAAACCCTCCTTAATGGTCTCAAAACACATTTAAATTGGTCTCAAGGCGCTACACATGCTAAAACGTGTTCCTTGAGGTGTTCCATCTGTTTTTATTCTTCACTTTCATCAGTCTCAACTTCTTTGTCTTCATCCCTCACTCCCCTCCTTGTGCATTTGTGTATGTGAATGTTTGTCCTCCCATCTCGTATGCATTTATTCTCAACATTCATGGGGTTTTGAAGCGCAAATGTACACGTGTGGCCGATTCCAACTTTACACTTTTGGCTGTTTGTGCAATTTCACAGTCGCTGCTCCTCTGGGCCTAGTTTGCACCTCACACTCTTGAGGCTTCTTGCCACTCTACCTGCTTTTTTTCACACATATTTGTTTGGCCTTGCGAACCTGTTAAGTCTGTTGATGTAACTGGTGCGCGACTTCATCGTGATCCGCTGCGATCCACCGTCAAGGAGTGCAGAAATGAGGAGGGAAAAGCAGGTTGAGGTTGGAATAAATACATTGAAGTGTTGGAGCGTTACAGGCAACCTCGTACAGAATTTCTTTACTTGCAGCACCTGCGTTGTATCATTGTATAAGCTGTGACACACAGTAGCCGGACTCAGAAAGGGCTGTGCAAGCAAAGGCAAAAAAAAAAAAGAAGCAAAGAAAAAAAGGCAATCTTGTAATCCACCACTTGAGCGTTGATTGCATGAATATACAATGAGAAGTTCAGGCTCCTGTGCCATCTGTACTTCGGCACACTAAAAAAATAATCTATTTAATTTCCCTGGTGACCGCAGGTGCTATCATTTATCTCATTCAGAGACTTCTAAAGTAGATAAATGCACTTCTTAGAATGAGATAAAGCTACCTAACCATATGTGCCCTGCTGTGCTGCCTTATGCGAGACAGAGGGGGATCCCGTGTTTGTGTTTTCCCTGCTATTTAATAATCACGATCCCAAATCTTGGCCAGACGAATTTCATTTGTCCGTTTCAGTGGGAGGGTGTTGCGTGCAGGTATGAGGCTGCAAGTTTAGAAAACAGCTAAGAGAAAAATACTGTGTTGTAAATGTTTGAAAGAACATCACATCATGTTAATGTTTCACAGCTACATGTTTTCTCAAGGGGTAATAAGAGCATATATGTGGTCCATCTGCATGAAGCGAATGAAGCACCGTGCCGCTAACTTAACCTGACATCTCCCTGCGTGTGTGCATGCATGTTTGCATGTGCGTTTGTGGGATTCAGCAGCACAGATAAAGAGTGGCGATGCTGCCCGACGCTGTGTGCTCACCCCCTGTGGTGTTTTTCCAGCTCAGAGTTGGCATTTTAATTCATGCTTGCGTGACTGTGCTAAAGACTCTCCGCAGCTCCGTTTGGATTCCCTCCCTTTGTCTCCTCCCATTTTCCCTCCCTTTCCTGAACTCTCCGTCTATATTCCTCTATTTTTCTCCCCCTCCTTCTCTCAGCAGGACTGCCGACACTCCTCACCCAGATATCGCATTTCCCACTCCTCCCCCGGCACTCGGCATCATGCCTACAGTTAACGTCTATTGGTAATAATATCTACCTGAACTTGAGCCTTTGTGACCTCTCACCCCTGGGGACTTTAACATACTGTGGAACCATTCAAGAGCCTCATTGGTCACGGGTGGCCACAGATGCTCATGACAGTTATAGCCTATATGCTGTAGCAGAATATGAGCAAATACATAATTCATCCAGTCAAGTCGTATGGCCTTGAGCGATGCTGCTGAGAAAGTTAAGTGTAGCAAGCAGGCAGCCAGGGGAGGTCTGTGTGCAGCTGCCAGCACAACAGTTTGCCTGTCGTAAGATTTGATCTGGGAGCTAATTGAACTTGACGTGAGTTGGGGGAAAGTGCATCATGGTGTGCGCCGAAGAGAAGCAGGATCGCTCCTGCGAGTTTGAGCTTAATGTTCCTAAAATGAGAAGTGCTTTTTAAAAATGGCTGCTCTAAGGGATCTCTGGTGGGACTCCAGGTGTGTCTGTCATGTAAGCGAGGGTGGATTTGTCTGTCACACGCATAGAACGGTTTCCTGTTCTTTCTTTTTTTTAGCATCATGTTGCATTTTATTTGTCTGCATGATGCACACGCATGCACATAAACACACTTTTAACTGTGCTGTGGGTATACAAACAAACAGACAAAAAAAAGAAAAGAAGAAGAACAGGTGATGATTAAGGGTTGAGTGGTGAATCAGAAGTGGACAGTGGTGCCGGGCTTTTGTGCGTCCCCAAAACCAGGCGGGCGGAAAGAGAGGGGTGAGAAGGGGAAGAAATTATTAAAATGTGCCACAGCTACAAAGTGCTCTTGGAGTAATTAAGTCGACAGCAGTTTGGCTCCAACAGCTCCATTTTTGAGTGTGTAAATGTATTTCAATAATGGCAAACTGGCTTGTCATCACGCTCTCTCTCCCAGCTAATCCTGTTACTGCTGACCACTCTGACGGGGCTGCGAGTCCAGCCATGTTGCCTGATTGCCACTTTTCTAAGGGGGCAGGGAGGGCGGGCGGGAGGGAGGGGTTGGGCAGAGAGGGACAGAAACAGAGAGAGCAGCCTGTTTGTTTTTTCCGTGCAGCGTCTCACTTGTTGGGGTGTGTGTGCGTGCACGCTTGAGGTGCTGATTGTCACTTAGTGTGCGTGTGATAGATTTCAAGTGCTTACTTGTGTGGTTCAGTGGCAGCACGGAGCGTCAGGCGCATATCTACCATAAATGTTTATTCAGTCCGCAGTGAATACACTCCAGCCCCTCGTTGCTTACAGAGGGGGTTTTCAGCATCATCTCGGGCTCGGAGCCCATCTCCTCTGCTCCGGCCACAATGGCTAATCCTAACACAGGCAGCAGCGGCAGGCAATCAGCACTCACAGCCCAGAACATAATGGAAGCCTGCCTGTCTGGCTAGATGTCTGTGTGGATGACTGGCAGGCCGGCCGCTCGTGTGGATGCTGGCCTTTTGTGCTACTGCGGCTGTTTTGATGGTCGGGTAGACAGAGTGTTGGACTGCTCATTATGTAAAGTCTTTCTGGCCATGAAGGAGAAGGAAAGCACACCCAAAACTGAAGTGAGCTGCTGATTAAAGAGACGGAAAACAAGCAGACGAGAAAGACGGGGCCTTTCTGAATTTGTCCAAAACATGAACTGATCAAAACTTTGTTTTAATACAAATGTAGGTTTACTCTGCAGCATTACCATGTGTATGTCTTTCTGTCTGCCTTGATGCTGTCTGTGTTTGCGGGCAGGGCTGAAGTGCTGAGGCAGGATAACTGGTCAGTTCAGTATTCCTAGTTCAGCATCTCTCAGGGATAATTCATCCCTTTATTCTCTGTACAGTTGCGAAGGAAAAATGTAGCAGCACATTTTAAAGCATATAGACAGGTTATCTAAAAACATACAGATTTTTAGCCTTGTTAGCAACGTGGTTCTACAGCTATGTCAGTCAATCTGCCGCTGTGGTTCAGACTGAAATGCCTCAACAGCTACTTAATGGTAAACTTTTTATAAACAAACAATTCAAATGTATTTTATACTTACTGATAACAGTACTGTTACCTTGACTTCGACACATTACGCTGCAAACGTTTAGTTTTCATGCAGTTTAGAGGCGGGAGAGTGTAACCCAAGCTGCTATCTTTACAATCAACAAGTGTTCCTTGCATGCTTCACATGCTAGTTATTGACAGCAGAATTTACCAATGTTCCCTATATGCTTCAGATGCTATCATTAGATGCTTGGTGTCTGGCTACATGCAGAGAAGTTTCCAGTCACTGCAATGCAACACAGCGTGGCCAAAAAAAAAAGAGTGAAGTAAGGTCTTCTACCAGAAAGATTTAATTAACTGAATTGAAATCAATTTTACCTTGATTTCATCTACTGCGGCTGACTGCCCAAGTAAAAGGTACGGTTCACTGACTCGATACACTCCTACGTAACTATATCAAAAGTTGTATTTCAATAAGAAAATGTGTTCATGTGGATGTATCCTTGCTATTGAAATTTGGTACCAAAACCCAAGGCAGTTTTTTAAACGAGATAATACTGGATCAGTTCGTTCAGGGCCATGAAAGTATTGAAGTCGGTTATCCAGGCCTCCCGGAGTTACAAAGCACTTCAGTCACAAAAAAAGACAATAGAGGTATTTCAAGCAAAACGTGCAAGAAATACGGATAAATCAGGGACAAGCATCTGTATTATTCCTTTTTAAAATAAAGATATTTTGAGATTTCAGCAGCTATACAAAATGAATGATGGCTGAATCCCATTTCGGTGCTTCAGTTTCAGGGTCACTGCCATGCTTTCTTGTCTGTCTGGGTCACATAAATAGAAGCAGAGCAGTGCATTTCCTTGTTTTTACTGTT
The DNA here is from genome assembly GCF_022577435.1 of Embiotoca jacksoni. Lineage (NCBI taxonomy): Eukaryota > Metazoa > Chordata > Actinopteri > Embiotocidae > Embiotoca > Embiotoca jacksoni. The sequence goes on from NW_027185374.1 coordinate 8,883,151, forward strand.
GTCAGAATATTTTCAGTGCTTCTGTTGTCACTACCTGAAGGAATCAAGGACATGAAATGGTGCCATTTCACTGACAGACGTTTTATTTGCCTTGAATATTTCCTCTGGGTGTTTTTTAAGAATAAAGTAACCTCTGTACCGAGGACTGTTGTTCACGGTCAGTTTGTAGACAGGCAATTTTACATCTTGGAGCCAGACACATTCCAACCTCCAATAACCTTTTTTTTTTTTACTTCAAACATAAGCTCCCCAGTAATATTGCCTTTAACTTGTCGTGTTTTGGTCTAAAAGACTGTAAAATACATTTTACCAGAAAGCTGCGCTGTGTTACTGTAGATGTGTTTTTCCTGCAGTACCTTTCAAATATTGGATCACAGCAAATAGTCTTTAATGGGAGGAAATAGGTCTGTCCCTCGGGCTTGTTGCACTGAAGCAGCCACATCGCCTCAAATCTCTTTCCCTCTCACATTCACTCCCTCTCATTTTCCCTTCCTCTTTTGTCTCTCTCTATTACAATGCACTTTGATGCATACACCCCGCTACAGTTTGTGAGCATGCACCGCCGTGCACGCTGAAGCTTTCCCATAATGAGGCCAGAGGTTGTCACGGGGAGGAGCAGGGCGGGGAGGGGATAAATGGAAAGATATGAGATATTCCGGAAGAGGTGGATAAAAAGGAAGGGAGGGGGATGAGCTGGCAAAAGAAAAGCTGGTGTCCAAGGTCTGTTGTCACAGCTTGAAGACAGGCGAAGGTAGGAGGCATTGTGTTAGCACAAACTTATAGTTCAAAGGTCGCCAAAGCCCATTTACTTTTTCCATCCGGCCTGTGACGTATGGGGCGAGGTTTGCACTGCATCACCTGTGACATCCGCACACTCGGGGAAAGAAGATGGCAGAGCAGCTTCAAAACATTGAGGCCACAGAACAACACAGCACAGGGACAGAAGGCTTCTTTTCAGAGCCCCAAACAAAGATAAAATCCTTTCATGCCAAAGATCTCTATTCCTGTCTCTCTTTGCGTAGAGGCGTGTGAAAAAGATGCTTTGCATAATCCGCTCGCATCTGTATGCAGTGCGTTTTGGAGAGATAAAGTAAACAGGATTCCCTCTGGCTGTTGCTTTCACCTGCTGGAGGTGGACTGCAGAAACCAAGGCCACATTCACAGAGCTCAGGGCATTTCATGCGAAGGACCGCTTTTCAGCTGAAAAAGTTACACAGTGATGAATTAAATATGACTTGATGAATACCATATGACTGTTTGTGCTAAGGCTGCAAAATATTTATGAGAGGAAAAAAATTGCGATCATCACTTTTTTGTGAATTTTTTAAATTTTAAAACAGTTTGACGTGGACGGGGCGACGACTGATTCTGGTCTTGTAAAGTGTGGCAGAGCTGTTTGCATTGATTTGAAATGCAAAACGCTTGCATTATGTTTTTGTTAATTCCTGTATCCATTTATAAATCTGCTCTGTAGTTGGCTGTTGTTGGCTGTCCAGGAAACTTCTCAGTCTTGTCTCATCTATTCTTCCCAACATCCAGGCTTTAATTATATATTTGGCTGTATATGTATAGTTATAACATTCACTGATATTTTTTCTTTCCTCCAACTCCTTTTATTCATTTATTTATAACTTAGCAAGCTCTTTCCTTTGGTCCAGCTGACCACCTTTCATATATAGCAATCTCTAACAACAGCCCATCAACAGCACCCAGAGGGTTTCTCCATGCAATATTGAAGATTTCCATTAGTGCTGAATTGTTGGTGGGAACCTTCAAGAGTGTTTGTGCATCCGGAAACAGACATGAACCATCATCATCATCACAGAGGAGAGATGAGGAGCCAACAGGAGAGAGGGAGGAGGATCAAGGAAACAAAGACAAAATGCATCAAAATTGAATAAAAACAGAATTCAATATAAGAATACAAGGGAATATCAGCAGCGTTGCTCCCTCTTCAGATTTCCTGTCAAGTCCTGTGAAGGAAGGTGCAGCTCAGCGGGGAAGTCGAATCATCCTCCTTCTTATTCGAATGGCACACAAAGATTCAAACACACTGACGCATACTCAAACAAGTCTAGTACAGCTAACTGGTTGTGTCTGTTTATGCCCCAGGTTACCAAATTCTTTTGTTCATAAGCTGTATGCATTAAAGAACACATTAGGCAAACAAATTTAAGGCAGCCAACAAGCTATAAACACAACACTGACATATTCTGACCTAATAAAGTTAATATGGCTGACGAGTTAGTTAACAGTTGCCTATTTACACGTCCAATATTTACTTGCTTCTTAGCTATCCACTAATTACTGAGAAAAATCGACATGGTCAGGTTCAAATCAGGTGCAAAGTTTCTCTGTCTCCTGATTGGTTGGTAGATAGCATACAGTTTGTTTATCAACACTTTTCTTTTTAAAGCAGCAGCCTGCTGCAGCTGGAGCCAAGGTTGGTGAGTAAACCTGTGGGCCATAAAACCAAAACAATGAGCTAAAAGACACTAAAGATAACGCATCGGCAAAAAGGACAATCTTGTCCTGCAGAAAGTAACACAAATCCTCCAACCCTTTTGACCATATATGTCATTTGTTCCTGCATACCCTCCTACCCAACCTACGACCCAGAGGAGGGTTTCCTAAATGAGCGCCCCAGGTTAGGTTTAGGCACAAAAGACACTTGGTTAGGGAAAGATAGTGATTCGAGTTCAAATGATGACACCAACACTAAACCACAGATTCAAAACACCGTCAGGACTCATAGTTGAAAACAGGAAAAGAACAGCTGTCTCCTGAGTCCAAGTCCACTGTTCTATCGACCCATCCACCCAACCCGCCTCCTTCTAACAAAGAAAAACTCATTATAAAAATGGATGTGAACCGTGTCACTTCTCAGGGACACTGGGTTGTTGCTGTTTAACTTACAAATGTAGCTATCGGTCATAATAAGCTGCAAAAAAGACCTCTGGGATCATTTTATGGAGTTACAGGACAAGAAGTGAGTTAAAATTCTACTCTAAAATGGGTACCTCCATTTATTACCTGGACTTACCTCAAATAAAGAGTGAAAACCAAATGTCAAACCTAGCTGCACGAGAAAAAAAAGTGTACAGAAAAGGCCGACAAAAACTTGGCAGTTGAAATAGATTTGAACATTTGTCTGTTTTTCACACTTAATTCCAACATTTCAGTGGCGGAGTGAGCTGAAAGACTGTCTTGCAGAACTCATTCCATCAAAGGCTTTGGATGCAGTTATCTAACAAAATCAGCAATTAACTGCAAAGAAGCAGAGACAATTCAGTGAATAAAGCAACCTAATTAACTTTCGCCATGTGAATGTTTTTTTTTTTTTTTTTTTTTGGCAAAACATTTCCGATAGTAGAAGAGACTCTGTAAAACTGATTGTATGTGTCTCATGGAGGTGTGTGTGTGTGTGTGTGTGTGTCACAGGTTTTCGATTTTCATTAGACACATAAGGACTCGCTGCTGTCCTCTGTCCAGCTGTGAAAGTAGCAGTTTACAAGTCTCCAGGTACATCGATGGACCGTTAATTCGGAGGCTAAATGCTCTTTTCTACACACGCACGCACACACGCTTACGCATACACACACATGAGCATTGCAGTATTTCCATTCAAGTAGATATTAAAACCTGCTCCTGAGAGGGACTTTCCCTCACTTGTCTCCACTAAAGTGCAGCTTGATTTTTAGTGTCATGGAAGAGTTGCTTTGCTGTGTCCATGCGTATAATCACATGTTTATAATTCTGATGATGACAGAATTTTTTTTCCCCCCTAGGTCACAGTACATTGATCTCATCAGTCAACTCATCCAGCCTTTTTTGATTATATTCACACACACACACGCACACACACACACACACACACACGTGCACACGCACACACACACACACGCACACTCTCATGCATGTCAGTAGTCAGTAGCCATACCTTCAGCTGTGGCCCTTGAGGAGGAGACCTATCGCAGCAGGTGACAGCTATCAATCCAGCCCCAGGGTCGATGCAGGTATAGAAGAAAACCCCTTTCATCTTACCTCTGACTTTCACTCAATCTCTGTCTGCCTCTGCGCCCGGTCTCCCTCCTTCCTTTTAACTGCACCTTCTCGCGCCCGCAGAATTTCTCCGAACGGTAACACACTTGTCCGAGATGATCCTTCAAACCCTCTCTACAGTAGATGCTCTGGCACATCTTTGTTTTTTCTTCCTCCTTACAGCCCCTTTGTTTTTTTTCTCCCTGTCTTATCACCTTTCATTCCCACAGATTTGTGTGGATGTTCTGTAATACACTTGTGGGTGAGGGAGCGAATCACCAGCAGATGATGGACTTCGAGGGAGCGAGTCGTTGGCACAGAGCTTCCTGGAACATATTTAGAGAATTCTCCAATGATGCTAATTCTCTTCTTGCGAGTACTTGTTGAATGTTTTTTGGCCGTGTGCGCATGCAATCACACAAATCCACTTTCAGCTGGGGCTCAGAAGGCATCTATTTATGGTTGGCCTGATTGGAGAATAATTCTCGCTGTTAAAGGGGGGACATATCAAGTATTTCTGTGGTCTTTGACAGTTCAATCAATATCGGGAAATATGAGCAACTCTTTGTCAAAGCCGAGAAATTCAAGCGCTAAACAGGATGTCACATGCAATGACGTGATCAAGACCAATTATGGCTCCACTTTATCCTTAACTGGTGGACTTGTTTGTGCTGCAGAGAAAGGTTTTGATTCATTCATGGTAAAAATAAACAGTCGATGCCTCCGGTTTGCTTACCAGCTTGATTTCCATCTTCCCCCTCCATCTCCCTCAATCCCTCTTCTTGCTCACCTCGGGATGAAGGCAGTATCAAAGTGTTTTCTTCCTCTCTCGAACTAGTCCCCAGGGGGAAATAACCACCCCCCCCCTCCCAACCAAACCCCCCACCACCACCACCACACACACACACACACACACACACACACACACACACACACACACACACACACGCACAATCCTCCCCCACCACCCCTCCCTCCTCCACCTCATCATCATCCATCTGGGAGGCAGGATAAGCACTGCATGGGACATTAGGCCCATTACCCAATCACAACATGTTACCAGCCCTGGCCCACCAACTCTGCCCTTGCTCTCACGCCGCGCTCCAATTTACTGGAAAGGACACTGCTTAACAGTTGTGAGGAAGCATCGGAGCTGCATCACTCTTTCACTGAGTCTCATATGACTAGATTGTGTTGGAAATACTGTATCTCCATGTCAGATATGTGCATTTTGACTTTAAATTTGAAATTTAGCTTATTTTTCTGAGTGTAATTTAATACCCGTGACCCTCTAAAGGATAAGCGGGTATAACTAATGGATGGATGGAGGTTTATAAATAATGAAAATCAACCCAGTCTTATATGTTTCCATTCATAATGAGATCTTGACAGGTTCGGAGACTTTTTCTGAAATTTTTCAGGTTTCTCAACACATTCAGAGTACCTGGCCTCTACATGCCGTATATGAGAGATACATTATTTAGAGCACAGAAACTAATTACGTTATGTAAGCCGGTTTTTAACACTGTTTAGGGTGACATATGCTTCCATTTTTACGGATGGCTGTTAATTTGGTAACACATTAAAGCCGAGTAGGCCGGAGAAGGTGAGAGTTTTAGAGAGCGAGCATATGGCTGTTTCCTGCAGGCGCTCCGTTCCCGTGTAAACTTGATGCATATTGAATCATCACAAATTCTCGTAGAAACAACTCGGATGTTCATTTTTGGCCAGCTGTGCTGCGTTGCAATGCCTTGCACCGCGCAGCCTGGATTAAAAGAAACACAAATGAATAGATAAACATGCCCAGTCTAATTTTACTACCTAAATTCCCTTAAATTTGGGGATGAAACACACTCATTGCTCTCATTACTTGCATTTATTAAAATCGAATTGCCCTCAGATCAGACAGCTGAATTTCTTATTAATGGCTGGAAGTTTCTAAATGATTCCGGCTTCCACTGAAAAAAGTTTGTTCCAAACAAGTATCCTCCTCCTCCTCTTTTATCTGTTTTAACCTCCTTTATAAACTTAAAAGCTAGAAGTCTCAGTGAGAAACTGAAAATATACTTTTCAATCAGTAATTAAATAAATGACAAAGTGACTCTACAGCTAGACGCCTGACATTTAAAGAGGCTGATGGATTTAAAATAAAAAGGTGGCTGATGACGTACGAGTCTGAAACATGCTTAAGAGTTGGGACTTCCTTTTGCCAGAACAGGAATGAGTTACATTGTCGATGCTGCCGGATAACACAACAGCTGATGCAGTCTGTTATTAAAACGGTTAGAAGTGCAATCTCTATGACAACAGGGATCTTCAGCACATCAGCTGTTGTCATTAGCAGCAGTGCGGCGAGAGGCTGAGGCTGATGGGATTGTCATCCTGGTGCTGAGACTGCTACACCTCAGTTAGTAGGCTGTGGTCTTCAACATGGGGCAGGTGGCTCACACAGGACCTGACAAAAGAAATGACCATGTTGGGCCCCTTCTAGTTTCTAGTTGTTTGAAAATATTTTAGGTTGGTGGTCCCACTCTTTACACTATGTAGCCAAGATGGTGACTGTTGAGGGTAAAAAAGTCACACTGAATTTGGAGACTGGTTTGAATAAATCATCTAGGTACTTATACTGCACTGCATGTTTCCATACTTGACAGTGTGAACGCACTTCTGTATTCACAGTAGTAAATGTTAGTATGTAAGTACATCAGCTGGAACACAGCATTAGCCATTTTGGAACCAGTGGGTTAATTTCAGGCTGAAATAAACAGGCAATTCCAGCTGTTGTCTGTCAATTTTAATATCTGAAATGAAATCTGTTGCTGCATCAGATACATCAGATGTAACTAACTTATCTAATAAACCTAACGTTAAAAGCTGGGTCTGGACTTTTTTTGCCTCTGCGCCAGCAAGAGTCAAAGCCAGACCATCAGAAAACATAATTTATAATGGATGTTGTTTTTTTTGGTTTGTAGAAAAATACACCATCTTCCACACATATACAGCATGTCCAGTATAGAATTGCTCCAACTGCATCCACACAACTTACTTTTGACAGACCTGCCATGCTTAGTTCTGGTTGTTAAACTATGATTGGACAAACATGGGCAACTGAATGGTCAAGTGAAATGAAACTCCAAACAAGAAAGGGACTCAAAAGTTAAAAAGATAAAGAATAATAGAGAATATTTCTCAATTTCAAACCATCCTCCTCCAAATTTTGATTCACTTATAGTTGAAATCCAATTACTCAACTAAACAGTTTAATTTGAATATAATAAATTAAAAAAAAAATCTGCCATTATGTGCTTGCTCTAACTTTTTTTTGTACAATAATTCTCAGTTATTCATTAATGGCTTTTCAGATTGAACCATACCATAACTTCAACATTGGTTTCATTATGAACTACTTGACATTTGCCAGACACTATTCCCCTCCTGTTAAACCATTTGAATTCCTCCCCAAAGGCTCGTACTGTACAGTAGTCAGTCACAGTGACACCAAGACGGTCACAAAGGAAATGTATCAGCCGAAGAGATAAATACCTACTACAATACGGCCTACATTTAGACCTTGGCTGGCGTCAACGAAGAGACTGCACAGACAAAACAGAAAAGCCAAAGTGATCGAGAGAAAAAAAGAAAATTATTTGCCAGACAAATCCCATTTGAATTCCTGCTCTCTTTAAATTTTTGTTTTCATGTTGTGGAAATATGCAGCACTAATCCTAAACTAATATATCCTGCATATTTTGGATGTTTTAAGTAATGAAAGAAGTAATTTGAAACAAATATTTGGTATCCTTAACACACTCTGTTTGAACACATTTTTTGTGTATATAAGGATGTGTGCGTACGTACTGTATATGTGGCTCTATATTTTATTGTGTGTGTGTGTGTGTGTGTGTGTGTGTTCTCAGGAGTGGGGGTCTGGGTGTCACTCTTTGACATTGTAGCCTGGATCTGGCAGGGATTTAGCTGTTTTGATCCACAGTATGAGTGACCGTCGGGCACGCGGGCAGGACAGAGGGTGTAACTGGCCTCAAACCCCCTAACTAATCTACTCACGGAGTTATCTCCTGCTAAAGGAGCTTATATAGCCACTGTCTACCCCGGGGGGGGTACCCCAGATGTACAGTAGACTCCACAAACACACAGCTGCACGCTGATGCCACTTGCTCTGATAATTATACGACTGTGATATCACTTACCTCTCTAAGTTTGCAGAGTATACCCTTAAGTGTTGGACATAAACTATCGCAAACTGAAGAAAAAAAAACAGAGTAAAAAAATCTGATCTTTTTCCAGTCCCTGCCAGGAAAAAACACGGGGCAATGGGTACCAAGGGAAATCTACAGAAGTTCAGCTTATCCGCTGTAATGCATTATCTCATGGAGATGTTGTAAAGTTATTCCAACTGATACAACCCCGATGCTTCTAACATCCAGCCCTCTCCCCCAGACTTTAATAAACTGTAGACAGATGATCCCTAAATAAATATTCTGTCCCACTTTGCATGCTGAGATTGTTGTAATGCAATAAGCTTGTGTAAGCAGAAGGCACACCGACGAAGCACTGATGCCAATTCTGCTTGTCCAGTATGTTAACAGGGTGGTCAATATGGGCTGAAAGCTCGCAGCCTCTGGCCTTGGATTTGAATACATCTTAGAGCATTTTGTAATTTTGTGACACTTTGTACAGTATTTTTGTGTGTGTGTGTGTGTGTGTGTGTGTATGTCGAGCAATATGGCAGCAGAATTCAATACCGATCACATAATCCTTAAAACCTTGACATTTCTGTTAACCGTTTAAAAGATAATAATGGCTCCAGGGACGGCAACGTTGGTCTGTTTCTCAGCCTGCTGCTTTGCTCACATTATCTCAACATCTACTTGATATATTGCCATGAAATTTGGTACAGATATCCCAGGCATCAAAAGGAGGAATTATACTGAAACTCATAATCTCTTGACTTTTCATTTTTTGAGTAAATTGTGCATATTGTGTCAGATGGATGCAGTTTTGTTCTCTCATTCATTATTATGGGAATTGTAAATTCTTGTAAATTTTAACACCATTAATGATCCCTTAATTTTTCATCTGGTCAAAAATCGAAATTCCCCAACATTTTAGTTTATGACCGTGTAGCTGCAAGCCTGATCATATTCCCAACAGCATCAGCTGCATTTTATTGCCAGTTAACCAAAGTCAGTATAGTGACATTCTAGATTAAGGTGGTGAACCTGGCACGTGCTTCGAATGTCACTGCCCATCGAATGGCCACAATCAGCTGTTATCAGGACCGTAGATGTGGGTAGTAGGGTTCTCCTCCACCTCCTAGTCAGCTCAGTAGGCTGTTATCAGCGAAACATGACTGTTGGAGAATACCGGCGACTGTCGGTCCTTTGTCATAAATGCGTTAACGCTCTGACATGGTTGCAGTTTGGTTAGCTTTCGTTACCAAAACTACTTGGGTAGGTTTAGGCAAAGATCGTGGTCTGAGTTAAAATAGTTACTAATGTAAGTTATGTTAAGTTATGAAACACGGTGTCCAGGGAGAAAGTTCTCTGTTTGAACCACCCAATCATCAATGATCTCCTCACTACGCGGACACTCTGACTCTTTATGCAACAGCACCTGACTCCTTCTTTGGTTCTTGTCTAGAGCTCGACCGATTCAACGATTTTATTGGACGATATTGACCGATCACAGATATCGGTATTGGCATATATGTTGTCCAATATGACAAAAATATTTTTTGCCAAACTTAAATCAGAAAGATGCTTGGGATAATTCACAACTTGTTGTACATTTGTGTTTTTTTTCTAGTGAAGTTGCTGTTTCAGTGCAGTGATGTCGTTTAGGACGATGAAGTTTATCGTTAAACTGTAAAATATTCCGCCTCCATACGCGCTTCCAAGTGTTTGATAACCACATTTCTGTCGGTATCAAATTCTGAATTTTTTTGTACTCCCTAATATCGGTATCAGAAAACCAATATCGATCGGCCTCTACTCTCATCATAATTGCTATTACAACAAGAGGTCGCAATAAACATAACTTTCTAGCCGAGTGGTCGGTGCAGTGTTCCCAGTCTGAAGAATGATTAGGGGTGTGACAGCCAATTAAAGGGCTGATAACATTTGAATCAGGTGATCTTTGTAAACAGTTTTGTAATCATTGTCATCTATTGAGAAAGTATTTTATTATTCTTTGTACATTATCGACCCACATGCTAAAGTCAATGCCAACATTCACAGTGTAGCATCCACAACTTGTTTTAGATTTGGAGCCAGATCCATTATGAATGCCTTACCCTTTCTTTCAGACATTTATCCATTATTATTGGTGTGTGTCACAAAAAAAAAAAAAAAAAAAAAAAAAAAAAAAATCTATTTTAGCCTTATTTGGATTTTTGGTAGTTTGTTTTTGATCAACTTACAAATAAATAAAATAAATAAATAAATGAAAATACTATTACAGTTTCATCATTTAGATTTTTGCAAAACATGCCTGTGTTGCCTTCTGCCTGCCTCCCTGCTGTTTTCACACTATGATTCAACCAATAGGCCAAGGTGTTGATATGAGCCTCGACGACATATGAAAGCATGAGGAGCTGAGAGCACGTGGGCGACTTCTAGATCCAACATGAGCTGTTCATGGGTGTTTTCTGGCTGTTTTTGCTGAGTCTTCACTCTTGCCCTTTGGAGGTGAGAGCCAATGACGGAGAGGGAGGGAGAGGGAGAGAACAAGCCAGGCGAGGATGACTCTGTTACATAACGTCTGCTGCTGCTGCATGACACGTTTGGTCACGCTCCGAATCACTACTCGTCAGTGCACCACCGAGAGGTGTGTGTGTGAGTGACAAAAAGAAATGGTGCTGAGAGGGTGGTCTGTAGTCCTGCCCATGGGTGGGTGTCGGAGAGGGGGGTGGGGGGGGGATTTGTTATTGATTGCACAGCTGTCCCTTTTAATTATGTCTCTATCCAATCAATGCAAAAGACGACAGGAGCCAAAGTGACATTTCTCCTCTCTGATTACTGGTGTCTCCTTTGTGGACCAACTGTCCTTTGCTTTGATTCGGTGCCACGCTGCACCCATCTGCAGTCATTTTGAATCAGGCGTTTTACCCTTTGCGAGCATATGGTGTCATGCATTTGGGGATGCAGAATGGCACAAGCGAGAGATACCCAGTGGGTGTTCATACATTCAGAGCAATGTGTTTGGGATGCAAACTTAAGCCAAGAGCTGAGGCTATGCTTGTTTTATCAAGTGCAAGGCTCATTTTCTACTTCTACAATGTTAGAATACTGGTGGTTGTGGCACATCCAAGGCCACAATGTACAGGAAATGCTGTCGTATGAATAATCAGTATTAAAGATATGTTAGAGAATATCTGGTTCTTGGATAAAAAAAATAAAAAAAAGTGGAATGTACAAGCCTGTGGATATAAACAACAGAAGTCGATTATGGCCCTTGTGCTTGAAAGGTTCTTCTAAACTCTCTAACAGAAGGTAGATTACACTTGGAAAACCTGAAAATGCTCTAAGCCGTTTAGGTTTATTCACTCTCTCATTCTAGGTCAACCTTCCATGAACATTTCATTCCTAAGAAACATTCCAGTGGTGTCATAATATTTAAAGTTATCCTCCATACCACGCTGACGGAAAAAAAAAAAAAAATTCTATGCATGAAATCCTTAAAACTGATGGCAATCATACAAACCAATAGCAGCAGTCTGTTATATGGGAGACTGGTGTCATATTATTTTTTTCTTGTGTGTCCCTCATTGACTATATGCAAGTGGCCGTAGCTTGCAGGTCGAAAAATGAGGCCAGTGCGGCAACTTCTCTCATGAAATACAAAGTCAATACATTTTTTCCACAATTCAGTTTGGTGTCGTTCGCTAAAGTTATCCGTTATCCATATTATTTTTCTTGATCGTTATTAGGCCTCAAAAAGTGGCATTTTTAGGGGCGTGTCCGATTGACAGGCCTGTGGTGCAGTCCGGTTTCCGCAATAGGTGGGTGGGGCATACTGTCCTTGGGTTTTCAGTGAGATCCAGTTAGATCCATTGCTTGTTTACCCCCCAGCTCATCCAAATACGGTCACTTCTGGCTCAAAGCAAGATGGCGACAGTAAAAATCCGAACTCAAAGCTACATAACTGCAATTCACAAACCAATGGAAGATGTCACTGTTGGCCACTTGGTGTCTATAATTTCCTGTTCATTTCAAAGATGTTTCTTTGACATATGATGTCACTATGTATAGTAAAAATAAGCATGTCCTTCAACAAACCTGTGAATATTCATGTATATTCCATCGATAATTGGAAACTTAATTATTATATTCTTACTTGGAGACAAGTCTCTATTTTCCCTATGAATAATGTAAAATCCAATATGACTTCCAAGCAAACCATTTTTGAAATTATGGACCAGTAAGAAAAAATTATTACCAAATTTTTTAATAGAAAATTACTTCTGGGGGAAAATACTTAAATACTGATAGCTTCTCCCACATTGCTTCAATATAATTGAGCATTTGTGTGCCGCTTGTGTATTTATATTTAAGTCTATTTGGTTATAACTCCATCAGCTTTGGTCTCGTAAATAGCTTTTAAAACATCGGTGATAAACTGGACGTTGACTGCTGTGGTCCAGAGGCCTGCTGTTGTCTTCACCTCTCACCGTCTGTCCTGAAAGCATCGAGCACGCCGTACAGTGTGTGTGTGTGTGTGTGTGTGTGTGTGTGTGTGTGTGTGTGTGTGTGTGTGTGTGCTGAAATCCCTTTGTGAATAAACAGTATCAAGGTCATTTCTAATGAGTAGAATTTTTTTTTAATTTGTGTACATAGAAGCTGTGTCCCTTGAGTTGCAAAATGAAATTTACCTCTGCAAGCAAGAACAAATTTCATGAAGGAGGCTCCACAATGGCAGTGTGTTTGTAATTGTGACTTTCAGTGTTTACCCTATCAAAACTGAACGTGGTGCTAAATCAAATGCTCCTCTGAATAATAAAGCTTGGGACTGATGAGGTGGGCACGTCTGAATTAAGCAGGTGGTAATTGAGCTGGTGGTGGGCCTGCACTAACAATGAAAACAGTGCGTTGCTCTACAGTCCATCAAAATTAATGACACATCCTGTTTATTAATTCCAGGTCAAAGAAGAATACGAGCAGTGCTCAGCGCCCACCGAAACATGTCTTTGATTCTCTCTCATGTTCCTCTTTTTTCCCGTCTCCCACAGTTGATCTGCCTTTCTGTGTGATCTATGAATGAGTGAGGTGTAGATGTAGCGTCTGAAAGACATAATTGGGTCCTTGAAAACTTTATGAGATTTTGACTTTGCATTTCTGTGTTACCTCTGCACATTTCTAAAAGCTTTTCTATCTGTAGTTTTTAATTTCCATGATGTTTAAATTGTATCACATCTGTCGGCATCTCAGACGGTTTCGTTGCTTATTCTGGTCATGTACAATTGGAGTCGAATTTATCACTCCAGGTAATTTGCAGTTTGCTAACTGTCTCAGTGTGTGCATGGAGAATCAGTACAAACACTTGTCCAGAGCTTCTGAGGCACGATCTTTGGTACTTCCTGTCCCATTGTGCCTGGTAATTCAACGTGTCTCGTGTCATACAGTGAAAAACGAGAGTCTCTAATCCAGCTATAAATGCGAGGACATGGATTTAATGGCACATTGGACCGTACATATCAAGCCCTGAAATTCCACCACTGTAAATATAAACATGGTCTCAGAGGAGAGCCATGTTCCCCTCCTCTCAGCTATTTTGTTGTTTTGGGATTACACCAGGACAGTCGTGGCTAACTGACCCTCATCCGTTTCCATGGGGACAGAAAAGCCTTTTCTGTCATTACTGAGATTAGAGTCTTATCTGCTTTTGTTCTATTTTGAAAAAGCTCATGCGGACTATCAGGGTGCCCACTGCTGCTCCTCCAGCAGTTATTATCACAGCCACGATATCTACATCTCATATCACTTCCTACAGTACACCACTACTGTTCAACTTCCACAGATGCACTTTATGGTATCACTTTGTCTGAAAGCAGGGTTGCAGTGCCAGAATGGGTGCTTGATAGCTGCTACAAGTCGTACTCATTATAACGGCAATTCTCTCATTTAACTCTGCAAAACGAGTGAAATTAAACATAAAAAATTCATGTAACAATTGGCCTGTCTGTGATAATTTAACTATCAAAAGTATCAAATTCAAAGCACTTTCTCTTGTTTGGCGAGAGACTGCTTTTCAATTTGTCACTTTTCACGGGTGGAGAAGTGATCAGAATTACATTTTGACCAATAGTGTGGATCTACACTGGAGCTGAAACTGACACTACAAATCCCTTACCAAGCCAATTTTCCACATCAGTATGTTGGTTGAATGCGTTCCTCCAGTGCAGGCCGGCCCGTATGTTCTTTTAATTTAAAGTCACAACCAGTAGAATATAAAATGCCTTGAATTTAGAAACCTCTACAAACTGTGGGGCCGACAGCAGCCATGTCTTACACGGCTATCGCAAAGATGACTCACCGCTTGTTTGCAGACTGCAGAGAAAAGGCATGCTGAATGTACACATAGAGGAGTGACGTCAAGCTTTTGTTGTAAATATGGAACACTGCGACTGAAATGTCCGCGAGGTTTACTTTTCACTGGCGTTGGAGGAAACTGGAACTCGCCCATAGGTTTGAACCTTATGTGTTGTGTTTGTAAAAAAAAAAATTAAAAAAAATCATGGTTTGGGTTAAAATGAGGTATATTTCGTAAGGAACATATGTACGTCATGGAATTTATTTTACGTATGTTACATAAGTTTAATATGTTCTGTTACTTATGAAGAAATTACAAAGAAAAAGACACAAAAAACCATGAGGTTGTGGTCAGGAAAGGATCATGGTTTGGGTAGGTAACGTTACGTACGTCCTGTACATCACTTAACAAAGGTTATATAAGTAAATACATTAAATATGTTACTTTATGTTGACTTTTGCGTTCTCACCCACTTAAACATCACTGATGGATGAAAGTGAAATCTTTGTTTGTTCCTTCCAACCACCCTCGACCTGCTAGCCACATAGTTTTTGTTTCCTCGGTCACATGACCTCCCTTTTCAACCCAGGTCATTACGGTGCAGACGCCAAAGGGCACCTTATGCTTTGACAGAAAGGCTGGTCAGCCCTGTGATAGGCTGGTCAGCCCTGTGATAGACTGGCAGCCTGTTCAGGATGACCCTGCTTATTGCCCAGAGGGTGAGGATGAGGATTATTTCCATTTCATTACTGAGAGGTAATATTTACAATAGACCTGTTTTAGGGTGTCTTTGTCCAACGTCGGCTGTAATAGTGGCATTTTGAGTAGGGTGACTGAGGTAGGGCACAAAACGGGACTATATGTATGTTTTTGTCACAAAAATATCTGTTTGGATTTATATTGGATTTAAAGGGGATTTTAATCTTATACGATGAATGCATTTTCACATTAAAACCAAGACTGTATGAAACAATCAAAACAGAAAACGGATTATATTGTGCCGCCACAGTAAAAGCAAGCGGAGGCTGTTGTTGACGTGCGCTTTCTTAAGTAAGTGTGGCTCTGCAGTGCTGGAAATATCTCATTATTGTGCTCCATAATGTGACCATGGCAGCCTAAACACATGCTTTGGCTCCAGAAAACGGCATGTTGACAAAAAAAACAAAACAACTAATGACCTCCACCACAGGGACAAAGACATGTGACATATGAATGGAAAAGATCTAAATGCAGTGTTATAATTAACAAGGCCTTGAGTTGGGTATGGAGATTCTAGCTGGTCATATGTGCTTCTCTCCTCAATAAAGCGTCTCCTAATGACCTCTGCTTCACTCTCCATCCTCACTCCTTCCCTCGCTTCGCAGGTCGAGTTCTCACAATCCCTCAGGGGGGATCGAGGAGAGAGTCTGCGTGCTCCGTGTGATGATCAGCAACTCTTAGAGAGATCCTGACAGCCAATCATCTGTCTTCTAGTAGCGTCCTGCTCGGCTTAGCTTCACATTTCAGGATGGTGCCATTTCTTATATTCCTGCCCGGAGAGCTGTTTCATGTTTGGAATGGGCTGCTGTTTTTTTTTTGTTTTTTTTTTATCCGGCCTGCTGAAAGTGACTGATAGATCTGTGCTGTGTTTATTAGAGAAAAAAATCTGCAGAGCTTTGTTTCCGGCCGTTCATGCATGCTCAAGTGTAGAAAAAAAACTGAAAAACGCAGTTCACTCCGCTTCCAAAATCAGGATAGATTAGTTACAGAAGAAGCACTTCTTGTACCCCCCCCCCCCCCCCCCATTCTCCTTCACCAGTGTAAAGAGGAAAGTTTCCCATTAAAAATGTTCCCAGACCCAGCTCAGTTAGTGTGGAGAAAATACATTAGGAGAGTTAATGTGATTTTGGCTGAGCAGATTAGAAATGTCTTTCATGGTCACATTCCAATATTAGTCCAGAGCTAAGCCTCAATATGTGTTTCTTTTGTGCTTAACCTCATAATGTCAAGAGACCCATAGTCACTTCTGGCATGGATATTCTCTTCCGCTGCCAGCAAAGTTAGCTGCTCCACTCCTCTAAAGCCGTGTGGAAAAGGACGGGTTAGGGGAATAGCATGTGGCAAGGAGGAACAGGAGTGTCAAAAATGGACATTTGATTGATATTTTCAGCAACGTCTGCTCGAATGCGCCAAAGAAAAACAAAAAACGTGATTGACACGAAGTCGTCACGGAGCCAAACGTGTGCGCAAACAAACAAGGCGAGAGTCGATGGCCTCGCTGATGATCTGTCCCTAATAGACTGAGAGAGTCCTGGCTGCCAGCGGGAGCCAAATCTTCCGAGTAAACACGGGCGGGCGACTGATCCACTTTCAATTTAAATGACCTCCATGCTGCCGCCGCGTCTCACCGAAGGAATTCAAATGCCTCAATCATGCCGCACTCTCTCCCTAACTCATTCCAAGAGGGATTAAGCAACCAAATCAATTAGAAGCTGCAGCTAAGAAGCACGAGTCTTCAGCTATCGCTTCCTCCCTCTCACTTACTCTTCCTCTGGCTGCAGCGAGAAACAAAAGGTGCTTAAGTGCATTAAATAAAGTAGGAGTGGTCACTGGCTTGTAATTATAATTAATAACAACTGAGTAATTGGAACTACTTTTCTGATATAAATATATTCAAGGTCTTTTCCAAATGTTGCCATAGGGTACCTGTGACTGAGGACCAGCGGTTTATTTAATTCTATTAACAGAAACACTCTCAATTACTACTTCGACAGTACGTCAACGACTCAAGCGAAGCTGTTTGAATCTCTTTTGCTGCCTAATCTCTGACATTTTTTTTTTTTACCTCTTTCTCTCCCCGCTTTCCCTCTTGTGTGTCCTGCTCTTTCTCAACTAAATCTTGGTATGCAGAGCCTGTTTTGTCTCTTGTTACACCTTTCTCCCACCTCCACCTCCTCCTCCTCCTCCTCCACCTCCATCATATCTCCCTCTCTGGCCCTGGGAAGAATGCTGACGTTCTGAGGGAAACAATTGTGCTTCGGCGTCAGGATGAGAGGACCAGGGGCTGTTGCTGACTGAATCCTCCTGTTTCTCTCCCCTCTCTCTCTCTCTCTCTCTCTCTCTCTCTCACACACACACACACACACACACACACACACACACACACACACACACACACACACACACACACACACACAGTCTCGCTTCTCTTTCTCTCCCTGTCTGTCTCCTCCTAGTCCAAGTGAATCAAAGGAGATCAGCTCCCTTACAGCCCTGTCTTAGAAGGGCTTGACTACAGAGGAAGGAGAGCGAGGAAGTGGGAAGGTAGGGGTGGGGGTGCTCATCTGATAGAAGTAACTCAGAGGGCAACACAGAGAACATCAATTGAATGAAAATATAAGTTTTTGTCTCTTTTTTTTTTTAACTCTATATCTTTAGAAACTGTGTGCTCCTGTTATGCATGTGTACCTGCTATGATATCTTAATAATGATTTGAGATAAAGAGAACATTAAATTGAACCTCTTAGCATAAGGTTTCCACTTTTACTTCCCCTCACGCATCTTAAAGAATGGAAAAACGCTCCATTATAGCTTGTTCCTGCTCTAAATTGAAGCTACAGTATCAGAGGTTTAATATCGACGTATTCAATCCATAGACTTCAAATGTTTTATGGCTGCATTGTTCCATCAAATCAAAATGTTTTGTCCAGGTTTTTCCTTAATTCATATTTGATATCTTTGAGATCTCCATTAAAATGTCCAAAAAAGTTTGCTGGACAGTTCGAGTTCGTATTGACTGAGCTGGGAGTTCAGCAGCAGGGGCGAAAGGTCAAAGAGGATTTTTTTTTTTGTCTGTTTGACTGTCGTTATTCAGCTTAGTGACCATAGCACAACCCTGCATGTCAGTTAACAAGCCTTAGCTAAAGTTAGCATGTACATTTGCTCATGTCCGGTACTTAAGTACAAATGTGAGGTATTTGTACTTTACTTGAGTATTTCCGTTTCATGCGGCTTTATACTTCCACTTCATCTCAGAGGAAAATCTTGTACTTTTTACTCCACTACATTTGTCTGATAGCTTTAGTTATTAGCACCAGTTTTTCATACCCTTCCTGCCCAAGTAAAACTATGTTTCTCTAAATTTGGTGATTTTGAATTTGATCTTTCTCTCCTTTGGATGAACTGAAGGAGATGAGAAAAATCTCGTACTATTTAAACTAAATAAACAATCTAAAAACCCTTGTGGATACATTCTTCCAGTACAGAAATAATTCAAACACATCAGGATTTTTTGGGAATATGACACATTACTGTAGATTACACTCTCCAACAGTAAATAAAGTTGTTAAAATATCTGCAACCCGAATAAACTACAGCAGTGACATGCACATTAATTCAACGGTAATATTAATACAGAACCATCATATATAGTATTAAAACACTGACAGGGAGTATTTACAGTACAGTGTGTACTTTTACTTTTGATAATTTAAATACATTTTGCTAATAATGCAAACATACTTTTACTTAAGTAAGGTATTCAATGCATGAGTTCCACAGATTTTTACAGTGTGGTATTGGTACTTTAACTTAAGTAAAGGATCTGAATACTTCTTGCAGCACTGTGTTAATATGAACCACAATGCTTATTAAGTCTGCCACAGTTGCCATTGTTAGTTCATGTTAAACTGTATGAATGTTAACATTTGATAATTAAGCACTAGCGAGTACAGCTGATGCCGATGGGAGTGTCATTAGTTTTACAGGTATTTGGTGAAAAACCAGCATTTTGGACAAATAGTAACTGTCATAATAGTAGAACTAGTCAATGTAGTAGTTTTGAACATGTACAAAGGTGTGGCCTTGGCCTTTTTGCAAATTATCATGAAATCATGTACTTTAAAAGTGTTGAAAAGTTATGTACTAATAATGTCTAAATGAGGCACAAGTGTGTGTCTTCCAGTGGCCCTACTTCTTTTCTGAAATATGATGTGACTCAGATCTGTAAGAATGATTTGCCTTTCATTGTTCCATTTTGATGTGAATGGTCCAACATACACACTGGCTCACAGCCTGTCAGCATGGTTGTTGGTCGATCTGCTTCTCGCTGCTTTGCTCCTTGTATTTGTTTGTATGTTTATTTCTCTCTTTGTCACTATATCTATGTTCATCTGTCTGTCCAGCTGTCTGCATGAGTAATCAATAGTCTCTTCATTATACAAATGTAAGGAGATGGGAGGAAGCTACATCAGGAAGCCAATCAGATAGCGTAAGTGGGAGGGAAGGACATTTCAGATACGAATCAGCTGGAATGAGTCACAAGGGCACGGCTGATTCATAGGTCACGGCTTGATTTAGGACTGGATAGGCGTGATTCAACAACATACTGACTCGCTTTTGCACTAAACAGACTTGGGATTTTGACATTTACGAACAGCTGCAAACTTCACTGTTTCCACATTTGCTGCACATGGACCCACACTTGTGCACATGTGCTCACTGAGTACGACACACATTTCACATTGCAATGACACTGGAAAGTTACACCATAGGTTTTCAATCTGCATGATTTTAAATACATTTCAAGATCAAACAGTTGATTTTGAAAAGAAATAGGAGTTCAGCTTTCTCTCAAAAACACACCTGTGTTTGTTTTCAGTCTTTCTCTAACACCTCTGCATGAGGTGACTGAATGTGAACGTGGTCTTATTTGCCCGGTCATCGATTCTTTTCACTACCATTACAGTTCAGCCATACCTGCCTTCCTATAAGTCTCTTCCTGTTGCATGCCTAAAATTTGTACCTATGTTTGGATTTGCTGCCTGTTTCTGACTCGACGACCGGCCTTACTCCTGTCTAATCCAAAGATGGGCAAAGAGGTGGCGTGTGGGTGGAGCTGAGGTGGGTCGAATGCAGCAGTGCGTGTGTTTACTCTGGCTGTCGGTATACAGCTAAAACTTGTAAGCAGCTAGCTGACTGTGAAGATAACCACCTTAATTATGCATAATTTTGAGCCTTTACACAATGTAAATTGTTGAGTGATATTGTTTTTTTTTTGCTGTCTTAATTACTCCTCCTAACTTGCTATATTAGTATTTAGTTTACTTTTGCTTCTGTACATTGGCCTGTTTACTGGAGAGCATTTTCAAATACATTACTTGCATGCCATTTGTTCAGTGAACGAACTATCGATCTCTGTAATTATTCTTCCTCTTGCCCTGAAGCAATTCCTTTGTAGAGTGGTTTTGGTGAAAGAAATGGAAGACAAAGTCTCCATAACATGTAAAAATGCATTGAGAAGTCTGGCAACCAGTGAGTGATAGCCTTGGTAGCTGTGTGTATGTTTGTTGCCCTTGTTGTTCCCAAGCAACAAACCCATGTGAGACTACTGGGAAATAACCTTTCAATATCCAGTTGAATCAACAAGAGGGAACTTGGGGAGATTCACGCGGCTAGTCCATTCTGCTGATGCTTCACATTAGCTTTAGTTGGACTAGCACTAGTTGGGGGCGGGAGGGGGGGGGGGGGGGGGCTCATTTTTCAGACTCGGAAGCTACGTCCACTTGTATATACAGTCTATGACACGGAGGGGAGAAGTCATTGCGGTGACCAGCAGAAATGAGTAACGTATTAAGAAAGACTGAGAAATCCCAACACATTCCTTTTATGTTTTTGTAGCTCCTCTCTTTCTCCTCCTTTCACTTTCTTGCGTCCTCTTAATTTAAATGCGAAGAATAAGAAGTCAGCAAGTGTTACTGTACAGAGGAAGAAGGATCGTAGAATACCGAAAGAGATGAACCTAAACCCTCGTCGGTGGAATTTATACACGGGCTATGAAAAATGGCTGCCTTGCAGACTACATCACTTCCCACCTGCAGCCTCTGTGGCGTACTGAAGCGCTTCATCCTGAACTGTTCCATTTTCAAAGTCACTGCCTGGTTCCATATTCATAACCATTCCTGTATGAGTGTCCAATTCCATTCCAGCCCCGTAGACAAATCACCTGCTTAGACCCAGAATGCTAACCCCGTTCTCCGTGCGCTGATTGATCTGTCTACTATCTCCCCGCAGCAGCTTTATTTCAAATCTGAAAGCAAACATTAGCAGCCCGAACATTACCCTTCTCCCTTATATTCTATCTCTTTCTCTCTCTCTACATTACATCCATCTCTCTCCCACTCTTGCTATCGCATCCAGGAATCATCCGTCAGTGCAATGAGGGAATAATGGGAGCTCCCTCTCGCTGGGTCGAAGTGACTGCTGTACCTTCCATTACAACTGAGACATGAGTGATTGCCTTGGAGATGGAAGGTAGAGAATATGAATGAACTGATCTTAGTTAGAGAGAGTGGTGCCGGTGTGACTGGTGGCTACACCATTGTTTGACTGGAAGCTGTGGGATTTCTCCCACTCATGCGCTATATTGCCAACAAACACAAGAGTCACTCAAAGGCTTTGATATAAGAAGGCTTCTCTAAAACATATTGGCCTTTATCTTCCAAAGGAGGGGCAACTTCAATGAAATGTGCCCGTTTTCTTTTTTTCTTTTTTTGGATGGCATCAAAGCTCTTTTCCAAGGGCCCATTGAAAAACAAATTGGCTCCCTCTTGAAATCATATAGCAGTGGTGCATGTTTCGTGGAAATAAAGAAATGTCCGCATGATTTATGTGCCATATGATTTTTTTTTTAGTACAATTGCAGGAAGAACAAAAGAAAATATGACTTTTGCTTCAGCATTGTACTGTACATTGCTTTGATAAGCAGGCATTCTCTCTCCACAAATGAAAGCAATGTGTCATCTTTTTCAAAATTCTCCGAGCTTTCATCACTTTGTTTGTCCCTCTGTGTCTGCTTTTGTTTCACCCACTCTGCCTCTGAAGTCGTTTTTGAGGGGCAGAGGGCTTCATTGTGTCTTTTTGTGTCCCGAATTTCTCTCGCCTTCTTCTCCTTTTGTCATTTTTTTCTAATCAAAATCTGGAGCTTACCCTTTGTCTCTGTTCCCACATGAAAATGTTTCAGTTTCGTCTACAAGAAAGCCGGCGGAAAAATCTAGATGGGTCACATGGGCGACCTTTTCTGGCTTGAACTTCTGCCTTGTACTGAGATACTGTATATCAAAAATGATATCGCGCCAAAGCTAGTAATCCACCAGTCAGTCCACTAGAGGACACAGTGTCAGTGTCATGTTTTACTTCGCCTAGTCATGAAAAGTAACGTGCCTGAGGGTTAAGCACCAAATACCACATGGTTAGGTTTAGGAAAAGATCATGGTTTGCGTGATAATGAGTAATTTTGCGTAGGTAACGTTATGTACTTCATATGAGTCACTTTACGTATGTTAAATAAGTTAAAACGCGTTAAATCTGTTATGTTACATTGAATTTTCCTTTGTCACGGACTTGAACAGTCTCTCTTTGTAAAAGTCCTGTGTTTCGTCACATGATGACCTTCTTCGACAGTCATACATGTCTGTACTTTTTACATCTAGGCGAGGCAAAACTTAACTCTAATACGGTGTCCTCTAGTGGTCTGATGGATGTATTACATGCTCTGTCATGATACTTGGCTGGTCTATCGAAATGAGAAAAGTCTTCTAGCAGGCTTTTGTTCACCAGGACAAAATTAGGAAGCTATCTCTTTCTCACAAAACTTGTATCGCTTTAAAGACACATTTCCAGACCCATACATTATGAAAGCTAATTAAATTCTTAAACTTGAAGCTAATGTAAAGACTAATACGCAGAACAATGTCTGGTATTAAGTGTAAAAGCCTTTCACCTTCCTATGAATACAGCACAACCTGAGCCTGAGAAGTATCCGTTTGTGTTTAAGACTGCAGATCTGCAGTGCATCTGCCTCCCATGAATTATTTGTGCGAGGCAACTGTATGCCAAACTGTAGGTGTCTGCGAGTACCGTTGGTCTGCATGTGTGATCTCTCTTCACGCAACCATCTGGTCAGAGTCTGAAGCACTTAGGTATCACAGTCGGCCCTGCCAGGTGTCAGGTCGTCCTGGTGCCCAGGTGGCAGGGGTGTCTTGCCAAGACCTTTGCCTGTCTGGATCTGTGGCGTCAGATGCTACAATTAAAGCAATATTTCACTTGAATGTCGAGGTTTTTATTTCATGTTAGACTCACCTTGACATGACTCATTGAACAGTTGACCTTTGGCATTAGCAAGCTGTGCATGTTTGTACAAGTGTAACCTTTCTTTTTAAATCGATGCTCAAATGAGTGAAAATATCAGTAAAGCCTTCCATTTCAGTAACAATAATAACTTCAGATTTTTGTTATGCATGAAAGAACCAACCTTATCTGAATGGTTTTCATTTTCGAACTATCACTGTTGCAGGCTCAGGAAAGATGGGTGCATAAGCCCTATAATGTAATCAGGAGAACCTGTTCCATCATTCACTCTCTCAGTGCTCATTGGAGTCATTGGTGGAGATGCTGAAATATCGGTGGTCTGACTCAGTCTCAGTCTGAACAAAATGATTTCCTGTTTGTGCGCAAGTGGGAGTGAATTCTTAAGTTAAAGATCACTTCTACTAACACTAAAGTGTGATTCACAGTTTTATTTCACAGACACTGTGAGTTAAATAACTATTATCCAGTTTTATGACTAGTATTAACAAGGTTACATTTGTTTTACCACAACAGCTGTTTGGTAATGCCGAAAGCCTACGACAGTGTATTTCACAGTTTAACTTTCATCTGTTTCTAGACAGCAGTTTATGCAGTGAAACATGGTGCCGAAAGTTCTAGTTTGCTGTGGTCTGAGGTTAAAGGAGCTGCATGGGATTTCACACACTCAAAGAACTCACAGTTCTGAACAGCATCACTCACTCAAAAGGGACGTACTCTAAGTTATATGTTCTTCAAGTGTAGTTTTAATCCTGTGGTCTTTGTAAGAACGGTGGATCTCATCTCAGAGCAGCAGTTTCCCGTGGTGTAGGCCAGTGATTGATGCAGCATTACGGCACATCTCTAGCAATTGTTTATTCGAGCTCTGAGGTATGTGGTTAAAAAAATATGCAGGTTACCCTGCAGTGCGGTGAGTGTGCTCTCGGTCTCTTTGTCTCGCTCTCTCTCTGTCGCTCCCCTTTCAGATGTATGTAGGTGTTGGAACTACATTCCATGTGTCAAAATAAGCAGGCCTGACAGGTGCTTCTCCTCATTATTCAGATAGATTCTCAGCAGTATGAGAGGGGGTGATAGATGAAGTGCCTTTATGTGTCGTGCTGTATAAGGCGCTGTATATACAGTATATGGTCTTCCACTGATGTGTCCATACTGCATATGTGTGTATAGTCTGATGTGCGGGCGTTGTCCCCCAGCCTGGGCATTAATGGTTACATCACTATGACATTTACAATGAAATATCACCCTCTTATTATCTGTATACCATCGCATTTTTCCCCATAACCTGGACCTATTGATCTAAATATCACATCCATCCTGCTTAGCACCGGAGCTGCGGACCTCGCACGCAACAGTTCCCAAACAACAGGAGATAAATGAATGTCCATTAGGGAGGTTAGCCGGGCCTGTTTGAGGACCTAACCTGGCCAAATTGGATTCTAATAGATGTCCTTGATAGTGTAATCACTTTGACCCGCTAACGGCCTCTTTAGTGACTGGCCAGGCGGGCGTTCAGACGGCAGGGATTTGAGGTAAAATAACTACAATTAGGATCAATCAGCATCACTGTGTGTTTGTGTGAGTGAGAAAGAAAACACATGACCTTCAGTGTGGAGGTGGTAAACCGTGATGCAGCGTTATTAGGACCCTCATGGATTATTGATAGCGCCATAGCAGGTGGTGCCCGCTGGCAGCAGGCTCGTTGAAATGTATTGTTCAAACTTACAGTTGTGGGGACGATACACACCCACACACATTAATAGGATAATGCCAGCATTTACATTATTAAACAGCCGGCAGGTTAGCTTAGCTTAGCAGAGTACTCACTGTCTCATTCACAACAGAGTGTGTAATATCCCTTCTATATCATTAGCCTGTGGAGACAGCATGTGATTATTAAGACATTTTGGATTAACTCGGAGTTGCCACGGGTTACGGAATATCAGAGAATTTTAAAAACTCTTTTCCAGACGGGGAAAGTCGGGGAATTTGAGGATTTTGTGGGCCAAGTCATGGAAAATCAGAGAATTTTGTTTGCATGTTTAACCTTAAGTTGCCATTTATCAAAATATAATATTTTCCATTTATGTAGCTGTAACGTTAGTTCGCTAGTTATTGTCAATGTATTTGGAAATGTAGCTTATTAGGTTGCGAGCTAATTGCCGTTATTGTGAAATAAATTCTTTGCCTCTGCAACCAGGACTTAGAAATGGATTTTATTTCTTTCAATATTGGCGCAAATGGAGGGGCATGTGCTCGCCCATTTTTTTTTTAACAGAAATGTGGCTGTTTCTTGTCTTCTTAAACTTCATTGTGAGAGAAGAGACTGTTGAAAAGACAAACTGAAAAATGCTTTTCACAGGCCTCCCTTTGTAGCGAGTCCTTTTTTGACGTGCTTTTTTAAAAAAAAATTTTAACTTTATAATTACCAGGTGTCCCTTAGAAGAGATACCCACACATCACTTCTCTTGAAAATGGTTTGGAACTGCTGAGCAGCAGCTGCTAATCGAGTATGAACACAAAAGGAACAATAAGAGGAGATAATGGATATTTGCAGTGAGCACAGTGAGCACACACGCATACGGACCGCGGTGGCAGTGTGTCATCTGTTTGTGGTTTAAGTGTAAGCCTTGCTCAAACTCGGGGCTAATAGGTTGGTAGCTCGTCTGCTGTATCTGCGGTAAGCGGAGGCTCAGCACTTTGGACTGCAGTCAGAATCATGCCGGGAGGAGTCGGCGAAAGATCAAACTCCACTCCAAACCTCCCACTATCGGGGGGCCGACAGTGGAGCCACGAGGCCACTGATCTAGAGACAGCGCTGGACAGAAAAAGCCCTGCAACCTAAGAGAACATGTTTCCTTTGGGTGACTGTGTGTGTGTGTGTGCGTGTGTGTGTGCGTGTGTGTGCGTGCGTGAGAGGAGCAAAGGTTGCTCTTTGAAAAGTCTGCAAAGTCTACTACAAAATGAAGCAGGGTGAAATTAGCAACAGAGAGCCGGGATTGTGGAAAATGATCGTTCACTAAGAAGCCTCTTTCCTCTGCGTGATGATGACTAAGCATTGTTCCAAACCATCACGGTGCAGCAGGAAAAATCTTTATCCATGATTTGTACATGTTTGCATTATGGTATATATACACCACATCATTAATATTGCAACAGTTGTTG
This sequence comes from Embiotoca jacksoni, assembly GCF_022577435.1. Lineage (NCBI taxonomy): Eukaryota > Metazoa > Chordata > Actinopteri > Embiotocidae > Embiotoca > Embiotoca jacksoni. Next base: position 8,910,025 of record NW_027185374.1, read on the forward strand.
TTGCAGCAGGAAATTAATTTCGTGATTTCTGAACAAGTATCTGGGGTTTTATTTCCGTTAACTAAAAGCTTGTGTTGAATTCAAAGGATGATTTATTAACCTTTTCAGTAAAGCTGTAAGGAGGGTAGAAAACCTTGCATGGGAAACTGAGGTTACTTAAGGCTTTATTGTCATTGATTTAAATAATATATTTGTGTAAGAGATTCTTTTGTCATTCTGCGTGCATTTTTGTCTTGGCACACTGAGTTTACTAGTCGAAGTGTATGTGCTGTGACCCGTCACCTTTTATATTTCTCGAGGGATGCAGCTTTCTGTCCTCTGCCTTTGTACTCTCTGTTTTTCTCTGCTCCCAGTAATTAGAGGCAGAGCTGTTAATCTTCTCATCACCACCCTGCTTTAATTAGCCCCTAAAACCTGCTTGATATGTCAGTGGATTATCTTTCATATCAAACCTCCCGGATGAACCAGGTGATACTCTGGCAATCTAAAATCCTCTAATGTGTGACACACATGAAAACCAAATAAATGAATTATAATTGTGGAATGATCTTAACAGATGACATATTCATCATGAGTCATTTTTAAGGCTCAGTAGTCAGTGGTTATCTTCAAACCGTCAGTATCTTGAACAGTCAAATGAAATAGAAAAAGGATTTTATTAATGCCATCATTATCATCATCATTTATTTTAATATCAGTGTGTCAAATTCATTCAAAGCTGTCATGTTTGTCAGGTTTCCCATGGAGAAGAAAATCAGTTTTCCAGACTTGGAGGTGGTTTTGAATTAACAGAATGTTTTGGAAAAGTTTTGAAATCTGAACTGTTTTTAGGTATGGTTTAAATTGTGTTCATAAAAATCCCAAAACATAATTAACATTCAGCAAAATACATTCTTTGTTATACTTTTTTGCAATCTAGCTCTTTACAGGCTCTTTACAGGCTGTGTGATGGTGGAACAGGCCCTTGCTTTGTCTGCGTACACTCCAGACTCTAGGTTGTTTTGATTGCTTGTGTTACCGTCAGTCAACTGGTCCTCAATATTAACCCTCCCACGTAACAACCAGTCAGAGGCGCTCGTCTCGGGTATGCAGGTCCTTCCAATGTTAAACCCTGAAAATAAAGTTACAAAAATGGGGTCAAAGGTCATGAAAAAGTTACGGAAAAGTTTTGAAAATTCATTGGTAAAAATGTGTGAGAAACTTGTATTGGACAAGGCAGCTCACCATCAATCTACTCAATAATGACCGGAATGATTATAAATTAAAACTACATATATAATTGATGAGGTCCAGTGATTATTTTAACAAGCAAATAGGCGAGGGGCACTCATCCGTTCTGTCCAATCACAGCGCCCCTCTTTCCCCCCCCTCTATCCAGGTCAGGGCTGCAGTGACAATACAGCGGCCCAGATGTTGCTTCAGTCTCGCTGCCGTATTCAAAGTAACAAATGGCCCCAATTTTCCAGCAGATGCAGGCGATTGTTTCATTTGAGTCCTATTAGACCTTAGTGCCTCATTTACCGACCTTAGTGTTCATCATGCAGTTGTAATTCACCTTCTCTAGCAGTGGGTTAATATCCCCGGCTTTCCACCGTATTGGCTGAGTCCCCACCTTTGCGATAGAATGTATTCCTTTAAGATAGCCAGTGTCTCATGGTCATTAACAGAGATGACCTGCAGAGGCCTCATGGCAGTTTTTAAGACCCAATCCTTCACTCTGCCTGCTTCAAAATACTGCTTTATAGAGACAAAACATGTTTATGGTGCTTTGACCTTTTAAACTAAACTAAAAGATAGTGCTCTGCATAAGGTTACATTTAATTTAATGAGAAAGTTGATCTGACACAACAAGTGCATTAAAAGGGACATTTGGAGGAGAAATTGATGCAGCATGTTTTGATATATCAAGCAGCAACCAGCAATGACATCACCCATTAGTTTGTGAACGGCCGTTATGAAGCTTCGAGTTCGGAATTTGCCCGGCGCCATCTTGCTTGTTCTGAGCGGTTTGGTGCCAGAAGTGACCATATTTAGACGAGCTGGGGAGGAGCGAGCAGTGGATCTGACTCGATCAGATCAGAGATACTAAATCCCGCCCACAGATAGCTGTAACCTGACTGCACCACAGGCCTGTCAATCAAACAGACACGCCCCCCCAAAACACGGCTTTTTTAATCTTATTTTATAATTAATGATGGGATTATTTTCAGATGGACCGCCAGAACACTAATCTGGAAGAGTGAATTTCACGATATACCTATAGAAATCATGAGAGAAGTTGAATAGGGGTCTATGGAAAGCGGCGCTTTTTGGAGCCGACCTCTAGTGGCACTTGGTGGTATTGCAATTTAAGGCACTTCCACATTGGCCTCATTTTTCAGAAGCTATGCCCACTTTTATATACAGTCTATGTGATATATGCAGTATTTATATATATATAATATATATATATATATATATATATATATACACACAACTTGGCCATCCACAGTTTTAAGTTAAGTTAAATAAACTTTTATTTTTTTCTTGCTGTAGTACATCCAGAAGTCCAGAAATCTCTGTGGTCCGTCCAGGTTCTTTTTATTCTTCACAGAACAACAGAAGGTCATTGATGCTTCTCTGCTCATCTCCCTCTAGTCTTGCCTCAGTCAAAAGTCACTCTCGTGCCTTGAGCTATTCCTCAATGCAGCAGCTCGGATTTTGAGCTGGTGCCAGATGAAGAGAGTCCACACATCTCCACATTTAGCTTCCTTCCATTGCTCGCGAACGCTTGTCATGTTTAAACTTGGTGCGATGCCCAGATATAGAATGACCTCTCAGTACACTATAAGTCAGAGATCAGGTCGAGACCCCTCGGGCAGGGCCTGGCTGACTGATCCTGCAGTCTAGACTCACATTACATGTCCCTGAGCACTCCTCCAAGGCCCTGCCTGCAGAACTTTGATATGCAAATTTTACTTTGATGCAGTTGGGTTTTTTTTTTTAATCCCGTCAAATTTCAAGAGTGTGCTTATTTTACACTGTCATTTTGCATTTTACAAATCGCTTATTTATTTTGATTATTTATTTGTTCTTGTTGCTTTAATCCTCTCATTATGCATTTTAATACATTTTCTGGTTTTGTGTTTTCTTCCTCTAGCAATTTTGGAAACTCTATTTTATTAGATAAGTATCAGGAAACAGAAATAGCAAGCATCAACAGCAGCAGGAGAGCTGTAAATAGAATACACAACATTCATGTGATGCTTAATGATGTACAGTAAGAGGTGAAAAAGACGACCTTTCACCTTTTGTACAACTATTGCAAAACAATTGTCAAGTCCAGAAAGCACTGTAGCAATAGCCTCTGGATCATTGGCTATATTGGCCACGCCTGGGTGCCATGATCTCACGAGACTACTGGCCCTTCCTCCATTTTCCTACACAACACCATATTTGTCAGACCTAGAGAAAGCTGAACGAGAAGACTACATCATATTGATGCAAACTGTACATTACAGCTTGATAAAATATCATCATTATCATTAGTAGTAGCAGCAGTAGTAGGTGTCATTAGTAGAATAAGTCCAAATGTAAAAAGGAAACATTATTGGCTACAGCATCCTAACATAAGCCTGTACTGAATTTAAACAGCCTATTATAAGATTTGCACTCAAACATTTTCAAGTGCTCTGCTGTGGTGTTATATGTAAAGACAAAGCACTGCAGACCTCTCCAGTTTTCCTCGCCCTGTCTCTCTGGTTTCTCTCGCTCCCTTCCCTGTCTGACAAGCTTTCAGCACCTTGGACAGCACCCAGGCATCAGGATCCCTGTGACAACATGCAAAATTTCACTTGTGTCCAGAGCTGTCCAAAGTGCTGAACTCCTAAAGCAGGCTCAGAGCTTGAACTGCCTGGAATTTCTCAATAAAATAGCAATATACTGTCATTTACACCTGTTTAGAATATAATAGTGCATTTCCAGGAGTAACCAGAAGCAAATGCAGGACAGGAATGGTCACATTTGACTCCTTTACCTTGTAGATCCAGACAGTCCTCTCCTCTGGCAAACAGACAGACACTAGAGGCACCTAAAATTATGGACACATTTATGATTTTTATGGTAAAAACCCGAAGGTGTGCACTCCATACAGTGAACAATTTAAACGTCATGTGCGCCTTGTCTTGTTCACAATTCCAGCACACAAGCAGTAGAAGCCTCTTTTTTCTGCAAAGATAATGTAAAAGCCCCATCTAAAAATAAGAAACAAATCATTTTCATTATTGGTAATTTGTCCTAAGGGGCTACATCCCCCCGTTGTCTCTCCAAAATGGAGTGTTTCCCCCTCCCCACTGTGCAGAGCGCCGTGTTGAAGGCGGGTCAGATCGTCAGTGTGGGAGAAATCCAGGGGCCCATCAGCAGTTGCGCTGAGTGAGCCGAGCTGAGAGATGCGCGTTCACTGAGCCGGAGGAAAGAAGGACCGCTGCCTTTTTCCTCCACCGCGCCTCACTTCTAATAACCGCCTCATCACGAGCATCAGCATCTCACCGCCCTGGGCATACTACAATTAAACAATACCACGCTTTCTGGATGGGATTTTGCTGTGGATTATTATAATTTGCGCTATTTCTACGCGGGCTTTATCAGTCCGGAGTCGTCTCTGCACGAAAAGGTAAGGGGCATGTTAAAACTGGTTTATTTAATTTTTCTCATCCCGTCCCACATGCAGTAGGTGTTGCGTGATGATGTTTTGCGTTGCGGCATTCTGAAGTTTTTCTGCAGGAATTGTGTTTTTCCGTGAATGTGACGTTGAATTTGGGCTGACTTTGGGATGGGGATTTAAGCGCAGCGGGATGGCTCGGATGATTAGTTTAAAATCTCTCACCCGCAGTTTAACCTCAGAGGATCGAGTGATTTGTGGTGGTGGGGGGGGGGACGACCACGTTGACTTATCAAAGTTGTGTTTGTAACAGATATTGGTGGTGATAAGAGTGAAGAGCGTCGAGACGGAAAGTTTCAGTTGACTGAATCGCGTCTCTCAGTGACAGCTCAGCACCGAAAACACTTCAGAGACAGATCTCCTCATGATTTTCCACGAGTGTCGGCTTCTTCCAAACGTAATTCCGACTTCCCTGTTAAAAATAAATAAAATTCGCTTCGTAATTTCAAAAGCAAAGGCTGGTGAGCCCTTGAGCAACAGCCAGGCTGCCACCGTGCGTGAAGCGGAGGGAAAGCTGGAGCGCTGCTGGAAAAAAAAAAAAGGTTGACCGCTGTTTTATTCATCGATGCAGGGCTGCGGGTCTGAGCCGGTTTTAATCGCTTTTCTATCAGTTGAGGGGTTTAAAATATTCAATTAACAGATACAATTCCTATTATGATCTATGATATAATTGGGTATTGCGCTCATTTTGTGAGAGCGTGCCTGTGTGGAATTGAAATATCCACCGTGGCTTTCAGCAGCATCACTATAATTTTATATTCCTGCCGGAACTTGTTCCTCTGAGCTGACTGGAGAGTTAACAACGACCTCGTGCCCACCTTTATTTTTCTTCAGAGATTGTTGGCCTTTTGAATATTTATTTATTCTTCTCATCTAAAGATTTTTCTGGTCAAATACCAGACTATTGTTGCACCTGGAGAAGGCCATAACACAGACATACTTTTTTATTGTCTCATTCCGTTAAAGGAGCGGTGCCAGATTGCGCTGCTGTGTTGAGGTGTGTGCAGCTGACCCCCTTTCCAAATAACTTTTTTTGTCGTCCACCTCGGTTTGATTTGCTTGGAGGCCTAAAAGTCACGCAAGCAAGTATCCCCGCTGACCATAAACCCTGAAATGATCAGTTTCCCTGCTGAGTGCTTGGTGTCCCCCAAAACGTCCCCCGGTAGTCCCTGGACCCGTCTAACCAGTGGACTCGCAGGTCCGGACACCCTCCCAACGCTGCATACCCTTGTCTGGTGTGACTGATGTCGGATTAAATCGTTCCTCAAGGCTGAGGCTTGTGTGATAGACAGGGAGCACAGCAGGGGTGTGTGTGTGTGTGTGTGTGTGTGGGGAGGGGGGGGGGTCCTGTGCGTAATGGGGGGCTCGCGCTACATTTACAAAAAAACATGTCAGTAAATCTGCCGCACACACCGAAGCTGGACGCCTCAATATGCATCATTTATGGCCAGTCAGTGACGGTGTCCCGTGCAGGTCATCTCATATCCTGCACGATTTAATAATTCAATGTGTATATCCCGGAAAATTTTTGCTTATTCTTGCATAGCTATTATAGAGCAAGCTCGCTTATGTTACTGCCGAGTCCCACGATGTCAAGATCCACGGATCCACGATGTCAAGATGGTTCGGCCTTTATGTTTGGAAATGTGTTGCCTACTTTTTAATTTAAAGACAAAAGCTATGTTTGAATGGCCAAAAGCGTCTGGTTTTTGCGAAGCTGAAAGGCATTTTTAAAATTATTTTTTTTTTATCACAAACCTGTGAGGAAATGTAAAATATCCCACGTGAAAGTTAGCTTGTCACCACATTAGCCTCAATGAGCTCAGCCTACTAACGAACGGCGTTTTTCCGACATAAAATTTATGTTTTGAGAAAGTCAAATGTCAAAAGAATGACTCTGAACCGGCCCTGTATTAGCATAAAATGCTTTTACGGTTAAATAAAAGTAACGTTGTGGTAACCTGGAGTTAATAAACCTTTTTTTTTTTCCACAGCAGACATTTTGCGTTGTCGATACGGGGAAATGACAGTGAACGCAGCTCTTATTAACACACCTGTTCTTCCCCAACAATGACACGTCAAAATGTCTGCCGCGAAACAGCTCTGCAAGTCCCCATTAGTGCTTTAGTGAACCGACAGAGAACACGTCAGCATTGTTTGCATTCACCTTCGGATCCGCGGCTTGCGGGGACACCTGATGCCTCAGTTAGGCAACGCACACAATGAGTCACGTTAACTGAATAGAGGCCAGTTTTCATACAAGCACTGACGTCTCAGGTTTCATTGGCACCACGAGCTTTGCTTGTTGAAGGGACGCAGCACGCAACACACCTCTGTAGTCGCCCGCGTCGGACTGACGCAGCGGCGTTCGGGGCTATTTCACCACGCAGAACCTTTTAACCTCTCTGCTTCCAAGTCCCTTTTAAGACAACCGCAGTCATCCAGCATGGCAACCCGGTGTTGTCGCAGAGACCCACTCCTGCACGGGGACACACATGCGTGCACACACAGTACATCAGCATCGGTATCGGTTACTAGAATTCAATAGCTCGCCTGCTGCAGCAAGATTAACTATTCAGTGCAGGTGGTTAAAGGGCCTATTGTGTTGCATGGCTCTGTGCTACTGTCATGGCTGGACAATGCGTTTGTCTGGTGGGCAACCCGCTGCCAAAACAATTGCAAGGGCAAAGGGCTGGAAGAGTACGCACACGTATAAGGTTTCGCCACGTGAATCACTCCTAGGTCTGCTGAGCAAATTTAAGCAGAACTAGATGAGTACAGGTGTAGCATGCAAAGGCTACTGAGCGACTTAATATTCCATACCAGTGCCATCTGGGTGTTATTGACGGAAACAATTTGAATATGTAGTCTCTGGAAGAAATAAAAAAAAAAAGAAATGTTAATAGTGGCGGGGATTCAAATATGAAGTGCTACCATCCTAACATCTTTCTGAATAAGCTGTTTATGATTGTAATCCCCCAAAGACATGCAAATGAGAGAGAGAGTGGCAGTGGATAATTAGTCATATTTATCAGGATCCCAGCAGACCCCTACAGATAGCAGGCTAACGTTTGAGGCTAAACACATGTTCTGGCTCACCTCAATGGATTTCCACTCATCATGGAATCAACAACAACGGTCTACTGGATGGTTTTATTTATTTGTTTATCATTTTTTTGCTGCCACTGTTTGGAAATTTAAGTCTCAAATTAAGGCTTTTAAAACTCTGAACAATTATTCCAGTTGAGCTACAAAATACAATGAGTAATTGGTAGAGAATGGAGTCGTGCATAAACTGCTCATAAAGCTTTAATGGGTGTTATTAGTGGTTATTTGTTTGTATTTAATGGCCGCATAGAGAGTCGATTCTGCGTTGAATGGTCCTCTCATGGTGCCTTTCAGTTTGATCTAAACTCATAGGCACAGTTTGCATAGTCGCTGCTTTCTCTAGTCTGCCCCTTCTGAATACTATTTTTCATATAAACTGACTTTATTACATGAAAATATGCTAACATAATGCCACATCTCCACTAAAAATTCCTTAGAGTTGAATAAACAGCCCTCTGATGGTGTTAGTTTTGACAAATGCTCTCTTTGTAGCAGATAAACTATTGGCTACCATCAGATATATCGTATTGTATTTGTTTTCTGTATTCATTACCTCGCATTTTATTTGCAGGCAGTTCCTTTGTTTTGGCAATTCACGTAGAAAAATATGAATTTCTGCTTAAAGAAATGTGCAGTATTCACAGGCTGTCTGTTTTTTTGTGTTTTTTTCTGCAGCTCTGTCAAAGGTGTGTCTGAAGCTGGAGCTCGAAGCATGGGGCATGGAACCGGACCAACGATGACCGTCATGTGCTTCAATCCAGGAAGTCGCCTCAAAGAAAAATCGCAAGATGCAGCTCTGAATCACTGACAAAACACACCAAGGATCCACTTCATCACAGCACTTTCACCTGTCCGCTTTGTGTGGAGACTGGATATTTTTCCATATATCTCTCCATAGACTTGGCTGACGAGATTAGATTCCATCCATTATCAGCATTAGATCTCGCTCTAAAATAATAATAATTAAAAAAAAAGGATATTGCAAAATTATCTATGTGGAATATAACAATCAGCAGATAAACCCCGGGACAAAACCACAATCAGATGTTAGTATCACTCTGAGGATCTTTCCCCAGTTCTGACCCTCTTGTGGCGCGCCCTGTTATTCTCTACGATGAATCCAAACAGCCTATCTGGGCATTGCTTCATGCTGCTAAGTACCGTGCTGGGCCTGAGCGCAGGCTTGGAGTTTACTGGCTCTGAAGGTCAGTGGGCTCGCTACCTGCGCTGGGACGCCAGCTCCAGAAGTGACCTGACCTTTCAGTTCAAGACTTCACAATCGGAAGGCCTGCTGCTCTACTTCGACGACGGCGGATACTGTGACTTTCTGCTTCTCGCCGTGTCTGAGGGTAAGATGCAGCTCCGCGTCAGCATTGACTGCGCCGAGACCACCATCACCTCCGACAAATTGGTCAACGACAGCCGCTGGCACTTTGCCGCCGTCAACAGGCACAATTTGCGGACTGGCCTGGCCGTGGACGGCCAGACCAAGACGGAGGAGGTGCGGCCCCAGCGGCAGTTCATGAAGATCGTCAGCGACCTCTTTCTCGGAGGGCTCCCGGGAGACATCCGCACATCTGCCATCACCGTGCCCTCTGTCCGTGAGCTGCCGCCATTCAAAGGAATTATCACAGACCTCAGTTATGGGAGTAAGCTGCCCACACTAATCAATAGTCAGAAAGTACGCTTGGAGATGATGGGCCTTTGCACAGAGAACCCCTGTGAGAATGGCGGGATCTGCTCGCTGGCAGATGGAGAAACCTACTGTGACTGCTCCAAAACTGGATATGTAGGTCGATACTGCACTGAAGGTAAGGGGGCTGGCTCCAGAGCTTTCTGTGTCAAGTGCTGAATATTGATTAAAATCTTTGTAAAAAATTCAGTGGGATTCATAACAAATGTGGAGCTGATCTAACAACAGGTTTACTATTTGCTTCCAGGTACACAGTGAAGATTGATATACGTACCTTCAAATTTGCTTTGTGCAGACATATAAAGTATATACTGTTAAAACCATCTCATACCATGTGGCTTAGAACTATTTGGCACCACCATAAATCTCAATGCAGACTTCTGAAATTAGATTTAATTTCCATAACTGTGTTGCAATACCCACTACACCCAATATGATTTGTGCCACACCAAACCTCATTTACGAAATGCCTTGAAAAATGTGCCTTGATTGCAGCGTAGCATTTATACAACAGTGTAATTTATACAAAGCAGGAGCAGCTCTACTTCAGTGTGTTAGACAGATTTAATGTCATTCACACAGGACATCAAAATCAGAATATTACTTTTGTGGTTTGTTTGGTCTTACAGCTTCTTTTAGAAAGCCTTCATATTTCAGGTGGGAGTTAAATTGGAGGTGATGTGCTCAGCATTTTCTCCCTTCACAGTTATTACTTTTGATGAGGTGGTGGTGGATACGGTATTAGTTGATATGACTAAAATTACAACACTGAGTTCTCTTTTTGTCATTAAATGTATTCAGATTTTGCAAGGTGCTGCAGAGACCTGAAGGTACACACAAAGTTTGGATGAGAAACAACTTCATCTATTTTTTTTCTCTGCCTCTGTACCAAGGCCATCTCTTGTTTGGGGAGTGTAATGAGATGCAGAACTTTGACAATACTCTATGGTATTCTGTCTTCACACCTGTAAAGCTTTAGGCAATAAAAACCTCTTTTCTTTTTTACAGCTAATACTTGGTTATACACTCAAATGGTCAAATGACCGTGATATAATACAGGAACATCTGGTCTTTCCCTTCCTTTCCAAGAAATACAAACAAAATAATTTTCCTCTTCTGTACACTGAACTACTTTAAATTCTGCAGCCCAAGAAAAAGTCGCAGAATGAAATCGGTTTCTGTTCCCGTTGTTTGTTGTTTTGCTGCCAAAAAAAAAAAAAATCTACCTCTTTACAAACACACCACTGCTTGTAGCCTTGAGATCAATGCCAGCTGATGCCAGGAATAACTTGCTTCATTTCCTTCTTTTTTGGTATTGCATTGTCCTACGTCACAGAAATTTCCATTTTTCATATTTAGACCTGTAACACATACAATACACACTTTCACCACGACCTTAACTCATTTCTTCTTGTGTACTGATTGTAGAAGATTACTCTGTGTGAACAGACCCATGTCAAATTTCCTCCACTGCTGACCCACTTCCTGCCTGTCTAAATCACACTGACATGGCTGAGGGATGACTCCATTTTGCCAAAAATCAGGGGAATGCTCACTGAATGCTACAATGCATATCACAACCTATTTTAAGCTGCATCAAATACAGTTAAGATGCTATAATTTCTCATCATTATAGCATGCATTTAAAATATAGAGTTTCTGATTTCCTTGGACCATTTTTTGCTGCGTTTGTCTCTTAATATGTCAGAGTATTTGTTGCCCGAACGAAGCTGTTCGGAGCTTAAATCCCAAGCACTAGCCTGTGGCACTGTTCAGGACAGCAGCACGCGATGTGCTGGTTGCAGAGCAGTCAAGCGGACGGACTGGACTTGACCCCTTTTTCGCTTCATCCCATTTGCTCACTGCCTTTGTCGAACAGTCGATAGAGGAGGCGTAGGTGGTCCATTTGTCTGAGAGCTGACAGGGGAACTATGACATCTTCGTGTTAAAACAACTGAGGTTTTAAGAGTGCACTCGCGCCTCAGCCAGACAGCTTGGACAGGGAAAGAGGTAGCCATATCTCAGCCGCAGGGCAGAGCCAAGTGTCACGAGTGAATTCACCGCTAGCCTGTTGTACCCCCCCCCCACTCACCCCCCACCTCTGTGTGTCTATCTTTCTTAGACACATCTAGTCCTCGTCTTCCTCTGCTTTCAGGCCATAAAGGAAGGTAGTCATTTCCTTCCGCAGCTGATCTGACTGCTGCTCTTTTCTGACTTTCCCATTAACTGATGTGGCTGATTGTTGATTATGCCACAGAGACTGGAAACCATAATTAGGAGGATAATGAGAACAGAGACAGCTAATTTGCCTGGAAAATGCCTCCGCCTGTCTATCAGCAAACTACTGCAGATTTTTTTTTTTTTTAATTGTTATGTCCACAAGTGGCAAACTACTTGTTGTGAAAGCAACCCCTGAGCACAGTCTGTTTTCATTGGCTATTCAGAGCGATCACACTTCCACCGTTTGGAACAACTGCTAAGCACACCTGTCTTTTTTGGTATGCTGTGATTATGTTGAACATTAATGAGCAATGAAAGCAATCCGTCAAACATGTGAATATTTATACGTTATCAGACAGTCGTCCAGGCCTCGAATGCACACACTCAGAGACATTTGCATTTACAGGCGAGCACACAAACACACGCATTAACGAGGAAAAGGCCCCGGAGCTGCTCGTTAAAACGGGCAGATGGCTGACTGACTGAGTGGACTGGGCCTCGGAAGCATTTTGCCAGCCGTATTCCTAACGGTAGCCCACTGGCCTAGAAGGGGAAACGCATGGAGTGGGCAAAATTAAGGTGAGATGAGGAATGAGAAAAAGGGAAAGGGGGAGAACTTAATGTGGCACTCCCACTAAAAAAACATCCATATTGCCATGCTGTTTGCCCGTTTTTTTTTTTTTTGGTGTGCGTTTCTTCCATCATGGTGAGAAGCAGCATCATTTCACTGCAGCGATAATCACTAGACCGTTCCCGTCTCTGAGCTCCTGCAGCTTTTCCCGAGCCGTACCCAGCTCGGCTCGCAGCTTAGCACCAAAAAACAGTTGGCCATAAAACACATGTTTAGCCTCTCCTCCCGTGTGGATCGGGTCGTATCAGTGCAGCTAACTGTGTCAGGGCAACCGACTGAAATCAGACACCACTCGCTCTCCATACATGTTGACTTCGGATGGCAAATCCGGCCCTTCGTCCTGTCATTGATTAAGCTACTTCTACGTCATTTTTTAATATCAACTCGACTCTTCTCCTGCTATTAGCTGTGCAAATATCATTATCTTTTATGGTAATGATCTGCATATTGAACCTCATTCTGTTCATTTAACTTAGCGCTGGTGACATTATGAAGTCTCTTGAATACCTGAGGGTTTCCCTGTTACAATGAGTTATGCAGAAGGTCAAGGTTGTCAAGAGCTACACTGGATTGTTTAATGAATATGTAAAAACGATCGCACCAATTCCTCTTCCACAATTGCACATCCTGCATTTATAATGAACAGTTTAAACCCCACCTCCCCCCACCCACCACCACTAGCCCACACCCGTCTTTTTGCTTCCAAAATATGCAGTGACTTGATTGAAAGCTAGTAATTGAAGGCTGGGGCAAGCAAACTGTTAAGCAAGTGCTGAAATGGTGCCTTCAGGCTTAGCTTTAGGGATTAATAAACAGACATGGAAAAAAAATGACAGTTACAATAATCTTACTATAAAAAGTAGGTCAGGGAGAAAAAAAGGAGAAAAAAAAAAATGGTGCAGGGACTTGCCTGATTCCAGTGCAGAGGGCATTTGTGTCTAGTGCCCAAGCTGAAAATTATGTTTGGATTTGAGTGGTGAAGCTGCTGGTAAAATAGAGCAGGGGATTACACTCGGACCACATGTCCTCCACAGCACATTGGCTTGTTCTGAGCACTGTTGCATCAAGAGAAAGGGTTTTATCTACATGGGGGAAACTGAGCATTTAGCTTGCGAACATTCATGCAGGATATGCACGTTTAACTGAGCGGAAGCATTTTTCACGGTCAGGCAAAAAAAAAATACAAAAGATGTGGACCTGCTGACTGCGGCTCATAAACTCAGGGCCCCCAAATTTTGCGAGCCGGAACTGTGCTGCTGTCCATCAGCTGGCCGCTATCTCCCTTCCCCCTGCCTCCATCGCTTCGTCCTTCCCTTCCCTCTGCCAATGTCATCCTTCTTGTGTGGGAGGGGAAGTAGCATCCATTTTCTACTCCCTAAAGGAGACAGCAGAAAATCCTCACCTCGTCTCCAACAGCCACTTCTACGGCCCCCTCTTCTCAAATGATATTTCTGTCTTGTGTTGAGTTAGTTAAATTTAACACTAAATAAAGACTTAATGCTGACACGACAGAAGAAATGAAACGGAAAAATCCCTGGTTGTATGCAGCGGTGGGAAACAGGCGAGTCCTCTATGTAGCCCGGGGAGCAATCGAGGCACAGCACGAAGTCAAATTATTATCTGATATTGTGTATTAGAGCAGATACTTAAAATGTCTCACGTTTTAATTAGGATTTGTTAAATTTTTATCGTCAGTTCTTGATGCTCCTCAGAGGCGTTGATTACAAGTCTCTGAACACTCCCTTAAGGTTGAGACTTTCAGACTAAAAAAAAGTTGAGTACCCAATGTACAACAGACACGACAGACAATGGCAGGTTTGATGCCCGTCCCACTAATGTGTTTTTTTTTTTTTGTCACTGTGCCGTGCTGTGAACCACAGCAGGAGTCCCACAGTGAGCATTCTCCTGAGAAACCACATGCGTGTGCTGATTTTGGGTCAGCAATAAAGAAAACATGGGGTTGGAGGGTTAAATGGGCGAAAAGGGCAAATGGAGGAGAAAAACATGGGTCTGTGAACGAGCATCCTGAGATCCACAAACCTCACAACACCATAAATCCTCACGAGTGGTGATTTATGTCTCTTCTTTCTAATGTGTTTGAGGAACTCTGTGTGATACAAGATGCAGAATATTATGTTACTGTGACAATATTCGAAATGTTAAAGAGTTGTTTGCTGGAGAAGTAATGTCAATCTGGTTCCCTGAAAGGACGGGACAGATGAAATGTTATGTGTTCTTCTTTCCACAGGGATTTTCTTTTCTTTTTTTTACAGAAGTAGTTATTTCAATAAGGCATGTCAAGGGGCATCTCTTTGCTCCTTACATGAAAACCCAGTGATTAGAAGTGTGGTATGTTTTGCATGTTAGATTCACATGCAAAAGTGGCTGCAGCGTGTTGTTAATGCGATGCTTCTCTTTGCTTTCTCTCTTTTCCTGCGACGACTCCACAGCAGTCCAGAGAAAACCAGGTGAGTCTCAACGAGAGTCAGTCATATACTGTGTTCCTGATGGCGTACTTACATACCAACACTCACTATTTTGAGTGCATAAGTGCGTTCGCACTGCCAAGTATGGAAACGTGCGGTGCGCTACAGGTACTCAAAATGATCCAAAAAAATTAGTTGGACACTTTCACACGTCAAAATATTTTCAAATATTCTGACGTCTGCGCCTTAGGATGCTGGAGCTGTTGCAGAGCACAATACAAAAGTGTTTATTTTTCCCTAAGTACCACCATACTGCTGTTGGATAGAAGCCATCGATATTTTAATTGTGTGTGTTTAACAGAGGACACAAAAACACTTTCATTTCTGGGTAAAATAATTAAAGCAGCAGATATATTGGCAGGTGATGTGCGATTTGACATGATGACGTTCAAGTACTACACAATTAAGTGTACTAACATGTAAGAGTGTGTTTGAGTGCACGATGGGAAGTACGCCATTTGAAACACAGCCAATGTTTCAGTTAAATCGTCGCAACAGTTCATTTCATATTAAGCTATTTATTATTTGTGTTCACCTTTAAAAGGCAAGAATTATTATTATTTTTTTTTTTTACCAGTAATCCTGTTATAACATGTAAAGGTGATATGTATGCGGTAAACAACCTCGACAGCTACTTTATATTCACATACGGTGTTGCTCTCTTTATTAGTCATTTGTCTGTTTCCACAGAAAGCTTTCAAATGCACTTGGGAAAGCTTTTGCTTTTTAGTGTGGTAGCCATGGTTTGCCATCATGCAAAGCATGCTAAGTGACAATACGGTTGTGGTATTGGTGTGTTGTTCTCAATTCCTCTCTTGGTTCCTGTCTGTTTGATTTTTCTCTTGAAGGCCTCGCACACCTGAAGGCAGAGCAAGGTACTCTCTTCGCTTTCGTTCTAGATCTCTATTATTTTTTTCCTCACTCACCCCCCCGGCTCGGTTCTGGGGCGTAAATTTACACTGTGTGCCTCCACTATCTGTCCATGTGCATTTGTGTGTTGCGGTGCTCCCACTGCTACTGCAGAGAAGTGGGAGGGCGCGTGTGTGTGTGTGTGTGTGTGTGTGTGTGCGTGTGTTGGCGGGGAGGGGAGGGGAGGGGTGCATGGCAGCATGGCATGTCCCACATCTCACCTTTGTCTCTCTCTCTCTACGCTTCTGTGTCTCCTCAGCCTCGTTTCATCCAGGTTTCTGTGTATTACATAATTGTGTACTATTCTCAGTTCCACAGCAAACAGGCAGTGACACAATCCACTGTGTGGGGAGTGAGTGGGGGGTGGGGAAGCAGGAGGGTGGTTATAGAAATGACTGGAATTTGGGGAGACAGTTTAGAGGATGAAAAAGAGGTGTATTTGGGGGAAAGTGAGGAATAAAGAACAAAAAATGTCACCAAGATATTTAATTAAAAAAAACTGTATACTTTTAAAATACAATCATGTCGGACGAATCTGTAGCGCACACATTGCATTTCATATCCAGTACCAACGTAGGAAGTAGTTTTGAGGTCTGGACAGCGGATGGATGTCTTTTTTTGTAATTGTAACCAAGTGTTTTAGTTGCATCATCTTGCGTACACGCATCTCGTTCTCATCCCAAGGCATCCCAATTACTACCGTTTTGTTACAGCCTGCTGGTATCTCAGCGATACGCTCAAGGTTCCTCAGGTTTAGGCAACAGAAACCACACTGTTGGGGTCAGAAAAAAAAAATCATGATTTGGGTTAACGTGACACAATTTGGTTTTGGGTTAGACACCAAAACCACTTAGTAGCATTACGATCATCGTGTTAGTTACGTTACTAAAAAGAATTCCCTGTCGACTTTTGCTTTCTCACGAACTCAACCTCTGGTATCCCGGCTGAAAGTCCTGTGTTTGCTCCATCCAACCATCCTCGACCTCGTCCCTACACGTTCTTTATCACTTTTTATACTCACAGGACCTCCTTCTTTGACCCGTCTGGTCACAGTGCCGACACTAAAGCGCAACTTGTGCATAACTAATGAAAACGGCAGCATTTGACGCCCTGGAAATGCGATCGGGCTGGTACACATTAACGATAGTTTATTTGTCATAACTAAAAAGTATTACTGACCCAGACCGAAATCATAGTAACCGTAGATAGATATTATAAAGGAACAATGTAAAAACAGCAGCTGATCATGACCTTACATGACCCTCTTCAACAGAATGAGTTTGCTTAGTTGACATGAAATCACAGTTTATTTTTAAATAACATGTAACAAGCGAAGATCCCAAAAAGTAGTTCCTCTTTTCTTGAGTAATTCAAGCTGAATGTAATCAGAGACTTTAATGAAACCAATATCAGCGATCTTTTGTGATGGAAGAAACAGTGACTTTCATACAAACGTATTTTCTTATATACAGCAGTTTAATTGTACACAAATATAATGTCATTTCAATAAGCCCCCCCAGATCTCCCTGCAAACTGGAAACATGACATTACTTCCTGCTGCGGTTTCACATAGTTCTGCTTTGAACTCGACCAATTGACCGTTTTGACAGCGTTGACCTTTAACATCACCTGAGAGTACAACGTTAACAAAGCTTTTTTATTAGCTGAGGTGTCAACACTTTTCCTCCCCAGGTAAACAAGCGGGGTTGATAGATTTTCTTTCTCATCATTTCGATTTTTACTTCAACCAAAACTAGCCAAAACAAATGGTAGCTCCTACGTGACCTCGAAGTACTCGCCAAGCTTCCTGTACCACTTGTTTCAAAATGTGCAAATTATTGTTTCTGTGCCTCTTTCTGGTGGAATCTCTGCATTGTAGTGCCATTCAAGAAAAAAAAGATGATGTGAAAAGAAAATTGAAAAAAAGAATAAGCTGAAATTGTGAAGTGTCAGTGGTGTGCTGCCCTCGTGCGCTTCTCCCATGTCCCCACCATTTGCATGATTGTCAACATTTTGCATGTAAGTGTCAGTCGGCGGTTCAATGTAGACTAACAATAGCTTATCCCCATTTTCTGCTGTCTCTCTCTGGTGCTCTGCCTGGATGACACTCTTCCCTCTTGTATCTCTGCGGATCCTTTCTCCTCTTCAAAACCTGTAGGTAGAAACAAAGGTACAGAAATCCCTTTCTTCCTACTCTACTCTTATCTGAGCTGCGATATGTGTGTGTGCTAATCATTTATTATGTGTGTTCATTCGTGTATTCATAGGCTCACCTGTATGTTTGAGAGAGAAAGAGAAAATCAGAAGCTTTCCTGCTAACGAGCGCTCACATTTTCTGTTGCATGAAGGATGAACGATTGAGCAGAGAAATGAGTGAAGCTGGAGACAATGACAGTGTGCTCTTCACTTAATCATCACGGTTTAATATGAAATGAGAGTTATCGCTGCACTGGATTAGTGATATCATGTAAATATTATTGAAAGACTGGCAGTGTGAAGATTCACGTGTGTATAAATGCACAGATTTGTGTGTGTGTGTGTGTGTGTGTGTCAGTGCTTAATTAGATATGGCAGTTCTCTGTCCATTGAAGACGAGCTGATTGGTGAATTTGACCTAACATTTTAATGAGGTCTCCTCATTATTCATTTATCAAAGCTATGTGCTACACTTTTCTGAAGTTGTATGTCATGTTATGTTGTGTCATTATACAATGTGTGCATGCCTTCTTTAGATAGATCTTTATCATTAGGTTAATTCCCGTATTCCCTGATTTTGGACTGAAACATGGCGACTGTGAGACACAAGTGTGCATAAGCAGATGATTGTTTTTTTACCCCCCCCCCCTCCTTTTAGTTACTGTCGCTACACATGTCACGCCTTGCCATTATTGCATTGCACATAATACTGGTTATGTTAAAGGGTGCAACTTTGCCACTTGAAATTGTTGGTCATTTGCAAAACAGTGGTTTGTTGATATCAGACAGGATGAACAAAAATATGTTTCTCCTTTTGCGTTGTGTTCAGCATTAGCTAGCTAGATAACTTTAGCTGCTTCCATTGGCTGAAACGCTGTTTCTGGTTAAGATTCTAATATTTTTGGCTGAGAAACAAAACAAAAAAAACAGACGCTTGTAAAAGATATGTCCTTGCCTACATACATAATATCATGGTAAAAGATGAGGCTAAGGTTGCATCATCAGAAAGAAAGAAACAAGCATTGCTATTGTATAGAAGTGTTGACAGTCGTAATATTATAAGTAAGATAAGAAAATATGTAAGATCTGACTGTTGATTTGTTTAAACAGATCCCTGTGAGGTTGCAGAGTTTATATACTTGTTGATATCCAACCTCCAACCCAGGATGGTTTCCACTCAGTGGGAAAAGATCACAGTGGATGTGAATATCTTGTAATCTCACAAACTGACATACTGACTGATGTCCTCTTTGGTGGTGGAAGTGATGTTGGATTACTACTGTAAGTAGTAAGCAATCGAACTCACCAACTCCATTCTGTCCATTTTTATTTTAATGAATTACTGAGTATCACTGAAACCTTTCGGGCACTGCTTCTTTTTGTGAAGAAGTCCAAAGTGTGACTAACCTGCTGTACCTAGTTGATGGTTGCTAAGCCACAATTAGACAGTTGCTGTGCTGGGGAGGTGCTATGTGAATAATTTATTAGGATCATCTATTGATTTCCAATAAGGGACAGTTTGGTAGTTTCTGACTTTTGACTGACACATGATGACAGTGAGACTTAAGCGTAAAGTGTGTGATCTGCTTGTGCTCGCTCTACGTCAGACGCTGCACTGTTTTCCCTGAGGATTGGTTAAAACCAAAAACAGAATTCCCCTCCACTTGTATCACATGTTACTTAGCAATGGGCAGATCAGTGTGTCGTGAGCAGTCCCATAGCGGTTCAGTCATTAGTGCTGTTGCATAACAGAAGAAGGAGGACCCAGGTTTGATGCAGGGTTCTGGCCTTAAGTCCATGGGGGTTTCCTCTGGGTGTCCCAGTTTCATCCAGCTGTCCAAGGACATCCAAATCATATGGACCAGGGACTCTAGATTACCCAAAGGTGTAAGTGTGAATGATTGTCTCTATGTCTGCTTTAATCCGGCAATGATCCCTGGATAGAAACCAGATTCCCTGGAAAGGAAGAATTATGTAAGAAAATGAATGAACAACAGAATCAAAATTGTTGCTATTTATAAAAAAAAAAAAAAAATGCTTAACCATGATTAAAGATGATTTTAAAACACAGACCAACGCAGTGTTCACCTTACATACTATTTATTGTGAAATAGGGAGACATAATGTGTAAAAGGAGGACATGCCTTACAGCAGGTCCCTGTGCTATTAAATTCATGTCTCTGCAGTTGTGTCTATGTACTGTAAATGGCAAAGTGGTCAGAGGGTACAGTGAGTGGGAAGCTGGGGAGAATAGATTTGAGAATGAACTCCCGAGGGGAGAGATGAAAGAGAGAAAGAGAGAAAGAAAGAGAGTGGGGGGAAGGGGTTGAAGGCAAAAAACAAAACAAAAAAAGAGTTACAAAGCCACAAGGAAAAATGATAGCTGCAGATGAAGGGGGCGAGGCGAGCATGTCAGTGTTGCGAGGCCACATATTTCAAATGAAGAATATGGAGCACCTTGTCATCCCTGTACTTAAAACAGTGGCCGATGAGGCCTGCCTCTATAGCCATCTATAGAGGAATTTTTTTAGTCCCCAGCAATCAGATTGTTCTTGGCTCCAAGATGCATAGCTTTGACGTTATAGCTAACTTTTTACAAGTTGTGGCAACGGACCAGCAACTGTGCTCCAGTTAGCACCACTGCTCCAGTTAGCAAAACTTTGCACTTCAGCCTGCAGACATTCACGTTTGAGTGCTTGTTTTTTACATTTTTTGAATGTGTGTTTGAGGTGTTAAAACCACTTATTCTCTTTTAGTCGTAAATTGGAACAATTTCATTTACTGCATTTGACCCGTTCTTTGCTTGGTGGATGAATAATACAACCGAAAATATGTCAGTCTTTATGTGAAATAAATTTAGTGAGTCCTAGTACCAATTAACAGCCCCATTTACGCTGACATTACAAATGTGGTCATACCTCTATGTCACCCAGCTAATGAGATCAGATCAGGAGGACTTGGGTTTACAGTACACTCGGTGATAATTATTAATCTTGTTAGTCTTATTATGTTGAGCCGGGGTATATCTGTATGTAGTAACTGTCCCTTAGCAGTCACAGACATCAGCTGGTACATGGACCACATGCAGATATGAGGTGATCAAGTCAAACACACATGCGAGGCGTGCCATATTTATTAACACCTTGAAGTAACATATTGAAATGAGGATTATTTTTTTACAAGAAAAAGAGAGTTTATTTCTAAAGCAGACAGCAGGCGATTCAAGGTGCTTTATAGAGGCAGAGAAATGCATAAAATATATGATGTCTACTGTGAAAAAAAAAACTTTAAAATTCTGGTAACACTTTTTGGTAAGGTACATGATTTATCATGAATTCATGAATTACTTCAGCATTATTTCATTCATTAATTCCTCATGAATTATCAGTAAGTAACATTAGTTCAAAGTCTTTCATCCCTGATATCATGCATGAACAGCACATTAATGAAATCATTATCTAAGATGAGTACATTATCAATGATTATGATTCATAAAGCATGAACATGATTAATTCTTTGGCAAACGTTTTGGGCCAAGTTTTGGGTCTGTCCATTAACCTGCAGGTTAAAATGAATAAAACATAAACAATGAACAACTCAAACATCATGATAATTGAAACACATTTGTTCTTCCAATAGTCACCACTTCGTTTTAGGGGTCACAAACTTGATGAACTCATAAGTAACTAATGCTTAGTTAATGATGATTTGAGAATTGCTCTTCTGTGCTGCAAAGTTTGGCTCAGCATGTTTAGCGAAGAAATCATCTGATATCTGATGACATACTCACCTTCAATTCATTCACCTGAATATGTTGTTCATGCACGAGATCATGAATATAAGACTTTAAACTCATGTTACTTCCTGATGATTTTATGAGGTATTAATGCATCAAGTCATGCACAAATCCTTGATAATTCATTCACTTTTGAGTGAAGTGTTACTTCAAAATTTGTATTTTATAATATTTACTAAACTTAAATCCTACTTGTAAACTTCTGATTATAATCACTTCCTGTTCATATTTTACACTTCCAGAGCACAAAGAACAAAGTGAGGCACGCTGTGACTGTATTTTGTTGTACACGAAGGCTCATATTGCGTTCACTGACGTGTGACATCATTATCTCCCCTCCCCCTGCGTCTCATCAGCTTAGTGGACACCCGGACGGTGTTCGTCACGGTGTAGCAGGTTAACTCCATATCAGAGATGAGACTACAAGGCAGCCTGCAGGTCTCACTGCCAGCATCCCCTGACGGCTCTCTTCTGATCAGGAGAACATCTATTATATATGTGACACAAGTTCAGTGTCGCTGAAAATCAGAATTATTTTTTTTTTGTACTTGTTCTTCTCCCTGACAGTTCTAATAATATTATACCGTTAATGAATCTGACTCGAATGCAGACACACAATACGGACTGACAAAATAATTGTTACACTTTGCTATAATACAATCCAGAGTTGACATGGTTTCATCAAAATTTGAGAATGATGATTATGTATAATTGTAATTTTGAGTGACATATTAATATATCCCACGTTATTGGTGGCTATTAGACAGAATTAAAGTGTTCTATACTGACTCTCTGTATGATGCTGAAATGGTGGATTTGTTATTCTGTAATGAAGCGGCACTGGGCAGAGAAATAGCGCTGCCATTGCTCCTTGTCCCCATTGCTAAATTGTCAGTGGTCCACTTTAGAGAGCAGTTTGATTGCGGGAAGGAGGGTTGGTTGGTTGGTTGGTTGGAGGGAGGGAGGAGTTCAGCCCGAGTCTAATCCCTCTGCATGAAGGCTTAGGACTGAGATCTCATTCTCCACTTCTGGAGTCACTCTCTCTAATTATCCCCTCAAAGTCCTGCCTCAAAGTTCCCAGACACATTTTTTTCTTTCTGCCTCTGTGGCAGTCATTCTGTTTCTTCCTCCCTCCCTCTCTCTCTCTGTACGTATATATATTCCCTCCCTGCCTGTCACCTCTTCTCCGACTCTCATTCGTTCTTCCTCCGATCTCCCTCTCTTGCCTTTCTCCTCACCCTATTCATCTTTGTCGGCCTCGGTATTCTAGTTAGCCTTTCTCATTTTCTCTCTCGTCCTCCTCCTCCTTCTCTCTTGTGTTTCTCCAGTTCAAAGTACTGTGGACATCATGAGCCTCAGATCACACTCGGGCTCGAGATGGGAGTGCTTACTGCCTGTCCACAGATGCTGCCGGGCTTCAGTGGGATTTATGTACAGCTCTGTCCGAAGTGCTCACACGGTTCTTGGTTATTTCGCCGGGCCTGGCCGATACTACACTGGAGATGTAGCTTTCTGACTCTGCAGCAGTTTACAGAGCAATGTTTCCTGTCTTTTTACACAGTAGTTTCAGGGAATATTCTACAAATACAGTATACTACACCATCAGAGGGATGTTGCAGGAGTGTGAAATCAAGAAGAACTAGACTCAGGAACAGCCTCTGTGCTTCTGACACAAAAACTCTTTCCATCTGTATGATGGGTTTCAAGTCTCCCTCTCACACACACACACACACACACACACACACACACACACACACACACACACACACACACACACACACGCAATTTGCACGTTATTGTGCACACTCTGTACATGTCATTTTACTGTGGTTTTAGAATAAGTCTCAATGCCTTGAGCCACTGCTACATTTTTATGAGCACTTTACATTTAACATCACACTCTTCAATGTCTTTAATTGCACAAGCTTAATACAGCCAACCTCATATCTACATAAAAGAATGCTTTTTATATTTATATACTTTTTTTTTTTTTTAGCAGAAACAGAAGGAATACAGAATAAGAATTCCATTGTTCAGTGTATCAACCTGTTTACTGTGCATATCACGATACAAATTAATGAATCATTTATCTCAAAGGATGCAAAACACAAAGGCTCTTTTCTGCTGCTAGAAAGAAACTGCAGTGTATGTATTTTATTTCTCTTGCAAAATGTATGTGTTCAGTGTCATGTGTCATGTAGCGGTGCGTTGTTTGATACCCCAATCCAGGGAGTGATTACATAGCTGCTTTTCTGGAGAGTTGATGCTTGTCGATGCTTGAAAAATTGGCCATTGGCATATGGTGAAACATTGATGCGTGTCAGGATGCTGCGGGTGTGTGACTTTACACATAAAACAATGGGTGCTGGTATTTTGAGCTGAGTCGTGTGCTGCGAGTGTGCCGCGGACCTGAGTCTGTGTTGTTTCGGGACTACAAGTTTAAACATGAAAAACATCTGTGGATGTGGAGTGAGAAAGAAATTATGTTAGCAGACCTCTGTAACCTACTCAGCATCTCTGTTGGAGACTAGCACATCAACGCTACTGGGTTGTAGGTAATGTAGGTGAAAGGTTTTTACAAGAAGGTGAAATGCTTGTCATAAAAAAAACAACTATATCTCTTATTTCGGCTGCATTGACTCTGATCTGGGCAGCGCAGGGGTTAGCATGGTCACCACACAGCAAAAACGTTCCGGGATGTTGGGGTCAAGTTTTTGTTTCGAAATGTAGTTCTAACAATAGTGTCAGTGGCAGAGCTAGATGAACACGAACAGTCGAAGCAACGCTAGCAAATATCAAGGAATTGAAGCCAGAGCAAGAACAAGGTCTTTGCCCATTAGAAGACTATAATTGCAAACACTCTCCAGTGGAGCGTGTCCAGACCAAGTGGCAACCAACAGTGAAGTCACCTGTCGGTTTGTGAACGAACGCAATGAAGCCTCGAGTTCAGAATTTGGACGTTGCCATCTTTCTTAGTCGCCGGTGGTTTGGAGCCGGTAGTGACCATATTTGGACGAGCTGGGGAGGAGCGAGCGGGGGATCTGACTCGATCTGATTGGAAACCAGACAATACTACGTCCCGCCCATCAATAGCCATAACCTGACTGTACCACAGGCCTGTCAATCAAACAGACACGCCCCCCCCAAAAACATGGCTTTTGAAGCTTATTTTATAATTAATGATGGGATTATTTTCAGGTGGACAGCCAGAAAACGAATAAGAAGGAGCGACTTTTGCTTGTAAAACCGAGATAACTCTGAAATTTGATTGACTTATAATTAGAGAGAAGTTGAATGGGAGTCTATGGAGCCGGAGCGTTGTTGGAGCCAAACTCTAGCGGCACTCGGTGGTATCGCAACTTAACACACTTCCGCATCTGCTTCACTTTTTAGACCCGGAAGCTACGTCCACTTTTACAACGTATATACAGTCTATGGACCAGACCCTATTTATCCACAAGGTGGGTTTGAGTCTGGCAACACTAAAAGCTATGGATAGACAGTTTCACAGATTGGTTGAACTCATGTAGATATCAGCGAGCGTATATTCGTAGTTCTGAGTGTTTGAACATTTTGCAAAGACAGCTGAGGTGCTGATTGTTGGGAAGGGGATGTTATTGGACATGAAAATACTTTTTTAGGGAATCCTCCTCAAGAGCTTGTGGAAAACTCTGAGGGTAGAACAAAATGCTTCGTTTCTACAGAAGTGAATTGTTGCTCTATTGATTCACTGCTTCTGAAAAGGTAGAATATGTACGCAGCACCTCTCTCTTCGAAATGTAGTCCCGACACATGATTTCATGTTGGAAAATGAGGCATTGGTATTTTCTTGTCCTTTGTAATGCCTGAGACTGGGACAGGCTCTGTGTCATCCGAGGTTTGGTTTATTAGTGTCCATGCAGTGTCACCCAGGCGATGGATAGGGTTTTTCCTGTTATGCCTCAGACACCGGATTCAGAGCACCAGCTGGCTCTTATTGGCCTTGGCGAGTGTTGGCCGTGCTGTTGATAAACGGCTATTAATGGCCAGATGCTCACCCCGAAATGGAGTTTAACTTTGCCTCTCCTCATTACTCAGTCCAAAACTACGGTGCAATCCTGGAGGTGGATTTCAAAGTTGCTAAAAAATTGAGGGCATTGGTCAAATTGATTTCAGCGCTGACCGGCTGCTACTCAAGTGGGAAAATATGAGCTGTAAACACAAACATGCTCCTCTATACCGGTGGGTTTCCTCCTGCAGCTCATTGTTTCTGAAAGGCTTCTGATTGGCTGTAGTGAAATTTCACCCTGGCAGCCATTGTTCTCCTCTATGGAAACCAGAAAATAAATAGTTTAGAGTCGTGACTGAAAAGGCAACACATGATTCTGTTTAAGGTTCAGAGGCTGTTTAAGTATAGAGTGAGGTAGGTTTTGCATTGGTTTCATTACATTTGTCTCTGGAACCAGAGGGAGTATCGATCGTCTCCACTCGTCTAATTTCCTTTGCATGTTTCCTCTCATGTCTCCGCATCTATCACTTTCTTTGTTTTATTTCCTTTCTTTTCCCCCTCCCACTCTCTTGTTCCACTCTGTTATTTGGCCCTTTGTTTTCCATTTAGTTTACATTATTCTCCTGTCATGTTCCTTCTCCTCTCTCTTGTCTCCTTCCTCCGAGCCGTTTCCTGCGTCTCCGCTTCCCCAGACAAACGGGCGGAGGTTCACAAAAACATTGTCAGCTGCATCGCACACTTCTTACCTTGACACCAACTCGCTGATGCCACCGTACCGACGATTGGTAACCGCTCCCTCCTTCTCTTTCCCTTTCACTCTTGTTCTGGCCTTGTGCTCTCTTTACTTCTCTCCCTCTGTTCTCTCTCTCTTTGCTTGCTGCTGACCTCTGGGATCAACCGAGCAAAACTGATTCCCACTTTTTCACGCATCATGAGTGCGTCAGTGGTTACGCAACAGCGAGCGAGAGAGAGAGAGAAAGAGAGAGAAAGAGAGAGAGAGAGAGAGAGAGAGAGTGCACATGCGAATATGTAACTGACATATTTGTCCATCTTTATTTGCGTTGCTGCTTGTCACCGAGAGAATATTGCTCTTGGTTAAGCCCCTTTCTCAACAAAATATTTAATATGTTTGCATGAAATATTTGAGCCATCATTATTGACTAGGCAAACATAAAATGTGCACTGTTAACATGCTGTGACAAGTAGAAAATCTGCTTACACATTACATAAATGTGCATCTGCATAATGGCAGATAGCGATGCAAGTTGAAACATCCTCTGTATGCTCGTAGTCTGTTAGTTGTTGTTGAATACAGTGTTGCAAATGAAGGTGAACGTTTGAATGTCTCACTAGTCAGGAAACCTGTCACGTCTTCACCAAATGCACTCTTATTTCACGTCTAAGTATTCTGGAGTAGTAGTACACATTTGGCTGCAATCTCAGGAATGCTGCATATTGTTTGTGAAGTGCCTGAGACCTTATGAGTAGGATTCATGCGAAGAACTAGGTTAAGATGTGGCTTGAAGGGCTGCATTGTGAGAGTCTAAGTATGAGCGCATGCAAGAAGGCTTAGGAATATGTGGGAGCGAGTGTGTTTGTGCAGTGTTGTGTGATTGTGGAGAGGGGTGACATGTGTAGATGTGATGGCTGCAGCCATGCATAGATGTTCACACCAGGGAGAGAGTAAACAAACATGGCAGCAGCATGGTTAGAAAGGCAGCGAGCACTGTTCGAGCACACGGCCTCTTTCTATCTTTCCTGTCTCTGTTTGTTACCTCTGCCACGGAGCTTATTTATTCATTTCTGTTTGTTTGTTGTTCTGTTAGTTTGTATGAATAATAAAGATCAGAAAGGACTGAAAAGAATTTGGTTAAAATTAGTGCAATATTTACTTGAATACTGCAGTGGGCAAAAACAAATGTGATGCAGACAGCACTTCAACTGCAAAACACAGGAGCACCTTCACTTACTTGATTCTTTGATTCAGATTCTTTGGCGCACAACATGTGGTCACCAGCTTTTGTTTCTCCATATACAGTGGGTACGGAAAGTATTCAGACCCCTTTACATTTTTCACTCTTTGTTTCATTGCAGCCATTTGCTAAAATCAAAAAAGTTCATTTTATTTCTCATTAATGTACACTCAGCACCCCATCTTGACAGAAAAAAACAGAAATGTAGAAATTTGTGCAAATTTATTAAAAAAGAAAAACTGAAATATCCCATGGTCATAAGTATTCAGACCCTTTGCTGTGACACTCATATTTAACTCACATGCTGTCCATTTCTTCTGATCCTCCTTGAGATGGTTCTACTCCTTCATTGGAGTCCAGCTGTGTTTAATTAAACTGATTGGACTTGATTAGGAAAGGCACACACCTGTCTATATAAGACCTTACAGCTCACAGTGCATGTCAGAGCAAATGAGAATCATGAGGTCGAAGGAACTGTCCAAGGAGCTCAGAGACAGAATTGTGGCAAGGCACAGATCTGGCTGAGGTTACAAAATAATTTCTGCAGCACTCAAGGTTCCTAAGAGCACAGTGGCCTCCATAATCCTTAAATGGAAGAAGTTTGGGACGACCAGAACTCTTCCTAGACCTGGCCGTCCAGCCAAACTGAGCAATCGTGGGAGGAGAGCCTTGGTGAGAGAGGTAAAGAAGAACCCAAAGATCACTGTGGCTGAGCTCCAGAGATGCAGTAGGGAGATGGGAGAAAGTTCCACAAAGTCAACTATCACTGCAGCCCTCCACCAGTCGGGGCTTTATGGCAGAGTGGCCCGACGGAAGCCTCTCCTCAGTGCAAGACATATGAAAGCCCGCATAGAGTTTGCAAAAAAAACACATGAAGGACTCCCAGACTATGAGAAATAAGATTCTCTGGTCTGATGAGACCAAGATTGAACTTTTTGGTGTTAATTCTAAGCGGTATGTGTGGAGAAAACCAGGCACTGCTCATCACCTGCCCAATACAATCCCAACAGTGAAACATGGTGGTGGCAGCATCATGCTATGGGGGTGTTTTTCAGCTGCAGGGACAGGACAACTGGTTGCAATTGAAGGAAAGATGAATGTGGCCAAGTACAGAGATATCCTGGAAGAAAACCTCTTCCAGAGTGCTCTGGACCTCAGACTGGACCGAAGGTTCACCTTCCAACAAGACAATGACCCTAAGCACACAGCTAAAATAACAAAGGAGTGGCTTCGGAACAACTCTGACCATTCTTGACTGGCCCAGCCAGAGCCCTGACCTAAACCCAATTGAGCATCTCTGGAGAGACCTGAAAATGGCTGTCCACCAACGTACACCATCCAACCTGACGGAACTGGAGAGGATCTGCAAGGAAGAATGGCAGAGGATCCCCAAATCCAGGTGTGAAAAGCTTGTTGCATCATTCCCAAGAAGACTCATGGCTGTACTTGCTCCAAATGGTGCTTCTACTCAATACTGAGCAAAGGGTCTGAATACTTATGACCATGTGATATTTCAGTTTTTCTTTTTTAATAAATTTGCACAAATTTCTACATTTCTGTTGTTTTCTGTCAAGATGGGGTGCTGAGTGTACATTAATGAGAAATAAAATGAACTTTTTTGATTTTAGCAAATGGCTGCAATGAAACAGAGTGAAAAATTTAAAGGGGTCTGAATACTTTCCGTACCCACTGTATATAATACATATGAATGTCTTTTAGTTCTCTAAAAGTTTTTTGACTTCTTATTAGAGACGGACTTATCTGCTTTTTTAAAAATTATTATTAATTTGGAATGTATTCCAAAGCAGTTTATTTGAACTTCAGTTACAAATCGTTATGGCAACACCTTTTAATGTTTAAAAAAATTATATCTATAAAATCGAATTTCTTCTAACATTTTCTCTTACTGACACAATTAGCAGAATACAATCAAGCAGCTAAAAAGCCGCCATCCGTTGTACTGTCTGCAAAATGCAGTGAGCGGCCTGCTAGAGTCACGGTTGTGGTTCAGCCATATCGTGGTCAGAATTAGGGTGCAACAGTTTCTTGTGCCTCGCTGTAATATTCCTCTCAGTCTTAGCTCGTCAATCTTGTTGTACAGGAATTAGGGTTCGCCAGAAGGATGTGCCGGTACCAGTAGCTTGTGCGGCGTAGCCTTTAGCTTTGCTTCTAGCCTCGCTCGTGTCCTTTGCCTCTGCTTCTGCTCTCTCCACTAGAGAGAGGGCTACTGTCCCCTAAAGAAGACACTCAGATCACACTGATCCCGGTGATCTGACAATCTCTACTGGTATCTGCTTGCAGTCAAACCCAAGGTTATTGCATGTAGTGCTGATTTTTAGAGGTCATGGCAATTCGAGGCCAAGAAAGAGACAGTAAAAGCAACACAATTTATCAATGATAAAGAGGTTTTCAGGGAGCACCAACCGGCTGTGTCTATTCACCTTGAAAAGCAGGTAAAAAAACCCGTCAGACCATCAAACCTGGATTGGAACGTGGATCGGTAATGCCAGTCCAATGAATATCAGACCCCAAAAACGGGATTGGGTTGGATTGGTCCCAACTATCCATATTATATTATTCTCATGTTGCATTTTCAATCTAAAATTTTTTTAATTATATTTTGCAACCATTTAAAGCATTTATGCACATACCAACTCCAGGAAAACTGCACCCTGTTACAATTATACTTTATAAGCATTTGTTTTTTTTCTTCTACCTTCTTTCTGCTTCTCTTTCTTTCCTTTCAAAGACAGAGCAGCCTCCTAAGCCTTTATGGACTCTAACATTATTCGGCAGTACACTTGCCTGACAGGAACGCTGCTTTTTCCTGACTTGGAAGTCATTTCTCTACGTGTCTGCGTGGACGCTTATGTGCGACGAAGTGTACTGCCCATGCAGCATGTCTGCTGCTTGAACATTCTGACACCGATGACTACAAAAAGGTGCCGTCTCCATTCAGAAACATATTTTCATCCGAGCTGGTGAAAATTTTGACCTGTGAACCACGATGAAGGCAGCTAGTACTTATTAAAAGAAAAAAAGAAGCAAACCTAATGGAAAAAAATGACCATGACTTTTATTAGCTTTAGTGTTGCAAAGTAAGTGATTTGAAATGTTAAACAGGTGAAAAGAAAGAACCATTGTCCTCGTACTAACCGAGGACAAACGTTTGTGATGTGAGGAATGAAAACTTTTGATGGCACCTGCAAAGAATTGAAGACTGGTGAGGACCTGGTCGTCTTTTTTATCTGATTGAACCAGAATGACCAAGAGTCACATCATGTGTCATATTTTATTTTGACAGTGTATCATATAAGCCATTTCCAAGAGATGTGTTCAGAATGCTAAAATAGAAATATTCAGGCAATTAATATCAGGCGTATAAACATTCTTGCCCACGTGTTTCATTTGCAGCAAAGAGGATGATAATTGGATTCATCAGGGAGGGAAATCCGGCGATGGCACACAATAGAGAGAAATTATCTTCGGTTGAATTTTTCTTTCTTTTATCGTGCCCTCAATTAACTGTCCAGTTGAGATGTGTACGGCGACCGTTTGACTCAAAGGAGGCCCAGAATATGTTTAGTTATAACAAAAGTGAAAGAGGATCTCTAACCCTAACCCTCCCCTTTCAGAGTGAGGCATGGGAGATGCCACGTAGCACGCGAATGCCCTTGCTCCGGCTGAGCCATTATGCAGATGATATGCTAATGAAGTCGTCCGATTTGATTCTGCTCAGGGTGCGCTGCACTGAGGGAAGATAATCAAGCGTTGATCATCTCCCACTCCAGCACTCGATCTGTGCTCATTTGTGCGTGTTGTACGTATCCAGGTATCCTGGTTGGATTTGCAAGGGAGAAAATATGTTTGGGTTCACATGTGTTGTATAATTTGGTCTGTAATTATTATTAATATTAATATTTTGATTTGTTTGGTATGTTTAAAACACAAACTGCATTCTTTTATACAAATGGCCCCAATTTTGCTGCTAATAACCGATGTTGCTGCTCAAAGAGTCAGCATACTTTCAATGGAACAGCATAGCCAGGATGCAACAAATATGGCCTCCCCAACCGTTGTGTTATTTGGATCTTTCATTGTTTATTTATCCAGTTAATTATATTTAATATACATTTTATTTTCTAATATGAAAGCCTAAAGGTTGTTTCAAAGCCTTTTCTGAAAGTGAAGTAAAGTAAAACTCTGATAGAGAGATGGAAAGTCTTCGCTAATGCTGAGTGTTGAATCTTTAAAACTCTAAATGTTAACTAAATTGCATCTGTAGCATTGAGTAAATGAGACATTTCCAGATTGAAATCCAGGAACCAGTTAGAAATATCAAAAATATCACGACAGAAAAGCCAAATTTGAGGTTTTAGAAACAATACTATCTTTATAAACTATAATTCCAATTAAATTGCATCTTAATCTAAATTCTAAAATAAAAGATGAAAACAAAAACAAGGGATTTCTTATTGTTAGTTGTCACCCTAAAACAATCTGGTTTTGGTCTGGTTACAAACTTACTTTTTTAAATCACTGCTGCATTTAGCAGAGAAATATAGTTTGAGATACTCACAACATTTCCCTCAAAGAAATGCATCCTATAAAGCTGGGAAATATAATGATATCGATATCAATATTGTGATATGAGTCTAGACATTGTCTTTAGATTTTGGATATCATAATATCAGATTTTATAACTGTTGTTTTGCCTGGTTTTAATGGCTGCATTACAGTAAAGTGGTTTAATTTTCTCAAATTACTAGGCTGTTCTGGCTGTTATAGAATTTGCCATTACCCATTTAGTCATTATATCCAAAGACAAATTTCACTGTGTAAATATTAAAAAAAACAACACACAGATAGCCACCCCTACAATATAGCAACATTGACATCGAGGTATTTGGTCAAAAACATTATATATGATTTTGTCCATATTATTTGGCCCAACATACACTGCAGGTGCCAATATCAGTACTGTGTTAGTAAAGTCAAATCTAAGTATATATATTTTAAACATACTGTAAATAACACCTAGCATGTGAAATTATACTGTATATATTATAACTCCTCCTCGTGTAGTTAAAACAAACTGATTCCCTGAAAAAACACAGAAGACTTTCTTGTCCTCAGTGGGCGGTGCGGCCCTGGTGCTGTCACAACAATTGTACTAAGAGGACTCTGCTACAAGGTTCTGCTATTTATTTGTTTTTTTATAGTTCAGTTGCTTCAGCTCCTCCTGTCTCTTATGCTCTCAACCTGCACTGACTTGCTTTCTCTATATGATTTTCCTCTGTATTGCTTGTGATTTTTTTTCTCTTCTTCTTCCTCCCCGTGCTCCCTGAACCTTTTGTAGTTCCTCCTTTTGTGTCCTTATCTGTCCTCTCTTTCATCCCCCTGTCCTTTTTCTTCCGCTCGTTCTCTTGTGTCTCTTTCACCCTTACTCATTAGTCACACACCCACCTCCACGATTTCCTCTCATTCAGCTATCAAACAGTCATCAGTTCACGTTGTGTTTTCGCGCCCCCTCCACCTACTCCTCTCTTTCTCCCTCCTCTTCATCACTTCCTTTATAAAATGTAAAATTAGTGAATAAATCATCATCTGTCTGTACTTTTCCCCCCATCGTTCCTAATCTCCTGCTCTCACTACCATTTACCTCAGTTCAACCAAAGTTCATTGCTGATTTGTAACACCCCCTCCCTCCCTCCCTCTCCTCGACCATCCCTCAGTTCCCACTTCCAGTGCACTACCTGTTCCCAGTTCATGCAAGTCTGAGCCTTGAACCTCCCCGAAGCCTTGAGTAAACATAAACGTTTTGGAAAAAAAAAAGAAGAAAAAGCTGAGTAAATAATGGATTCAACTTGCATGTTCTTGTACAGTTGAAACCAGAAGTTTACATACACTGTGCAAAAAGACACATAACACTTTTTTTCTCACTGTCTGAAGTTAAATCAGACTAAACCTCTCCTGTTTCAGGTCCGTTAGGATTACCAAAATTATTTAACTTTTGCTAAATGTCACAATAATGAGAAAGAGAATATTTTAGAGAATTTTTCATTACTTTCTTCAAGGTCAAAAGTTTACATACAGTTCCTTAGTATTTAGTAGCATTGCCTTTGAACTGCATGACTTGGGTCAAATATTTTGGGTATCCTTCCACAAGCTTCTTACAGTACTCTGCTGGAATTCTGGCCCATTCCTCCCGACAGAACTGGTGTAACTGAGTCAGGTTTGTTGGCCGCCTCGCTCGCACACGCCTTTTCAGATCTGCCCACAAATTTTCGATGGGATTCAGGTCAGGGCTTTGTGATGGCCACTCCAAGACATTGACTTTGTTGTCCTCAAGCCACTTCCTAACTATTTTGGCAGTATGCTTCGGGTCATTGTCCATTTGGAAGACCCATTTGCGCCCAAGTTTTAGCTTCCTGGCTGATGTCCTGAGATGTTGCCTTAATATTTCCAGGTAATGTTCTTTCTTCATGATGCCGTCTATTTTATGAAGAGCTCCAGTTCCTGCTGCAGCAAAACAGCCCCACAACATGATGCTGCCACCTCCATGCTTCACAGTTGGGACGGTGTTTTCAGGTCTACAAGCTTCCCCCTTTTTCCTCCAAATGTAACGGTGGTCATTATGGCCAAACAGCTCCACTTTAGTTTCATCAGACCACAGGACATGTCTCCAGAAGTTAAGGTCTTTGTCTTGGTGTCTTTTTGCAAACTGTAATCTGGCTTTTTTATGTTTCTTTAGGAGTAATGGCTTCCTTCTTGCTGAGTAGCTTTTCAGCCCATGTCGGTGCAGGACTCGTTTTGCTGTGGATAATGACACTTTCTTACCAGCTTCAGCCATCATCTTCACAAGGTCTTTAGCTTTTGTTCTGGGGTTGATTTGCACATGTCGGACCAAAACACGTTCATCTCTGGGACACAGAGCCCGTCTCCTTCCTGAGCGGTGTGATGGCTGGACATTCCCATGTTTATACTCGCGTATAATTGTTTGCACAGATGAACGTGGCACCTTCAAGCATCTGGAAATTGCACCCAAGGATGAACCAGACTTGTGGAGCTCCACGATTCTCTCCCTGATTTCTTGGCTGATTTCTTTTGACTTTCCCATGATTTCAAACAAGGAAGCAGAGTGTTTGAGGTGTGGCCTTAAAATACATCCCCAGGTGTGCCTTCAATTAACTCACATGTTGTCAGTTAACCTATCAGGAGCTTCAAAAGCCATGACATCATCATCTAGGCTTGACCACGTTGTTTAAAGACATAGTACTTTTGGTGTATGTAAACTTTTGACTCCAAAGAAAGTAATATAAAATTCTCTAAGAAATTCTCTTTCTCATTATTGTGACATTTAGCAAAAGTTAAATAATTTTGGTAATCCTAACGGACCTGAAACAGGAGAGGTTTAGTCTGATTTAACTTCAGACAGTGAGAAAAAAAAGTGTTATGTGTCTTTTTGCACAGTGTATGTAAACTTCTGGTTTCAACTGTATGTGAATTTCAAAGTGCTGCAGCACACCCATTAACCCCTGTTGCCTCGCTGCCTGACTGGGGGTCCTCTGAGAGACTCGTGGAGGCATTTGATCTCGTTTGATCATCATCTTCCCTTTTAGCGGTGTGCATGTTTGTATATGTGTGTGTTGCTCCGGATTAACACATCCTATTGATCTCCACTGCCCCGCGCTTTGCACAGTGTGACAGATCTGCAAGAGGCAATAATTAGTCTGATAATTGGCTGATCAGTTGAATGGAAATATGCTGAGCCAGCACACTTGCCAGAGCGCGCTTTGACCCTACAGTAGATTTTGACAGGTGTGAGTGTCTTTTTATGTGAAACATAAAACGCAGAGAAGTCTTTTAGTGCTTTTAATAATAATTTCTGATCACATATAATTACAGTCATTAAAGCACAGCGAAGGGATGATTAATTTACATCTTACATGTCATTATTTGTGTCATCTTTTTCTTTCTAAATGAGAGTGAAGAATCTTCTTTCTTCGTGGATTTGCAGGTATATTTTTGTCAGAAAGTTGTCCCATAATGGTGTTATCCCATAAATTGTTTTTTTGCTGGTCTGTGGGATATATACTTATTTCAAGGGCATGAGGGCATCTGACTGCAACTGTTAAGGGAGACTTTGAAGTCTGATATCAATATCTCACAAACAAGACACACTGTTACACTGCAGGACGAGTTTCCTTTATTTTTAGTCAATGCCACATACTAATCTGGTGTTTACTGCTGAAAGTAGTCCCTAACAAAGTCATTATTTGCTGCTGGTTGTGTAACATTTATAGGAAGGTTTAGCCTTTTAAAAAACTAAAAGCAAGACCCAGATTATTTGGACAGTTTGTGTGCCATTGGAGGTGTGCAATATTGAATCGTTCATGATAGTATTAGTGTCATTTTTAGTGTGATTTAAAAAAATAAAAAAAAGTCAAATCATGATAATGACAGTGTTCCGACTTGTCGATGTAACACACATTATATCATACCTGAGGGATTTATTTATAGCAACAATGATCATGGATAAAAGCACCCACACTGGTGGAATTTGGTGTGGAAATTTAGAAAAGATCCAAACCTCGATAGTGAGTTATTTAGTGGTTTAAAGACCTGTGTGAAAGACATTAATGTTAGTTTAATTCCAATTGAATGTGCTGAAGATCTGAGCCTTAAGAAACATGTTTAACTGTCCAAATACTTCTGGACTGTATATTCTTGACCCTCTTTTAACACAGCTTTGTGAAATTGTTTTCCGCTAAATGTTGTTCAATTTTATTTGTAGTCCAGTGCTGGATGATGTTACACCATTCAGAAACCA
Organism: Embiotoca jacksoni; assembly: GCF_022577435.1. Taxonomy (NCBI): domain Eukaryota; kingdom Metazoa; phylum Chordata; class Actinopteri; family Embiotocidae; genus Embiotoca; species Embiotoca jacksoni. Next base: position 8,946,557 of record NW_027185374.1, read on the forward strand.
GTACCATTTAAAACTACTGCTACTCATTGACTGGCAGAGAAATCTCAAGTCAAACTCCTCTTACTAGCTTTTTCCAAATTTCAACATCCAGCGTGAATATGAGTTTATACGTTTATACCTTCTCTTAAATGTAGCCTACGTTGTCATAGTGACACAGTGCTCCCCTGTAGCACTCCTGCGGGGGTCCTGCATCTATACATGAGATAGTGACAGTGCAGGAACGTGAATTTATGAGTGAGTGTGCAAACCAGAGCCACGGACGGCTCATTCTTGTGAGTAATCAATATCTCGTTCAAGCATGACGGCGTCACTATGCAACCAAGCATCAAGTAGGGCAGCGGAGAGGGATGATGGGGCCACAGGCGTGTACTGTTTTAAAGGGTAAGCTGTGTGTGTGTGCGCGTGTGCGTGTGTGCGTGTGCGTGTGTGTGTGTGTGTGTGTGTGTGTCCGTCCAGACAGAGATGAGAAGTACTGGGATACTTTTCTCTCACAGTACCTAACACACCCACTGGGTGAGATTGGAGAGCGGCTCTGACCTTCTCTCGACCTGCGCGATGGAAACGCTCACGCCAGCCAGCGATGCGTCTGCACGCACAGACGTGTTAACTTGTCAAAGTATGATCATCGAAGTCCTTGAACATGTTTGGCAGAGATGTGTGCGAGTCTGCTGGTGTGCGCGTGTGACTGAGCGAGTGCCTTGCTCAATTATAGAGTATGTTTGCTTTTTAACAGATCAGCAGAAGAGGTGATGCCACAGTCAATGTCACAGCCCTCATGCATAATTGCTCCACTTTGTCATTGCCATGGGCTGGGCAGAGGCCACATCTGATTGCTTCCCCTTTCCCCCCCTATTCTCCTTCCCTCTCTGTCTCTTCCTCTCTCCCCTTCAGTCCTCATTCTCATTGGGCTCATTAACTCGTCCTGCAGAGACAGACAGAGTGAGACAGACAAAGAGTGAGCGCACACAGTAGTGGAGACAAAACGAGCAGTCTGCACTCGATTTATTTTTAAAGGTTCCTACTTCACAATGCAGTTGATGAGCGACAGATAGCGATACATCACAGTGTAAACCAAGAATAGCTTCTTCAAGCTAAATTAAGTAAACGGGGAGAGAGTGTATGACACCATGTCTGGTACAACAGACCTGACGTGAGTCTGTCTGTGTGTGTGACTGTGCATGGCTGTTTTTTTGCATGAGCGTACCTGTTGGCCTGTGAGTGTGAGTGATGGTGGTAAGAAGACACTGAGCAGTAGAAAGCTTATCCTATCTGCGTTGCTGAGAGGTCACTGTCGCTGACTCGCTGTCCGACTCTCGTTAAAAATGAATAGGAAAACACAGTTTAGAGAACGCAGCACTTTTTTGGACTGACATAGTTTTTGGGGAATATATATTTATATGTTCCCAAATGAAATATAGTAAGTCTTGCTATCCATTTCTCTGTAGAGTAGGTGAGTGTATGTGTGTGTGTGTGTGTGTGTGTGGGAGGGGAGGGAGGGGAGGGGTGTTTTCTATGTAAATATATGTCATCTGAAGCTCAAGTGGCACAAACAGATATTTTTAGCTCTTTTATTTTGAAGTAATATATCACATCAACAACTTCAAAGTAAGTTTCCTTCCTTGCACCAGTTTTACCTCTTTTGTGTGTTTTCTTGATGTTTGTGTTTATATGACTTTTTGGGGTATATGGGTGCGCACACAAACTTGCACACGTGTATTAGTGTCGGTGCACCCCAGTGCTGAAATGCCGGCAGTGAATGAAGTTGGAATGTCTCATGGTTAAATGATGGGACCCTTTCGGGCACTCAGAGGGCTTTGAAACACTAAGTAATTGGTTTTCCTGGCAGAATGGGGCCACGGCTGTAGCTTAGGGCCAGTGTGAACTCCACTGTAGCTCAGGTCTTGTCAGGGACACTAGCCTGCTAAAGTTGGGGTGGAGGTTCTCTACAGCATGGGAAATACTAGAAATATGGGGAAAAAAAAAAGTTTTTTAAATCACTGCCCCCTCTTCTGTATGTTTTTTGGGCTTTTTCAAATGTTGTCTTTAAAAATATATCAGTAATTATCAATTCAACATAACATTTTTTTTTTTTTTTTTTTTTTTTTTTTTTTTAAAACTCTTACATGGCCTAGAATTTTAGTTTTAGAGATTAATGTCATAAAAATATTCACACACACTAAAAATGTGGATCCGGTGTCCTGTGTCTCACCGCTGCATGACCATCAGACTGTAACCTGACAAATGTGTGTGTGCAGCATGAATGAATGCTGAGAACATCACTTAGGCTCACGTGCATATGCAGGGCCATGACTTTACACACACACACACACACACACACACACACACACACACACACACACACACACACACACACACACACACAGATTCAGTCCGCTCAATCATTCATTGTTTGTCCCTGAAAAGTCTTAGGCAGGCCTCCATCTTTCACTCATATACACACACACACACACACACACACACACACACACACACACACACACACACACACACACACACACACACACACGTACTGTACTCACATTCTCAGGTCTCTCAGCTGATAAATATCCCCATATGTGTGTGTGTGTGTGTGTATATACACATGTTCGTATTTGTATGTTTGTGTGCGGATGCGGTGGAGCTGGCTGGTTGCTTCCAAAGCTTGGCTGGCCTCAGGCACTGGAAAGGCTTTATATATATTGGCCTACATGCCACAAACTCTTCGGGGAGACTGTCAAGAGCTCATTTTCCAGACTGATAGAGTTGTGTGGAGACGATACAGCTGTGACTGTACAACTGTACAACTTCTCTTGTTTGATGTAATCATCTCGGTTGCTCTTCTTTCCACATTCCTCATATTCTCCTACATTTTAGTGTTTGGACTTCCCTGTAAAAAGCTCTTCTATTTTATGTCTTATTATTGCATTGGGTTATTGCGCAACAGACCTCAAATATCCTCCACATTTTCTTACTCAAGGTTGAAAGAATATGTTGCAACAAAAGCTGTAATCTCAACTCCTGGTGAAACTTCTTTGTAATTTCTGTTGCACTTGAAACGATACAATGTGACTTTCTGTTCTCACGCAGCTCCTTCCAGCAGAGACACTGTCTAAATCACTGAATGAAAAAGTAAAGCAATATGAACAATTAGAGGCATGTTGTTAAACATTAATAGCACACAGTCACATTTCCATGTACTAAAAGCGAAGGATAGATCAATGAATATTCTTGGATAATAAAAATGCTTTTTCTTTTTCAAGGATACTGTTAGTACTTGGTCATTTTGACACAGATACATAAAAAGTAATTATAAAACCTTAACATTTACACTCAAGCGCAATGCAAGTGTTTTCGCTCGTTTTAGACCGATGCAGTTTTGCATCCAGCGTCTACGTTATTAAAGTGAATGTAGTTGAGCCCATCTGAGTGCCCGTGTTTGTGTTGATCTCCGAAGGAGGTGTGGTCAGGTGGGTTTTTGATTTTTCAAGGAAGCAGAAAGCGCGATTGACCAACAAATACCTGGTCTTAAATCAGAGGTGCAGTATTATTAAGATAGTAATATGTACCTCTGTAGGCGGCTAAACAATGTATATACATTCTGTCTTTTTAAAGGGATTGGGATTTGACTCTCTGATTGGTGTGAAGCTCTTTGAACAATAAACCTTGCTTTGCTGATGATCCACCATTAAACTCGCTAGAGTGAATTTTGCTGTAAATGCACTTGTGGCATGTGCTTTAGATCGTGCACTTTTATCATCAAAATATAGCCCATAATGTTGATATTATTTTTTAATGTAGTAGTTGTAATCCTTAGAGAAATTATATTTGTCGATCTATCTTATTTTTTCATTAAATGTGCCTTTTTAAACTCTGCTGCAGGACTGATTTCTCTTTACTAGTAGTATGTAGAATATATCCTCTTAAGGAAGCAAAATATTTATATTGTGGTTAATTTACACTGTGTGCATTAATACAGCAAAAATCGGTGTGCTCACTGAGCAAAACATGAAATATTTTGTCAGTGGAAACTCTGCAAAGAGGGAGTCGCCCTGTTGCTGCACGTCATCTTGAAATCCTTGACAACCAGGTGAGCTGTGAGATGTGACCTCAGTGACCTCTGGCACTCAAGAAAAGTTCAAAGTGGCTGCTTTCGTAACCAAGTGTTGTGTCGTCTTCTCTCTAAAGGGCTTCGGTACCTTCACTTTTCCTTCTTGACTTTCAGCCGTTGTGTGCTGATGGGAGCTCTGTCAAGATATCGCTTTGAAAGCATTTTTTTTTTTAGGACTTTCAGAGGTCTTTCCAAATTGCTGCAGCCTCTCAGTGAAAGGCCTCTGTTTGATCCGTAACATTGGAGATCACGTTTGTGCAGAAAGCCAAAGGTTAATTGGTAAAGTTTGTCATTTCATCAACAGCAATTACAGGTTTAATATGTGATTCATCCTCCTCTTTCTCTTTATCCTTTTAATGATTTTTGATGCCAACCAGTAATGTGAAAAAGGTGAAACAGGAAAAAATAGATTAGGTTTATGTGAGGGTAAACAAATAGATCTTTAAAAGTTGCCTGAATTGGGTGTCTGAGTTTTTCTCCCTGATGTCTCTAGGAAGGATGTTTGAATATTTGATGGAAGCTGCATTTCTAACTTACCTTCGAGCAAAAGTGTAGACGTATCTAAGCAATCATCACGGGACAGTCTGAGAGTGCAGTTTGTAATGTAAAGTGGTTCAAGGCTATTTGGAGCTTCATATAGTGTACATAAGGAGAAAAAGTTTAAAATCAATTCATACAGATACTGGAAGCCATGTGGCCTGGATAGAACCGGCCTCACATGATCCCTCTCTGTTCTTCTAGTTGGTTTTCCAGCTGCGAAGTTGTGAATCAGCTGAAGTCTGTCAATACACTGTTTGGAAGGTCTTTCAATAATGCACTATAGTAGTCTAGTCTTTTTGAACTTGAAGTGTATTAGTTTTTCTGTGATGTTACATCTCAAGAAGGGTCAAACTTTGTGAGTAAAACTCAAGGATTTTCCTTTTAAATTTCCCATGCTCTGCTGTATGTGTAACAGACTGCCCTAAAATACTTTAACTAAAACTCCTGACCTTCAGTGCCAAGCTCTGATGTCATGAATCTGTTTCACCATAGATGAGCAGCCAGGCAAATATTACAGGCACTTTCACTCCGACTCCTCAGATGATTTCTTTTTACCGTTCAGAGAGAGATGATTTCTCGCTCAAGGCATCTTCTGGTGGTAACATTTAAGCTGTGTTCCACCCGCTTCCAAATTTTCTGGGAATCCTTGTGTTCCACAGTGGATAGAAAATAGGAGACCTCTGGCGATATATGGGACAATGCTGTCAGTTCAGCTTGACGCCTGTCAGATGTCACCCATTCAGCGCCGGAGGAAGAAGAGGTGGCGCTTCTAAAACTAGTTGGTTGCTCGACTGGCTGCTTTTCTCCTGACCCCAAACTGAATTGATCTACTTGGAAAGCAGGACATTTATTCAAAATCATTTTAAAGTATATTTAAGTGCTAGTGGTTGAAATAGCTAGAAAAAAAATCCAGTGTGTTAGTGCAGTTTATTTCAGATCTAAACTTGAAATAATGATGAATCCTTGAGAAGTAACTCATTAAACATGCTGGCAGATTTCCTTTGAAATTTGAAAGCCCATTACTGAGGTACTAACTGCAGTTGCCTTGGTGGTGCATAGAAAGTGGCACTGATTTACCAAAATGATGAAGAAAGCTCATAAATATTTCAAATTTTACATTGAAATCTAGTCTCCGAAATTTGTTAGGACACTCAACATCGCTTTCAACAAAGTCGAAGGCTGCTCACATGAAGCAGAACAACAATTCAAATTAAATTCAAATTCCAGTATGTACTGCCAGTATGCCTCATAGCATCATATTGTTCCTTTCACAGCCAAAGGGCCATATATAATTTACAGTTTTCCCCATTAAAGCAAAATATAAGTAAAAGAAAAACGACCAACTGAAAATATTAGTATCCAGTCTTTTTTAAAGTTAAATGTTTTAGCAATACAAGATACACATGCATTAAATGTAATGCAAGTTTGTACTAGTATCAATAGAACTCGACTGGTACTGGGGTTTTTGGGCCGATAACGATCATAGGGAGTAACAAAAATATACAATATCAGTATGTGGGCCGAAACAAAGCGGCAACCAAACAGTGACGTCATTCATTGGATTGTGAACTTCCGTTCTGATCCCTCAAGTTCAGATTTTGGCTGTAGGCATCTTGCTATCTTAAAGCCAGAAGTGACAACATTTGGGTGAGCTGGGGGTGGGAGCAAGAGGTGGAGCTGATTCGATCTGATTGGCAACCTAAGGACACTACGTCCACCCACCAGTAGCGGAAACCTGACTGACCAACAGGTCTGTCAATCAAAGAGACGCGCTCCCAAAAATACCGCTTTTTGAGGCATATTATCAAATTGATGATGGGATTATTTTCAGATGGACTACCATAAATCTAATAAGAAGAAGTGACACCATGATGACTCATGGAAAACATTTTATTGACTTTGTATTTCATGAGAGAAGTTGAATGGGAGTCTAGGGAGCCTTTTTGGAGCCAACCCCTAGTAGCCCTCGGGGGTATTGCAGTTTAAGGTACTTCCACACTGGCCTAATCTTTTCAGACCTCCACTTTAATTATAGTCTATGGCTGAAAGTTGGTCATCAGATACATGACATTGATGTAGTGTATATAAGTTTAATTGTTCAAAATGACATCAGTGCATTGGAACAGCAAACTTGTCTGGGAATGTAATAATTAAAAAAAACAAAAAACAAATAGAAATGAAAAACACAAACACAACAAGAACATTTTCTAAATGACTCCAAAGATCTTTTTTCTGAATCATTGACCAACAAATACACTGATACCGATATATCTACACCAATATCGGCCAAAGAAATTGGCCAACCGATAAATCAGTCAGTGTCTAGTATGAATTTAAAAGTTGAATTTAAATTAATTAAATTTCACTCCTTTAAACACCAATTGAACATTTTGTCTTTGTCCCTGGTTACTGCTTAGATTGAAGTGGAATTTAAGAGGTTTTTACAATTAAATCCCAAACTGCGCACAGTCTTGTTATCTGGTTTACACATTTTCCTCAGCAGTGCATGTGGGAGCTTTACAAATACTACAGCTGGGTTTTTTTTTCTTTAGTCCTCCCTTCTTTCTCTCTGCCTGTATCCCACCATTCCTGCCCCCTCTTCCCCAGTTCTCCACCATGTGCCTGCTGGTAATTGAGTCATTTTCTCCTCATTCGAACACTGTCTCCGGCAGGCAGCTGTATCAAGGTGACCTCCCGCTATTGTTTGGGCGTCTGTGTTTTTGTCTCGCTACCTCGCCAACATAATCACTGCCTTTCAAGCAATGTACTGGGTCAGCAGTGACGGCGAAACATAATTTCTGACCCGGGATACCTTGCTTCACAGTTGGAAATGTCAGCGAAGAGGCAAGGAGGAATGGCCATGAATGTAGTGATGTAATACTGCAGTCAAACCTTGTCTTTCTTACGTGTCCCTCTCCGTCAGAGCACTCAGTCTGTGGGACTCTGGGCTGTTTTTGCTCAGCATCTCCCTCCTCAAAACCAACGGAGAGGGAACGAGGATCTCTCTGGAGTTGGAAATCTCTCCTTGGAACGTCGTTTCTCTGAGGAATAATCTCCTTTTAAAACTCTAATCCATCTGTCAATTCCTGTCTATTAATTGTAGCATTAGTGTTGTGTAGGCAGGCTGGACGGACAGGCTAATTACATTGATTTGACTGCTATTTAACCTTTATTTAGCCACATCACTCTCAATAACAAAGTTTCAATGACAAAACTTTCACATTTAAAATTGGCCGGATTTCACAGGAGGTGATACTTTTAAAACTCTCATATTTTTGACCAGCACTGTTTAGACGGCTATTTGATATCTTTGTGTCTTTGCTGTTTAAAGTGTTGTCTAATGGTTACACAGTTCAAACAGCAGTGACTCAATCCCACAGTCTCAAAGTCAAATAGTTCTTTCTGGGGAACTGAAAGACTAAAAATGAATCAGCAGACTGTTGTAGGAAGTCAGATCAGGATTAGCTTGTGAGGAGGGCACATTTCCTCTTGATAGACTGGTAGTCAATTGAAAGATAAGATATTGTGTTAACTATACACACTATGTATAAGTTATCATGAGTAAACTAATATATGGTGTGGTATGAAGAAAAGATTCTCAATACATCAGCTCAAATATTTTAATACAATTCCTGACTAGTAATTCGTCTGCTATTGTCAGTGGTGGAGTCTGCCATTTACACATAAAGTACATTTAAATGGCTGGTATAGGCATTTTAAAGAGGAAATTTGTCTTGGCACAAGTATAGCTATAGCAACTGGTCTTATTAACCACCATTAACTACAAGATATATAGTTAGATTCAATTTACAACTTGTTTTTCTACGTGCGTTAAGGTTTAATAATGCTCTTTTTTTGTCTTGGGTCATGCTAAATTGATCCCATTTCAGCTTGAATGCTGGAAATCTCTGAACACTGAGAGAAAGCATTCTTTAAAAGTTTACCTTTGTGCTTTTATGAGTTTATAGTTTTTATGCACAAAGGGTGTGACTGTGTTGAATCTAAAACGTTAGCTGAAGAGTCTCAACTGGTTGAGCACCTGCCTTCCCATAAAGATGGTTTTCTACAAGCATTTCCGAAATTTCTACATGCACTTCTCAAAACAACACCTAACGGCAAATTCAAGCGTACTCTGTTCGGAGCTTTTTTAAAGTCGGCTGCTGCGGTGCTGAAGAGAAAGAGGGAATGACGCATATTTAACTGTCTGTAAGGCAAATATATTTATAGACTAGTTAACTGAAGCTCAAATTGTATCTGTCGTGTGTGTGTGTGTGTGTGTGTGTGTGTGTGTGTGTGTGTAAAGATGAGAGACGATGACAGAAACCAGCAGATTAATTTATCAAAGTCGTTCAGTTAATTTGTATGTGTTTGTGTCAGTGGAGATTTGTTTTCTAATTACATCTCCCTCATTTTGCATTTCATCAAACGTTATCTGACAAAGAATATCATGAAAACAGATCATGATAAGATTGTAGATTTAAAAGAAGGACAGAAACAATAAAAACATGAATAAAGTCTGGAGTAAAATTTAAGAGCTTCTTCAGTTACGGTTCTTTTGGGAAGTTTCTCTCCGTGCATTGATTAAACACATAAAAACTCATCTACGGTCATCAAATTACATATTTATACGTTTTTTTTCCCCAAGAAATAAAATGGACTTATGCCTTAAAGTGGCTTAGATGTAACTCTACACTTTTGCCTTGATTTATTACATGCGGATCTATGAATTTGCAAATAGTCCCCGCCTCTATTTCGATCCGCCTCTCTGCCGCTTACCTGCAACTTGATGGTATGTAAAGTCCCACCCATTAGTTGACAGGGTTGGTTCCTTAAGTACAGTATGTGATGTATGAAACCCTGTTTTTGAGACTGTCAGAGTGCCACTGCAGTTCCAAAGTGGCGATGCGATGCCATGAAAAACCACATTTACATTGCAACAAGGCTTTAAACTTGATCTTCAGCAGCGTGGGTCTTAAAACTTTAGTACGATAGATTTTACAGTCATCTTAGCTGAAAGAAACTCTGAGGAAAACGGGATGCTGTCCTGCTGTTGGGGTTGCGCTCTGATCATAAATTAAACAATCTCCATTTTACTGACTAAAAGCTGTTGAGTACAACAAATTAACCTTAGGAAAACAATGTGGTTTGGATCACAGAGAGGCCGCACTGCCTCCGGCTATCTAAGCTTGGTTTTAACCCGGAAAGTCATTTGTAGCTTCTGGCTTCAAAAGAGCTTTCAGGTTAAGAGTCATGGCGGTTTAATGGCAGTGGTAAGGATGCAGGGCCGTATGGTCCTTTACGGTCAGTCATGTCCACTGGCAGATGTGTCACCCACTGTTGGTCAAACACATGTAACTGTCACTGTCAGTGATCAGTCATATGACCTGCAGTGTGTCGGGGATGAAGTGCCGTGTATGCGTGTGCTTCTATGGTTTTGATGCATCGTGGTAGACACAACATGTCTGATGATGTTTAGGAGGCAGTGGAGGACTAAATGAAGGAGCACCTGCTTTGATAACATGTAAACATAGACAGTGACAGTTAGTGACACAGAGCAGCGAGGACACAAAACAACAGATGCTTTTATTTTATAAAACTCTTCATCAGTTGATGATTTGAGTGTTCCCCTGAGATGATAAAGACAGCACAACTATTGTAACAACTAGCACACGTAACACTGGAAGCCGGATGTGAGAAGAGTGCAGGGACCGTCTAAAAAGTGCAACACCAGGACTGCAAAAAATATTCAATAACTTCAGTCTTATTTAGGGAGCTGTCACCAAAACCACTTCACACATCAACCATCTGTTGTTAGCTTTAAATAACTCAGAGACGTTACAGAGATAACTAATCACCTGGAAAACATGAATCACAGGTTGAGAGTGCGACTCGTGGGAATTTTGAGAAAAAAATATTCCAGTGTTTGAAATCATCCAGACTGATTTATCATCACTCAGATTCGGCTTCAGAGATTGATATGTGATTACCAGGTGAGTACAAGTCAGCTGGCGGCTGGGAGAGTGAGGGATGCTTTGTAAGTGTAGCTGAGCCACGGGTGGCTGTCAGAGCTGCGTTTACACACATTAAGGATGAGAGGCACTTGTCTCATTCCTTCTTTCCCTCATTTTTTTTTTTTTTTTTTTCTGATGCACTCTCTCCCGCTCGCTCTCTCTCTTTCGGGCTTGTGACTGATTTGGCTCATTAAGATCGGGAGAAGGAGAATTAATTATTGTCATTAAATGAAGCATGCTGCTCCCCCTCTCTCTCTCTCTCGAGCACTCCAGCGGCAGGGTTAGTGAAGTGTGGACAGCAGTGAGGGAATGAGGAAGCAATGGAAAGCGAATGGGGAGGGAAGGAAAGGAAGGGTAGAAATTGAGACAGACGTGGCGGAGCTAAAGGAAACTAAAGAGGGTTGAAGAATTGAGAAGGGAGAAAAAGAAGAACACGGGGAATTTAGGACAATAAAAGAGAGGATAAGATGGATGGAGGCCCTGTGGATAAAGAGAAAAAGGCGGAAATGGAGAGTGACCAGAAAGCACACATGAGAATCACACTGTGTAAGATGGAGGGGCTGAGAGGGCCACAGGGAGGAAGAAGAGAGGAACAGGGGCAGACATAGAGAGGAGGCGCTTGAGCTGGATTTCTGTTTTTTGGCCAGGCTGCATGCTAATACGCTGGAGCGTATTGTTCAGCTCAGGGAGATGAAAAAATGTTTTAATCCAGGTCAGAGGGATGGAGGGGGGAGGGGGGAGGATGAGAGGATGGAGGGAGGGGAAGTGCAGGGGAAAGACAGAGCACACAAAAAAAAAAAAAAAGATGAAGAGGTCAGAGATTCAAGCATTAGGAGCCGTGAATGTAGGGAGGAGAAAGAAAAATCATTACCTCCATCATTAAGAACTTTGCTCTAGAATATCTCAGGAAGTACGACCAAAAAAATAAGCGATGCAATTGAGTTTGCACTGTTTTCTTGCCACCTTGTCACCTGCAAAGCTGCATACAGATTTGTACACAAGTAGCCTCCAGTGGCTCTGTCTGTCTGTCTGTGTGTGTGTGTGTGTGTGTGTGTGTGTGTGTGTGTGTGTGTGTGTGTGTGTGTGTGTGTGTGTGTTAGAGCTAATATTATTGACTCTTGAGGAGGAAGCATGAATGCACAAGGCCCGAGGGCAAAGCCACTCAAGAACATCCCCTGCAATTCAAGTGACCTGCTTTCCCGATGCTGGCTATTTCCTATTACCCAGAGTGGCATTTCATTTAGCTTCCGTCATTCATCTTTTCCTTTTCCAGATGGGATAGGGACTCTTGTGTTGCTGACACCTGGCCCCTTTGTTTTTTTTTATTTTTTTTATTATGCTGTCACTTTTGTTTTTTCTTTGTGTCTTCCTCTTTCTGTCCCTTTTACCTTTCTTTATGTCCTTTCGTCTTTCTCTTCTTTATAAAATTAAGGGCTTCAATATGGCCACACATTTCCATGCCTGCAATTTGTTTGCTAAAAAGAGTAGGCACATATTGCTTGGGGCACACATATGTGGTCAAATCTGTTCTGCCGCAGACTGAACACCTAGGAGGGAATGATATTTGAGGTGAGCGCCTATTGAAAGCTGCAGTTAACATGACTCAGCTGACAAATATCCCTGAGCCATAATCTCTGTTGGCCTCAGAAGTGTTTTAAGACCAACTGACTTTGACAACCATACATTCAGATGGAGTTTATTTCATCGAAGCATTTGCTGTGACAGAATGTTTCGACCTGATTTATTCAGCTCGCAGCCTGAGCCAGTCGCAGGTAATTTAACATATTGTTTAAATTCAAAGCAGCACAGCAGCGTGAGGAGGTGCTCCCCCAATTCTTTGGTCAAATAAATGAACAGATAACACAGTGATGTTGTTGGAGCAGCGTAGCCAGGCCAGGCTTGTTGAAATTTAGACATGCTGTTACAGTATGTGCCATCTGCAGTGATGCAAAGTAATAGCTGGTGTCGGGTCTGGTCAAGTGACTGATTCAGTGTTAGTCATTAAAACTGAAGGTCATGCTTGCCTGATTTTTAAAGGAAAGAAAATGATCTAATACTTTCAACAGCAACCGTGTGTTATACAGTTACAGACTAAACTGACTCCCTCCTTTGACATTCCCCAGAAAAGTTAGTCTAACAAAAGCCATTTAAGTTTTGCCATGACATTTTGCTCAGACACTAATGGTCTGTCTGAGGATGAGATTAAATAACTTCCATTTAATGCTATTATCAGAGCAGAGTTTGAATTCAACTGTTATTTGACCTTCAAACGTTGCTGGAGTTTTTATTGTCATATAGCTAAGTTGCCATTGTTACCATTATAACAATAAGTTGGCGACCTTGGTAAACATTATATCTGCTAAACAACAGTATGTTAACATAACCATTGTGAGCATGTAAGCACAGTGATGAGCATTTAGCTCAAAGCCCTGTTGTGCTGAAGTAGTAGCTCACTTCTTCTTTTGATGGTGTAGACTTTTAGTCTTGTTTTCAACGATTTAAATTTATCCGATATAAGTAAATATAAGTAAAATATAAGTCCAATTAGATGTTTTACATTTTAATATCAACCAAAATGTTAATTTCCTTATAACAACCTTAAATCTGGTACATATGTGTTATTCAAGTAGCCTAGCTCTGCCTACCTATTGTTTAGAGCTTCAGTCTCCACTGTGGTTACAGTCTGGAAACTGTTCGCAAGAAGGTTTTCCTCAACCGCTCTGAAAGGTGGACCAATCAGCGACCAATGGGCGTGGCTAAGTGTATTGCTGTTGAAGTCGAGCATTGGTTTAATACCACACTATTCTTAAAAGGTTTGTGCAGTAGAAATGGATGACATCTTCTAAATAGGTTCATATTCAGTTTGTCTGCATTGTACTCCCCTTGTGCTTTTTGGTTTTAACCTACTTTGAGAGTTTATAAACTCTGTTTATACAAACTGTCATTCAGGGAAATACTTGTATTTGGAGGAATAAAAAGGTCTTTTAAGTTATAGTTTCACTGAACAAAGCAAAAACTGAGTTCATTGACTAGATACTAAAAATACTTTCAACTATGGACTTCTGAGGGAGTGTAACTTCCTGTTCTGCTTCCTCAGTGTTCATATTTTAGACTGTATAGAGTTTTTGACAGCTACTATCTGGAAAGTTTGAAAGAGAGGTTCTTCTTTTTACGGTGTTACATACGAGTTGACATGAGTGGGGGCAGCTTGTAGACCTTTGTACCAGCAGCTTAGCTCAAAATATTGGATCTACAACCCTGTATCACAGCAAAACATGAGATGGCCACACTTTGGGCTGTCTCGGTGTGAAAGTTACACATTTTCCTGCAGTGGACGGAAATGAAACCATCATTGAGCCACGTGATTTACAGGAAAATCTAACTTTTGGCAAAAACGCGTGGTTTAAGTTCGGAAAAAGAACATGGAAACAATAACAACTCGAGAAAAACGGTGCCACCTCCTGAATTCGAACTTCATTGTCCCACATGGCAGTCTGTGACTTATGCCACCACATGCCTCCTCATACCGACAAAAAAATGCCATTGTTCTTGTTCTCAAAACATCTGTCGCGGGACCAAAGTCACATAATCCCGCATCACATGACATTTACGTGCGTGGAAGTTTCACGTTTACAAAAAGTGTAACTTTCACACCTAGACAGCCCAAAGCGTGGCTATGTTACGTTTTGCTGTAGTGGACGGGCGTGTCTATTTCATGCTTTGTCGTGCTACTATGTTGGGATCTGATGCTGAGCATACCTGAGACGGTCCAAAATCACCATTCTGTCGAGGAAACATCAACACTTTACAGACCATTACACTGCAATAAATGGTTATCCATTAAAATCTTATTCTCCGGCAACAGCAAGCCATTAAGATTTTATATTTTGGGTATTCATCTGAGATATTACACACTGAAACAGTGAAGCAGGAGTTCATCTACTCATTTCTCATTTGCAGTCCTCTCAGCCTTTATTCTCTCCAGTCAATACCCCTGAACATCTAAGCTTTCAGGCAAAACTTCCTTCCAACTTCAAACATTGACTCAGCGTTGAACAATGGAAGTCAATATTTTTTTTTTCACCTTCAGAATCCCCTCTGCCTCCTCCCATATCTGTCTCTCAGTCACTCCATCTCCTCAGTTATTTAAAAAAAAAAAAAAAAGACGTCAGTTTTACTGTGCAGCTTTGCCTTTTGTAAATCTTATAAGAGTGTGGTTGTGCACACAGTCACCACAGGTGTCTCTTAAACCAGCGCGAGATAGAGATGTAGAAGAGGAAAGCAAAAATGAGACAAAATTGAGGCGAGCAACCAGAGGAAATAAAAAAAAAATAAAAAAAAGGAAGAAGCAGGAGAGAATGGGAGTGGAAACCAACAGTGAGTGCAGATGAAGGAAAAAAGTACGATGATAGGGAGCGACTGTAGAGGAAAGAGATGGACTTCTGCATTTCTGAGGCTCTGTTTGCACTGTAGACACTCACATGTGCCAAAGGTGCACTCGAGTGCAGAGTCATGCCAATAGGTGGAATGAAACTGTGGGACAACAAACACTCGTAGCTTTTAAAGTGCCTTGTGCCAACATCTGGGAAGGAGATGGAACTTGGATTTGAATGCAAATCATTGCTGCTGTCCTCCTCTGCAGTCTCCCTGTGCAGACACGGAGTTGTTTCAGTATGCTGTTTCTTTTGTGGGTAGAACATCTGTGTTTTCTGTGCTGACTCCTCATATGAAAATATTAGAATCTAACTCACCCATCAGAAAAAGGACACATTTAAATGGAACTTGTGAGCTTGTGGTTACAACATGGGAAGTCGTGTGCACCGTATGCTTGCCGTTCAAGTGGTTAAGTCGTAAAAACCCCGTTGCTAAGCAGCGGCAACATGGACGCCGTTTAAAAGCCACACAGGCTAACAATTTAGCAAGCTAAGAGTCGAATAACGTAACGCAAAGGCACCGAGGGAAAAGATGAGGCCGTTGGGTAGATCAACATTTTCCTCAGACGTAGGCTGTTGTCAAAGTTATAAAGACAAACTCTGCATAACTAAAATTCTAAATGTTTAGTTTACATACAACAACAAAATGTATTTCCATGACCCCTTTCGTTTCGGGAAACGTCAGCAAACACGTCGCAACTCGTGAACTCGAGGCTTATAGAAACATTTGAGTGCTGACGCCGTGAATATCACATCAGGGCGCCGTTGGTATGGACTCAGTAATTACGACCCCATTTGAATGCTGCAGTGCACCTTTCTGCACACATTCCACCTATCAACACAGCATCTCACCCTCTGTCCTCTATAAGCACGTGAACACATGAAATTACTGTTTCCACACACACACACACACACACACACACACACACACACACACACCCCGATGTGCACTCACACTCCGGGGTGGAACTTAATGGAGTGTGATCTGGTCTGACGTCTCGGCGTCGGGCCCCTCATCTGCATGCAGGCAGTATTCACCAGCATTCCTCGGCCCATATTAATAATAATAATAATAATAATAATAATAAATCCAGACTGAGAAAATGGCACACCTAATCTGACAGGCCTTTATGGATAGTCTCATTCATGTAGGACCGGCGTCACACCGTATTATAATTCTCCAACTCATTCATACAACCTGCACGTCACAGATTGTTAAAAAAAACAAAGATTAATAACTTGAAGGAACACTATTTCTCTCTGAAATTGTGTAAATCATCTTTGACACATATAGATCACACGGTGGGATCAGGGTGCAGGAGGGAGAGCAGTCGATAGAGAACAAATGGGACATGTGACAACACACATTATCACATCAAACCTGAACCTCACAAAGGTTGTTGCTGAGTTTTACTTTGCAAAATATGCTGAGTATGAAAACAGGAATAATTTGTTATTTGATGATAGTCTGTCTTTACTGAATTTATTAAATTAATAAAGTCTTAATTGCAAGAGCGGCCTGCTAAAATCTCCATTTTCCTCAAGTTAATGAGCTCCTCGATATCACATCTGACGACGACTGGATGGGCTCATTTTTCAATATTCGTTTGTGATATTTATACAGTTTATATCTTATGTACTTTTAATGTCTATTGATATATTTTTTAACACTGAAATTTTTTTTTTGTACTTACTTCTGTGCAAAGTTTAACCAAAAATCAAAGAAAAATTGTCACATCATGTAATTTCTGTTTATTTTGAGGTATTTAGTTGCTTTGTGCTGTCCAGCAGGGAGCTGCAGGCATCACATGATGGCAGTCATCATCACAGCCCTTTTATATACTAATAAATACATAATTAAGAATATTATATTCCATTTCTGTTCATAGATCAAACCTAAATCTTACACACTGCTTCTTTAATGTTTTGCCATTATGTTCGCTAACACTTCACAACTCATGAACAGTGACTCATCATAATGTTGATAAAACAGGGAGGTCAGGCGGTGTACATTTCTCTCTAAGTCTACATGCTGTTGCAAATTTGCGCTGTTTAAACATAATGTCTCGGAGACGGGCTTGTTGCAAACACTTCCTGCTCCTCAGCTGTCACTTCTACAACATCTGAGACGAATACAGGGCGATTTAATGTCACATCCGGGTGCCGTGTTAGATAATGGTGTGTGTGGGTAATGAGATATGAAACATCTTTCTATATGTACGCCCTGTCGCAGTTAACACTTGATTTCCATTTGTGTCACTGGCCATTGACTCGATATATTCATGCCTCAGTTCTTGTATGATGGCAAATACACAGCGGACATTGGAAAAAAGTATCCGCGCATCATTTATCATCATTGTCACCATCAGCTTCGTCATTATCGTCTCCAATCCCCCGTTTATAAAGTCGCTGACCCCCGGGATGAGCTGTGACCTTGGGGCGACAGCCTCAGCTCCGGGTCTAACCAAGTCCCCCTGCAACAAATCCACTGCTTAATGAACTTCACCCAGATGCTAAGGGGAGAAACAGCCTCCCAGTAGCCCACAGTCCCTCTCCAATCTCAGCCTCACCTCCCAGTCCTCCCTCTTCGAGCTGTCTTCTACCCTTCCTCTCCCTCTGTCTCTGTCTCCATCTTGTCCCGATGTGGTTGTCATTTTGATTATAAATGAGTTCCATTACCCGTTTCCCTCTTTCCCTTTGCACAGTTTTCCCATGAACCATCTTCTTTCCTCTTGTCAAGCGTTGGGAGGCACAGAGGACGGGATCATTTTTTGCATTTTCTGCATGTACACATATGTGCACTGTCATGGCATACACTCTGTAAAATGAGAAACCGCTTCACACTCTATATTTGTATTCTGGGGAAAAAAGGTAAATATTAAAGGGGTTTTGTACTGCCGCGAGTCTGTAAAGAACAAAGTCATTTATCTTTTCACATCTTCACTCTCCCCCACCAGCAGCCAAACATCGAGCGAGCTTGCGTTTCCACTTGCCTCGCCTCATCTCCCCCGCAGCAAAAATAGCTGAGCTCCTCTTAGCTCCCATGAAGAGGGAGGGCTGTAAAACGTTTGTTGTTGGAATTTTTCCCACACACTGAAGCACAAAATGGATTCATCTTCTTTTAGCACAGGGGAGCTAAATAAAAAAAAAAAAAAAAAAGTAAACAAACAAACAAACAGACACAGCAGAGTCGGCAAACCAACAAAAAAAAAAAAAAAAAAGAAAAAGGATGATGACAAATGGCTCTTCTAAAAGCTGCATAATTCTCCCGTTCCTCTTTGCCTGGAAGCGTTAGAGCTATTATGTCACTCAAATAAAACATCTTCCAGCACCTTGACCCTTGTGCATAATGGACTCTAAATGCCTAGTGACAAATAATGGCGAGATGGCGGTGGACTGTAGTTTAAGAGAAGGTGTAAGTACATTACCTCTGCTTGTAGTACCTGCTTTTTTTCCCCAAGCTGACATACATGATAGTCATTAGCTCATTTGTCGAAGGCAAAAAAAAAAAAATGCATCCGTAAAAGACAACATATTTGCCCCGGGGTCCGAGTCGTGACTCAAACCAACCGAGTGAGTCATAATTCCAGAGCCCATAATGGCATTTCCAGAGAAACTCTTTGACATTATTATTGCGGCATCCACTCGAGCGCTTGTTGCGTCGTGTTGTGTTTTTATTTTTACTCGACCCGATGACAACCCTTTAAACACCCGCGCTTCTTTAAAACGGACGTGATCGATCTCGTGCTGCACTAATTAATATCCTCCTGCTCTCTCGCTGTTTTGGATATGCTGCAGGGTGTATTTGCTGAGAAAGCATGCCAGAGACATGAGGTGTTGGTTTATTGAAAAAAGAGAGTCCAAGCCTCTTTGCTATCAATAGGGGTTGGAGCCAGTGTTTCTCCTCTTATCTCCCCTCTCTCTCTCTAGTCTTCTATTTGTATTCTGGTGTGCGTGTGCGTGTGCGTGCGCGCGCACACCACAGTTTACTTACGACTTTCCGTTTGTGTGCATACATACCGTACATGTGAGTACACAGGCATGTCTGTGTTCCTCCCCTGTGTACGTATCTGTATGCACAGGCACAGATGGACCTGGGATGCACCGTCCATTCCATTCCAGGGTGTTAGCATGGTGCCTGCCCACCACAGATGGTGTTAATCATCGGTCGTTTTGAGCGCGGCGTAGCGTCGTGAGTGCAGGTACGTGGGAAATCAGCGAGTGAGCCAGACACACGGGGACAGCACCAGTGAAAAGAACTGCGTAGATGACACAATGGCACGTGGCATAACCGAAGGATAGTAAAGAAAAACAGATTAATGCTTCCCGACGCCCCATCGATGGGGTTTGTAATTTACCATGTTTTCTTTCAAGGGCAGCTGGTAGCTTGGACGGCGGGCTAGGATGGGATGAGAGTGTTTACATAATTGACCAGTGAGCCAGGAATGCTTGCTCGTTGGCAGGCCTTCAAAGAGAAGATGAGACCCTTTCTCTGGGGGGCTCAAAGTCTGCCTGGCTTCACCTCTTAAGGTCACATTGACTGCCAGAAAAAGCCTTAGTTTGTCCTGCACTACGTACATATGACATAAAAAAAAAATCAGGTACATGTGGGTGTGTTCCTGAATTGTCCAACTGGGACAGGCTGAGTGTGTGTGCTGCTTCGTTTGTCGATGGTGCGCAAATGCTCAGTGATGCTCAGAAAGAGAGCAGTATTGTCACTGATTGTCATCTCTGGTGCTGTCCATGGTGCTGAAATGCATAATCTCTCTGAAATGCTCAGTGGTGCTCAGAGAGTTTGTTACTGCTCCTCAGTTCTGGCGCTGACCAAGGTGTTGAAATGCTCAGCCAGATCTGGTGCTGACCGTGGTGCTGAAATGGTCTGCGATATCTGGTGCTGACCATGGTGCTGAAATGGTCTGAGAGATCTGGTGCTGACCGTGGTGCTGAAATGGTCTGAGAGATCTGGTGCTGACCGTGGTGCTGAAATGCTCAGCGAGATCTGGTGCTGACCATGGTGCTGAAATACTGAGTGGTGCTCAGAGAGAGAGCAGTATTGTTATCGTTTGATATTTCTTGTTTTTTTAAAGAACAAACACAACTGTTCAAATAACACATTTCAGCAGAGGCTTTAGTTCCCCTAGCCAGAGGGATTTGACAGTATTTTTTCTGTCAACATTTAGAGTTGCTCATGTACCATGTGGTTCCCCTGTAGAACATTATGTTGGTTATGTTGAATGGCTGTTTTAAAGTTGGCCTATTTTACAATATTTTTCTGTTGGATTTCAAAGCGTGTGTTAGCTTATTGTAAGTGCCTGCTTCAGGGAATTGAACCCGAGGAAAATTTCCTGGTGGGAAGAAGCCAGTTGAAATAACAAACAAAACAAAAACAAAAAAAATAGAAAAGGAAGTTGTCAGATTTAGATACAAATTTAGCATTACTTCGATTTTAACGTAAAGTTACACACACGTCCCATTTTACAGGAAAACAAATGTCAAGTTGTAGCCAAAATCATTGCTTAGGTTAAGTCCCTACTGCAGATTTAATGCAACATCTCAATTTTTGCACTTAATGATACATACACGGCCTTTGCCCTCATGCTCAGAAATCCGTGCACAGCTTTCCTGCACAATCACGCTTTACAATTTAACTCGACGGACTCTCAATCGCCCTATTCTTGTAGAATCCCTGTGCTTAATTTAAACTATCTCCTCTGTCTATTCCCCCTCTGCTGTAGTTTACTATGTGGAGTAAAAGAGAGAGATAGACTGTGGGCCTTAAATTATCCCTGCTCTGCATTGACTCTGAAGCCTCTGAAGCGATGTGGGTGGACAGATTTTATGAGTGCGATGATGGTTTGATGTGGCGTAATCCTCTTTCACTGATCTCCCCTCGTCCATCTGCTCCATCTCCATCCCTCTTTTCTCTCCCCTCTCACCGTTCCATCTCCCCGTTCAGACGCACGCATGTAGACACACATGTATAAGCATGCAGATACACATGCACTGGTACTGTACATATGCACAGGATTCATCAGATTAGGTTTAGATGTTTTCTGCTGTGCCGCGGCGTCTCTGCAAAGTAATCGCAGGTCAACCGAACAGATTTCCTTCCATCTCCCCCTCCGTCGTTTTCCGATGTTTCCCTCGATTCTCTTCCTCTCCAGTTAAAAATTACAAAATAAAACTAAAGAACTGCTATTTCAAAACACACTTGATGAGTCTCAACAGTTGTGTGCCACTTTTTTTGTCCAAGGATTGTATCACCTTGCCTTTTTTGGGGATAATCCCATCCACTGCTAAACAACACAAGCAGTCCCTGAAGGAGACACATGCAGCAGGAACATGTAATTTGTCTGACAAGTGGAACACCTGGTTTTCTGGTGATATTTCTGGTGGTGTGGCAGGGACTTACTTTCTAAAAGACAGCCGAGCATATCCTCTTTCACCCTGGTTAAAGTAGACCCAGATCTTATTCTTGTAATTTGATGTGTTTAACAGAAACAAATATAGACAGAGTCAGATTTCCCATAATGCCACGATTTTAACTGAAAATTCATCTTGGAGATGTAATTTTCTGAAGTTTTAGTTGGGAGATTTTCTTTTTCTTGTACAAACACATGTGCATTCATGATCATCAATATTTCATGCACCACTTCTGCTTGCTCTGATTTCTTCTGACTGGGATTTGAGTTTGAAAGCACAAAATGTATGTATGTGTGGGCTCGGACTGGGTACTGAACTTTGATATTTTTATGGCACCGACTGAGTTGGTTTGCCACTATCTAGCATCCAAAAAAAACCTTTAAACAGGAGAAAACCTCATCGATGTCAGTGAGCAACAGCAGTTAACATACTGTACGTAGCCTCTATACTCACCCATGTAGATAACATCACTCAATTCTAACTTATGTAGCTTAAATTTTCCACTAAAACACCCTTATTCACTCTTTAAACCACTGTTTGGCCCTGTCTGAGTTGTGTATACTACAGTAAATGGAGGCTTCTCTTTGGCAAGCTAACGTCTACTGATAGCATGTGAGGCGTTTGGGGAACATCCATAAATTGCATCATCTAGCGATAATGTGCATTTGAAGCATTTAGGGGACATCTGTTAGTTGTAGCTACAGAAAACCACCTGGGTTTCACTCTCTGCCTCTAAAATGCATGAGCGCTAAAGATTTTACTGCAATGTCAAATGTCATTTTATTTATCTTAAAGTGCATTTTATTTCATTTCATTTAATTTTTATTGATTCTGCTCATGGTAAAATCACAAAATTCTCCAAGAAATATATACAAAAAGGCAATTCACAATCAAAACATAACTTTTATTAGCACATTCCCCGACCGAAATGGAGCAGGGAGAGGAAACATCTTATTTTGCGCCCCTTACTCAGAAAAGATATGTTCAATTTAATTTACTTACAACCAGTACTTACAATAATGTAAGAATGTGAAGAGCCATCCACAATACTTCACCATCAGTTAAGGAAACACATTACCTGAAAATCCATATAAACTAATAATTCTTTCTTTACATTTTCTTGAACTGAAAGATATGTTTAAAGCCCTTTAAATCATTTTTGAGGCAATTCCACAACCTGACACCAACTTCTGAAATACACATCTGCTTTAAAGTAGTCCTTGAATACTGATGCTTAAAATTGTATTTCCTTCTATGGTCTTCATCCTCTGAACTAGAAACAAAATTTGTTTGTAAATTGTTCGGTAATGTCCTGCTTTTTACCCTGAACATAACGAATAATATCTGTCACTCAATTAAATCTTCAAGTGTCCTTAGCCCCGCCTTAAAAAACAGCCCATTGGTGTGCTCTCTTTTGGTATTGAAAACTGTAGCAGTATCGAACATTTTTGAACGATACACAGCCCTAGAGTGTTGGCTTTCCCCTCCTTCAGGTTTGTATTACTCTTTCTCAGTCTCACACACTACCTCCACTTGATCACCTTTGATGGCTACTTTGGCAATTTTCCCTATTGTCTCTCATCTCCTTCCTTCCCTTAATCTTTCGTCCTTCCTCCTAGCTTTTAACTTCCCTCTGTTTCTCTTCATCTTTCTTTCTCTCAGCCGTCCCTCTCATCATCCTCACTACCCCCTCTCTCGCTCTCTCCTTCTCCCTCTCTCTCTCTCTCTTCTTGCCATAACAGTGGGTGTACTAAGCAGGGATTAGGCATGATTGAAGTGCTGACGTGAGAGTTCTTCCGCCGGGGCCTCTTATCCTCTGCAGTCCCCCAGAGAGACCTCTCATTGCTAGGCTTCAGTAGCAGGTTGGGTCTGGCCCTCTCCAAGGACTCCCCATGGAAATAGCCTCTCTTCATGCCTCCATGCTTTATCCCCAATAGCCTTAGTGCCTTTTCCTGATAGATGTGTGGCTTGGCCCTGATAGAGCTTTCCGCCTGCCAGACTCAAGCCTGCCTTTTTATTTATTTATTTTAATTTTTTTTTGAGAGAGATGCCCTTCCTGCTACTGTATATCAAAGCCGGGGCTCTTTTGTGGGAGAACTTGTCTTGGTCTCTTTCCTCCATCTTCCACCCTCTGTCCCAGTTGACACCACACAGGTAACATAGTGCCTGCTTTGCTTCCTGACAACTAATGAACTCACTCAGCCTACCTGTCATTCCTCGCACATGTTAAAGTGACTCACTCGTTGAGTTTTCAGGGAGGCGCCCAGTTCACCGCCGTCGTCACATTTCATGATCGAGTTTGAAAGGTCAGAATGTTTTCCTTTCATGTGGCACATGCCTGCAACACTTGGCGATAGTAGCAGAAGTGAAAACAAAATATGGAGCAAGCAGGTGTCAATGAGTCTTGGTCGGGTGAGGAGTTAGGTGTGTGTGTGTGTGTGTGTGTGTGTGTGTGTGTGTGTGTGTGTGTGTGTGTGTGTGTGTTCCACCAGTCACTTCCCACGACCTAAATCTTCATTACATTCTCATTCGTCTTCCATCCGCTGCCGCGCTGATGGTGATTAACACATAAAAGAGTGTGAGATGTGTGATATGGCATGCACTCAGCATATTGTGTGCTTTACGCGCCCCCCCACGCCTTCCCCCACCTGACTTGGATTCTGCAAGAGAGTTAGCCTTTGAAGTCAAGCTGTAGAGGAGAAAAGAGGAGAGCGGGAGAAAAAGACTCCTATATGCAGAATGGAGTGCTGCCCTGGGCTACCGGGAATATTCATGGCACCACTTGTTGTGGCACAGTTTGTTGATTTAGCCACTATTTGATTTTTTTTTTTTTCCTCTTCTCTTTTTCTTTCCTTGGCAGTGGTTTTACACCGCTTGTGTTTGCTGAAGAAAATGCTGTGATTACCTCTTTAGCCCTGAAAAAGACCCTCATCATCATTTCCATGCTGTGCAAGAATCCGTGCCAATTACAACAACCAATTTTTGACAATTTCCACAGCAGCCGTTTTTTTTTTCTGAACCTGGTTGTTTCCAGATAATAAATCTGAGAGAGCAAAAGGATTTGATGGTTACAGTTTTTTTTGAGAGAAAGGGCATTAATGTTGTGACCACTGAAACCTGCGATGAATGGAGACAGGAAAATGATTTTGTACATACATAAAGTAACCCTGTCACAATTATTACATCATTTCCATTAGTGCCCATCGTTTCTATTCATCCGTATAAAACCAGCCAGATGAAACTAACACATATTGTCTCAATTTTAGTTGCAAAGTCAAACACCAATAACAGGCTGCTCTCCATAAGGTGCATGCTTTTTTAAACTATGATCATATTCCATCTACAATAGTGGCCTAAAATAAATGGAAAAAGAAAAAAAAAATGTTGTTTGTTAAATAATTGTCAAGTAGAATGTTATGATCATGACAGCCCTAATATACAGCACTGGGCAAAGATTTTAGACATTTTAGATGTTTAGATCCTTATCCATCAGGCAGTACCATCGCTGAGGCTTTTGATTGGATCCAAAGTCATGAAAAGACTACCGACAAACAACCAGAATTATAAAGAATCATATTCAGTGACAGGAAGAACAAGCAGTCGTTCAACAGATGAAATGACATCCACAGAGCTCTGAACTCGGCATCATTCATTCAGCCTGTTTTTGCATGGAGAGACAGAAGCAGCTCCCAGCTTCAATCTACAGAGCTGCAGAAAGCTCTCCAAGATCATTACGATTTTAAAGGCAAAGGGTGGTCACACCAAATATTAATTTGATCAAGCTTTTGTATTTGTTTTCTACATTTTGCATGAATTGATAAATAAAATATATTCAGGATATTTTTTTGTAAGTATTAATACTTTAACTTTTGCACAGTCCTGTACACTATAGGAACATAATAATTTTCTCTCCAGATTGCATATTTATTGTAGGCTCTATTTGCATGCCAAACTACCCTCCACACCATGTCCTGTATTTTCATATTTAAGAATATAAGCGTAATAACAGTGGGCTGATTCTGACCTACTGTAAATGTTAACGTGCTCAAGGTTTTCCACTTGCTGTACATCTACTGCATGTTCACCGCCTGGCTTTGGCTTCCAGCTCTCACACCTGTCACATGCAGTGAAAGTTGTTGGCATGAAGAATCTCAAGAAATCCACTGTTGCAGTATTCCACCCCGAGATTCAGGTAGAAGTTCACAGACTTTACCCCTGAGCATCATGTCAACACACTGACATTTGCTTGCGTGTGTTCAGCCACTCAGGATATGCCCCTCCAACACTACGCAGGTACTAACTATTAAAGCTGGTTGACCCGCTGCTCCGAAGCACCGTCGACTGTCTTGTCACATTAACCCTTTGAACCTGAATTGTTCAGTAAGGTCAAAGCTTCCACTTCCATTAATATCTTAGTCAATTCTCCTTCTCTCCTTTTTTGCATTGCACCAATGCAGAGTCTTGGTTGCAGTTGGCCAGGCAGCTCGGAAACAACCCTGGTCCGTTTGCATCAGAATCATCCTGAAAAAGAAATACTACAAAAGAATTTCCAAACAGCTCCCTGCTCTCTGCCTGTGCCCCATATAAAAGAAACTTTAAAGCAGAGGATCAGGTGGGTTTCTTTAAACCTTTTGCCTCGACAGGCGCAGCGCTGAGAGCAAAAAGGCTGCTTGACAGGCAGCCTGGATGGTGGCTGTATGGTGAGGTGGGAGGTAGGGAGTTGGGGGGGGGGGGGAGCAAGGCCTGTCCAAGAGGACAGTTTCTCAATTAGCCTCATTGATGAGTGGAGAGGAGGTGAGCTGCTGGGACACAGCGGGAGTGACTGTCTCTGATTTTTAGAGTTACTAACAAGTTACTCTGTGCGTCATTGAAGATTTGAAGGATGGCAAGATGGTTATAACTCTGGCCATTTTGTGAAAAATGATCCGCAGGTTTGAAAAGCCTCATTCTGATTGGCTATAGACTGTATATACAAGTGGACTTAGCTTCGGGGTCTAAAAAAATGCAGAAGTGCCTTAAGCTGCAATACCACCGAGTGCCACTAGAGGTTGGCTCCAAAAAGACTCAGGCAAATACTAGTCACTCCTTCTTATTAGTTTTCTGGTGGTCCGTCTAAAAATATTCCTGTCATTAATTTTAAAATAAGCTTCAAAAGGACGTGTTTTTGGGGGGGTGGGTCTGTTTGATTGACAGGCCTGTGGTGCAGTCAGGTTACGGCTATCAGTGGGCGGGACATAGTATCGCCGCATTTCCAATCAGATTGAGTCTGATCCTACATATCCAAATATGGTCACTACTGGCTCCAAACTTTATGACGGCCGTTCACAAACCGACAAGTGACATCACTGCTGGTTGCCGCTTGTGATTGGCTGAACAGTGCCTTGGGCCCAAAACGTCCCCTCTTCTCGGACAGATGGAAAATGTTCGTTTATTCCATAGAAACATCATAGCTTCACAATTCCAGAGGGGAGTGTTGACCGTGAATCCAACATGATGTGACTGCTGGATGAACCTACTTGTCCATATGTGGGCGTCCAATAAATGCCACATCATAGAGCGGAACCGCACTAATCGTTGCATTGTGTGGCTGTGTGGCCGACTTCTAAATGACCTTTCCCTTCTTCTCCTCACTCCCCTCGCTGTTGCTTCTCAGGGCAAGAGGGAACGTATGGCACTTATTACAAGTTAATGGATCATAAATTGAAACTGAAAGTTCTATAAAAGAGCTCCACTCATATGCACACGCGCTCACAAACACACACACATACACGCGGCTTGCAATGAGATTTCTTCCAAAGCCTCCGACCGCGGTATTCCTCATTCGTTATGCTCAGACGTTCGCCGGCTTTGAGGTCATCTTTTATGAATTACGGGTCTAAATTTACGGTCTAATAAGTTTTTGAGCATTTATATGTTGCATTCTGCCCTCCACGTCCTCCTTGGCGAGGTGCAAAAATAGAAGTCAACCTCTGGAGTTTTTACTTAATGGACTGCTGCTATCTACCGGGTTACTCTCTGTGCTGGTGAGGTCATCTTGTTGTGGTTTGTGAGAGTGTCTATCTGCAGTTTATGTGTTTTTTTGGATGTGCATGAATGACGTATTTGGTCTTTTAGTTTCCAAACCTCCTGAGATGGTTGAAAGCACGCTGTCTGAAACCACGCTGCTTGTTTCTGTCACGTCCCAATTTAGCGACTATATGCTATCCTCTCGATTGGATTTGATCCCGTCATGGATACAAGATTTGACGTGCAATAATTCAGCTCTCATGACTTTGCAGATTGTTTATCTCAAGGCAGTTCATGGGGAAATTAAAGCTGAAGGAGAGTTAGCTAGCCCATTTTGGGTAGCTTCCATGGAGGAGCTGCAGCCTCCTGATTCCTCAACCACATCAGATTAAATGTGTCACCATGAATAATTACAAATCAACTGTGGTCGTCGTGGCAATTCAACACATTTTTCCTTCTCTCATCTCACCACTGCTCATTAATGTTTCAGTTGTAGCACACGGTGGACAAAGTGTTTGACAAAATACCAAAGAACGCACAGAAATACAAATGTGCAATAAACACGCGTCAGTAATCTCACTCTTCATCTAATGGCAATTTCATGAACTCATTGGAATACACGAGATGGCCCCGCTGAGATTTAGGGAAGAGCCCTTTATAGTACTGTCTCTTTGTTCCTCCTTTTTTTGTGTTATATTTTGTCCTCCTTGGCCAGTGTTCTGGGTGTAAATGAGCTCCACTACAATGACTCTCTCACATAACTCCACTCAGACACTTAAATAAACCGTCATCATCATCATCATCATCATCATCATCTCCATCGTTATCCACTCACCCAAATAATGAATGGAAGTATGGACCTGTGTGTGTGTGTGTGTGTGTGTGTGTGTGTGTGTGTGTGTGTGTGTGTGTTTGTGTTTGTGTTTACTCAGCCTTCTCCCACCACATGGCCTTTGTGGCACCAAAGTCAATTAAAAATCTGTGAAGTGAGGGGAGGCGGTCAGAAAAGATACAGCGACGCTCACAGTGGATGTGACACTAAAACGATCTCATACTCTCACTCAACTGTAAACTTTGCGCTTCATTGTTAACCTCCTCAATACCAACACGCACACACCCTTGCTTTCCAGCCACCTGGACACCCCCGCCCCACTCTCCACACACACACACACACACGCACGCACGCACACACACACACACACATGCACACGCCACACACACACACACACACACACACACACACACACACACACACACACACACACACACGTCCATCTGGAGCAGCCTCTGGTGGAGCGCAACAGCTCCTCACCAGCTCGAACTGGTCAGACACATATGCAGCGACACACACGTGCAAAGTCCAGAAATAGACATTTGGAGTGATAGCCTGCAGGGTGGAGCTGACCACTCTACCATACAGCCAGCTGTCCCACACGAATTGGCATTTACTTAGATCGTTTCGCACACGCACACACACACACACACACACACACACACACACACACACACACACACACACACACACACACACACACACACATAAAGTGCACGACTGTTGCATGACTTTTACTTTTTCGTTCTCAGTGATGTCTGCTTGTTCCTGCGTGCTTTGAGCAGAATGAGACAAGCATAAAGACGTTGAATGTTCCCTGGGCTGTTTCCCCGTAGTA
Organism: Embiotoca jacksoni; assembly: GCF_022577435.1. Classification (NCBI taxonomy): domain Eukaryota; kingdom Metazoa; phylum Chordata; class Actinopteri; family Embiotocidae; genus Embiotoca; species Embiotoca jacksoni. Next base: position 8,975,748 of record NW_027185374.1, read on the forward strand.
GAGTACAACTCTTTTTCACTCTTCCGTGAGGAAGTAGAAAATGCAGCGCTGCATCTTTTTTCATTTCTCAAAGAGGATAAAACCATTTGTAGACACATTTGTGAAAACTCCAATATTAAACCCTCCGGGTAACAACTGACTGTTTCACCTTGCAGTATAATACAATAGGGATGGGCAATATGGTCTTAAATCAATATCACGACTAATTGTCACATTTACCTCATTAATTATTAATTTACTCGTAAATACGCTTGTGCACAAAATCTACACACAAAGTGGACATTTAAAAATGATTTCCACCACGCAATAAACTGAAAATTATTGATTTGGTCCCCAAGTAACATTTATTTAACATTAATAACACTTTATTTTTAGCCTTTTATATTGTTTCTTTCTTTTTAAAGGAAGATATATGCTTTACTACTTCTCTGCCTGTTAAACTGTCTATTTCTACATTTTTCTCATATTCTCTGGTTCAGACACCTGCTAAGTTTTTGCTGCAATAAGAACCAGAACTACTGGATTATATTTTGCATGTCTTCTTATTTAAATGAAAAATGAAACACCTTAAATAACAGAGATGCTCACCAAATTTAACAAGTTTAGCATATGAAGCTATATTAGTAAAAACAACTGCTTTGTCTGAGAGCTCCTCAGGTTAGCTATGTGATTTTCTTTGGTCACTTGTTTTTGGACACACTCGGCACACAAAGTTGAAACAAATTGTTCGTGCTTCCTTTCGGAGTGGCAACATTTCTGTATCTGTCCTGGCACCAATAATTCACACCGTTGAGGAGCACTAAAGTGTGGGAGCTCTATTGTATCATCAGCAAAAACTAAACTGTTTCTTTCAGGTGTTTTAGAGAAAGTTCTCCTCAGAAAAACAAACAGAATTAGTTATTTTGTTTAAGTGCTGCAAAATGTTTACATTCAATAATAAAAAAAAGGCCTCTAGGAGTCATCACAGGAACAAAGGTGATATTATTATAGAGCAAGGAAGTCTGCATTGGAAGGAGGTGGAGGTGGATGGATGGGTCAACCAAACATCATGTAACATGAGTTGCCTTTTATTGGCTGTTACAAACATGAATCAGTGGTGTCTTTTTGAAATCATAACCACAATTGTTTCCTCACCTGAAGCACATGGTTATTATTGAAACCATGATGATGAAGGTTCCAAAGTAGTCACTTTAATCGGAACCATAATGGATCTCTAACCTTAATCAAGTACCTGTTAAACCAAAACCATCATCTCTCCTTAACCCTAATCACATTGTTTTTATGTGTACACCTAACCTTAGCCATAGCTTTGTCCCATCATTAAACTGATTTATTTTTGTAACTAATTTATACAGTTTAGATGCTGCAGACAAACGAAGTCATCCTGCCAAAAAGGGGCATCGGATCAGAAGACCAGAGGACAAATTACCTAGCTTGTTGGTTCATTTTAAGGACTTCCTGCTATTTTGACCAAATTAGGACACAATTGACAGCAAACACCAAGCATACTGTATTCTATATTCTGACTTAGCAAAAAAATTATTTTATTTTCAGTTCAACTGTAAAATACTTTATTTAGGCTTGTTAGTCAAAGTTCTGGTCCAAAAAAACCCCACCATGACTCTTAAAACCTAAAACAGTTTTGATCTAGCGATTCAAGGAGCTTTAAAATATCATTTACATTATGGAAATTTAAAGACATATTTCTTTTTAAAAGTTTTTTTTCTTTCTTTTTGCAGGCAGTGCAGAACACAAAGCAATGCAATTACTCAGTTCTTTCTCCAATTTCTGCAACCAGCCTAAAGTTGTTTGATGTAATGTCCTTAATGGAAATAGGGCACTGAAGACCATGAGGTGTTCACTTGTGTGTTATCCAACTAGCAGTGAGCCCTCTGGCGTTTGTTCCTCTCTCCTTGTGTTTTGAAGGGTCCCATGGGAGAGAAAGCAGGGTGAAATGGAGAGGGGAGTCGGAGGTGGGGTGGGCGAGGGTGTAGACAGAGACAAAGGGGATGCTTTTAGAGTTACAAGCCAAATAAAGCACCTTTTTTTTCTATTTGATAAAGCAGAAAGGGGAAGAAGATGGAGAGTGAGTGTGACAGAGGGGAAGAGAAGGGAGGCAGAGAGACTCAAGGGTTTGGCTCTCAGACAGGAGGTACTTTTTTGAGGCTGAACATCAGTCCTTGCGTTCAGAAAGATGTCTTCCCATCTTCCGTACTTTACAAAAAACCGAAGTCATGCCACCTTGACTTAGCCGTCTCTCCATCTGAGTCTGTGCCTGAGAGTTTTTCTCTCTCGTCCTCTCTGTGATTCTTATTCTCATTCGGATTCTCTCTCGTTCCTCCATGCACACTCATCCTTTCAGTGTGCTGATTTATCCCTTCATCTCTCGAGTGTCATTGAAGAGAGCCGTTCGGCTCTCCAGACTAATAACCGTCGCAGAGATGGAGAGGGGATAATGTTATTGACTTCCAGGATAGACAGCAGCTGGCAGAGAGTATCTCTGTGTGTGTCAGGCTTCATGTGACATGTGCAGGGATCCTTAGTTGGATCTATTACATTTTTCAATTTTTAATTTACATTTTTAATGTGATGCACACGAACCTAACTCTTGCTGAAGATGGCGTTGTGAAGCATTTGTGACACGCATATACAGGTCATTAAGTTGTGGCTCATTTCTAAGGTTGTGTAACGACCGTTGACAATGGACAATAGTCAATAATGTATATTTTCATCACTTTACTTACATAAAGTCAACAATGTAATTCTGCTATTTTCAACGGTTGTTGTAGATTACGCATCTAAAGTGTGATTCTGCGATTTTAGTCACAACACAGTCCTGCAAATGTTTCACAACAAAAGCTTTTAATTTGAAATGGAACCAGGAAGTGTTGAGTTGGATTGACACCTAATCAGGGCAAATAGTAGGGGATCAAAACAAGGGTCCATACACCTTAAATGTTAATGTGTCAATTCAACCCTTCCATTTGTTTTTATTGGCTCTGTTGCATGTCCATGGTTCTTTAAGCACTTAAAAAGTGTAAATGAATTCCAACCAGATTAAGAAAACTGTGACCATTTTATTTCCTCATTGGGAGAAGGAAAAATGGCGTAGCGCTCCGGCAGCACTACATCCATGATGCTCAGAGAGTTGTGACCGTTACCCTCGGCACCATCCTAAATTTTGTGCGTACACGACATGCTTGTTGTTGCAGCTGCATTACGAGGAAAAGCTTAAACATTTCCCTTCACCAGATGGCCAAACATTCAGCGGTGCTGCTCTAACAAGCTTGGATTAGCATAGTTTTTGTAAGTGTGGGCAGACCTTGCTCCACAAATAGTAAATAACATTTTTTCTCAATGACAGTGATTCTGTGTTTACCTCCGCATGTCAGGATCAGTTGATTTGATTGCAGCCAAACAGGATTGGGAAAGACAGCTGGCATTTGTTTTTCATAAAACACCCACGCACGTTGCCTTATTTTAAACGTGTACATGCTTGATCTCAGCATACACATGCAAAATCGTAAAACACAAAACTGCACAATATCTGTTATAAACGTTAGACATAAAGGGAAGCTTCTGGTCCAGATGACTCCACGGGACTTCGGACGTGTCAGTCGGTTCGTGTTTCTCCTCGAAGAGTTTGTGGATCCTCTCTGCTAGTTTGAGACAGCTGTGGAAAGAAACTGCTTAGTTTGGCTCAGCCAAGCCAAGCTTGGGAAGCAAGGATGAGGCTTAACCCTCCTGTTGTCCTCGGGTCAAAATGACCCGCAGCTGTGTTCAACCAAGTTCTATTTTATTTCTATATTTTTATATTTTTTTGGGATCATTGGTCATCATTCTTTAAAGAAACCCTCACAGCCTCCTTGTCACCAATGATCCCAAAAAATATGAAAATAAAATAGAACTTGGTTGAACACAGCTGCGGGTCGTTTTGACCTGAGGACAGCGGGAGGGTTAAATCCTTTCCCCATCCCCTCAAGCACACTTTTCAAGAGCATATAAATGGCGTAGGGGAAGAAGGAAGAGGACAGAGAAAAGGAGAAAGGTGGACACGGAGGTGTTCAGGCATCGAGCGTCAGGGTTTCTTCCACGTGATGAAGGATGCGATTAGTGTCGCCAGCATGTGCCAAGATCACTGTTCGCCTATCGATGTTTAGGTGTGTGTCTCTGTGTCTATCATCTTTATTCACCTGCCTGTATACAGCACTCATCCACTTTACGGTCGCAGTATTGCACCTTATTTACTTGCATGTGTAAAGTTCACAATCAGCCCTGCAGTTAAAGGTTAAAAGGAGGAAACTCGAGGAAGGTGAGAGTAATCCATCGTTACTCTTATCTCTGGAAGAAGCACATCGTTGCAAATGCTTACACACACACACACACACGCACACGCACAGTGAGAGTCACATATTGTTTTGGCTACAGGCTACAACTGGTTCTAGCTGGATTTAAAGCTACAGAAGTGTTTTTTTCCTCCCTTCTTCTTAATTTTGTTAAGCTCGGTATTGAATATGTTTCTCCGAGTCCTCTGCAGCTTTATCCCTAACTCTCCTCTGCTATCCAAGAAATAATTATTGTACTCAGCTCCTAAATACTGCACTCTTGTAAATGAGAAGCAATATTGTTTCGTCTTAGTCATCGTTTAGCCCACGTAAACTGATTTCTGAGTGACCATAATGTGGCCATAACTGCTGCTCACCTACTTGCTTAAATGCCACCTGAGGTGATTGGCTATTGAGACGAGGTCACGGTCCAAGCCTGAGAGGGGATGCTTGTCATTAACCGCCTTTGGCACCCCGCTCTTCCCCCGCCATCTCAATTCTATTGGCTTTGAGGGCTCTTTCACGGTGAGTCATGTTTATTTCATTGTCCCGTTTATGGCACCGCTGTTCCCCTTTTAACCCCTCAGCTCCCTGCATGCAGCTAAATGTTCCGACAGTACACTGGAGAGTAAGTTATAGAGATAATAAATATTAGATGGCCACAGCTTCGACTCGGAATGTGTGCTAATCTGTTTCCAAGTGCCGGAGAGGGACATCGGCTCACTTCCACTTTCATTAGTGTGTGATTCCTGCTGGAATGGCATTGCATTATTTTAAATAAAATGTGGTGGTAAAAATGTGATTTAATAAAAATAACAAACATATCTTCTGGAGACAGCTGGCTGAAGCACCCAACTATTAATTGTTTTGTGGTTTCAAATGTAGCTGTCATCATAGCTGTTTCTTTTTGAAATCTGTTCCTTTAAGCAGCTTTTACTGCGTCTTTTTATTTCTACTGCACATGTAGACTTAAATACATTTGGGATGTTCAGTAAGTAGGAACTGCTGTGAAGTTTATGTTGGTTCTCATATTTCCCAGGTGCCATTTTAAATTTAGAAACTGTATCAACATAAGCGGTAAACAGACCAACAAATTCATGAAATTAGTTAGTTAGTCAGTTGCAGACATTTAAATATAGAGTAGTATGTGCCACTTCAGTGTGATGCCTCCTGCATGTGAGAGCATACTGAATGTCAAACTCAGCAGTGAAGTAGGTGATAGAAATAAGTTGGAATATCCTTCAACATAACTGGCCCTCTTAAATGAAATAGTTTGTAATAGCAATAGACCTAAAATAAGAGGTAATATTTGTTGATGGAGTCCCCGGTGCTGAAACAGCACGTGTCACTAAAAGTAATGATAACAGTAGCATGCAGTTTCATGCTCCGTGGCTCTATCCACAGGCAGCATGTGAACTGACAGAGACTGATGTGGTGAGGTGGAGGCACGGCCAGCCTTCTGACAGGAGAGATAATAGCCAATAAGGCAACGCCACTCTGGATGATTGACAGGCTCCAGGGAAGGCCTCGCCTGCCAGTAAACCTGCTCCGTGGAGCAAGCCCCTGCTCATATACAATTCACCATGTATATACACATGCTCAAAGGTGCTGGCTGATATCTGCACATATGCACAGTGCATACAAACCATTCAAATTATTGACAAGTTTGTTTATTAGTCTGTAAATGCTCACAAATCAGGTCCAATGCAATATACAAGTACATCCATTATCTGTAGCATTAAATAATTCAATTATTTGAATCACAAACAGAAAAGCAAATTTTATGGTAAAACCTATAATGTGTCAGGTAGACAATGAAAACAAATAACTCACAAACCCACGCAGATGCAGAGTGATGCAAGTCTATCAAGGCACTGTGCTGGAGAATATGAAACCAATGCAATGCTCACCGCCGTCACTTTCCATTTTGGCTCAGGATGGCAGCTGTCAGCCTGATGCAATAGTCGGCATTCAGGAGACACACTGTCAAAGATCGTTTGATTGTTGGAGGAAATAATACAGACTGTGGATGACTCCATAATATTGTAATCCGCAGTTACAGCCATTTAAAAAAGGAAACCACTCAATGATCCAAGCAGGGATTTAATTAGTATATGACAGTGTTAGCTAAATAATAAAACCCAGACGACTGACGAACCAGTTATGTCATCAAAATATGAAATCTGGAGCTGTGTCAGGATGTTTCCTTAAGCTGACCAGTGTTTGTAGTTTGAATGTGTTTCATACATGGACATGCCTCAGATCTCTGTTTACCATTAAGCGTGGATTTATTCTGCCTTTTACCTCTCGATAAACAGCTGGTGATGCTCACACAATAAATGTAGCTGACTGATAGTTTTGCTCCAGTTTGCACAATTTGCAAATTTGTGTGTAAAGTTCTCATATATATGTATATGAGTATATTGGAGAAGGTTAAAGTCTGCATTTTCTAGTTTTCTCAGGATGAAGTACCTTGAAAAAAGAGGATGAAATTAGAAGAAAAACAAAACAAAGCAAAACAACAACAGTGGCAGCTAACAATAAATTAGCACAATACCTTATTGATCACACAGCAGATGTTTACTGAGGGATTTAACATAACTTCACTCTAAGCAAGACATTTACATGCAGGTAATACATGTATTTTTACTTAGAGAACTGAAAGAAGTTGTCATTGATGATGTACATTTCCACAGAACTAATTCCATTATTAAACAGTCATGTTTCTTTACATTTTATAAATCCTGATGAATGTTAAGCTACAATAGATTCGGTTCAAACAATGTTTGTGCTACTACCGATACCTTGACTTTGATACCAGTTCCTCAACAATACTTTTTTCCATACCAGTACTATAAAATACTTTTTAAGAAAATTACATCAAACATTTCAGTACGTATGTTTAGCTGTCATACATTTTAGAGGGTTAGGGTGGCCAAACTGCTGAACTCAAGACTTTAAAACGGCAGTTCACGCACCACTGGGTGACGTCACGGGTGGTTGCTGCTTTGTTTGTTTGTTGGTAATTTGGTATTGAATGACAAGACATTTTTCGACAGTTGATTGTACCAAAGCGATTTTTTTCGGTGACATAAACTATGTAGATGTGAAATCCGCTGCCCAGCCCCAAGCTACTGTCATCGAACCTCAAGATTACTTCACGTTGTCCACCAGTTAACACCATCTTCAAATGATTTTCATATTACCTTCAAGAGGATGGCTGTTTCCAAACATCACTCCGCCTCTTAATTGTACAGTTTTAGTCCGAGGAATGCCGTCGCCACACCGCTGCCTCTCTCTCATCCTGAACCCCCCACCTCCTCACTCCGGCATTCGCTCCGCACAATTGCCTCGGTTGATGGGATTGGACCTCAGGCGCTTGCCCCCATTCTTCAGATACCCTCCATCCCTCCATCGTTCACTCCCGCTATTCACACCATCCCCCCCTTTGCTGTCACTCTGAACCTCATCGCTCACTCCGCATGGTGGAGGCTCCACCATCAGCAGCCAATAAGGAGCACACACACACACACACACACACACACACACACACAAGCTGAAAAACACACTGAAGGTGACAGTGACTAGCTTGTCGCAGCCAGTAGCCCGAAGGAAGCCACCGGTCATGTCCACAGTAATGCCGATAAATTAGAAAATGACATTTGCCTGTCCAAAGTTTTTCAAATAGTATTAGATCATTTTCTCAAGGTGTTCTGTTTCCACTGACATGTTTGACATTCTTCTGTTGCTAATGGATACTGCAGCTTCATACCATTTCTAGGTTGGCTGTATCTGAGGAGTCACATGTTATTATCCGAGCAGACATACAGAATACCACCTTAATCATGGAAGACAAAATATGACACGCAGACACCTGATATCACATCATACTCCATCTTTTAAAGAATTTAACACTTCATTTGGAATACATTGGAAAGCAATGGAGAGCAGTAGAGTGCTCCACAGCCTATGAAGTGGTTATAAGACACAGGTCCCTAATTATACATCAAGCAGACATGGAACACCATTAGCAGAGTATGTGTGGGCACTCTGTGAATGTTCTGTAAGTCCATTATTCACTCTTCTTTTATCTCTTTTTGCCTTTACCAACGCCTGAGAAAACTTTCAGAAAATAAATATCTGTCCCTTTAGCTTCGAATGCTGCACTGTGTTCAACACCTAATTGCCAAGATGTTGTGTCAGCCCCTCTGTGGGTGCTGGGCAGATAGTGTACAGAAACAATATCAGAGATTATTTTGTTGAAAACTTCTGCCTGCTGCTACAGACGAGGATGATGAGTGCACAGGGAGTGAACCAGAACAGTAAGGTTGTGGGCAGCGAAACCCAGACAATGAGCTGAAAGATGCTACAGTGGGAACTGCAGAGTTCAAATCAGAGTAAAGTTGTAGCTGTACAATAACCTGAGAAAGACTAGAGAGCAAAAACAGAAGGCTACTGTTTGGTTATCAAAGAATATATTTACATTTCTTGGTAGAACTGCTCAGCGACTCCTCGTCTACATTGAAAGGTTCATCCAACCTGTCAGGTCCAGTGTTTGTTGGACCTTGTAGTCCTTTCAAAATTTCGCTCATACTGTTTCCTAAATTGAAAACTAAGGAGTCTGAATCTGTCGAGCTAATGTTTGTAGTATTCTTGACGTGACATCACCCTTCATGTCTGAGCACATGCAATTTTTTTTACTGAAATATATAATAATATGAAAGGATAAATACATTTAAGTTGGAGTGCACTTCTTCGGCCTTTTAGCAAGGTAGTACAACACCACAGTTTGGTATGACAGCAACATAGAGGTATGTTCCATGTACAAATATTCATTAGTTCAGCTTTAACTTTCTAATGGCATGTTTTCTTTAAAACACTATTTGAACGCATTAAAAAGGGTGCGAAAGTCTCTATGTTGTGGCCTTAAAGTGGTTCAAACCAAAAGGTGACCAAAAGCCAACCAGGACCCGTTAAAAACGGCACACTTTATATATGTTGTGTTCGATGGTCACAGTCTGAAATGTCAGGTTGTCAGTTGTGTTATTGGGGTTCAACTTTTGTGAAGCATGGTACTCAACAGCTATTCCAATGTAATGATTATTTTCGTAATAATCAAGAAAGTGTCTTGCGAATGGAAATTGCATCATCATGCCGACAACATCGGTGGCCCCGAGGTAAAGTAAGGATTAAGGCGAAGGATATATTTGTGGAATTTTCCCTCAAAGGATAATGAGAAGTCCCAAAGTGTTGGACTTTCTCGACCCTCTACTCACACAACAGATTCACAGGGTTTAACCTCTCCACGTCACCGACCAATAGGAAGACAGAGACACCAAAATCCACCCGCTGACCCGCTCTGTGCAAGTCCATTAATAAAACCAGCAGTCCATTGAGGACAATCACAATGTTGTGTTGTGTATGGTTCTAGCCTGTCGACCATAATGAGTCATACTTTGTCGCAGTCAAGACGCTGCATTCTTCTTCGTCTGCCTCATTTCTCCCTGTAGCACTTTCTATCGCCTGAACTATCTGAAGTTGAGAAGGGTTTACTTTATTTATGTCCTTTGTAAATATTGCAGTAAAATGTGCGTGTCCTACTCTCTAGGTTATGGTGGTTTCTGAACTCTTAAGTGCGATGTTTTTTTTTTGTTGTTTTTTTTTTCAGCAGGACCATTTCAAAAATCTTTGAAATCACAATTCTTAGATGGTAATTCCAAAACAAATTGCTCCACCGTGGGATTTTTTTTTTTTTTTTTTTTACAGGATCCTCTAAGTGTTAAAACATCCCATGAGAAAGTGTTGGATTTGTGGTGGTACTTGTGTTTTGAGCGAGGTGGGGGGGGGGGGGGGGGAGAAGGAGACAACGGAGAGAAGGAGAGATGGAGAGACGGGGATTCTTCGGGGGTGGGATTGTTATCAGGTGCAGTAATAAGGAATCACAAGCCAAAGGGACGGCTCTTCACCGGCCCTCTTAACACACAGTGTCACTTGGTTTCTCTGGAGAGCCATTGGAAGCGCCTCCGTCTCTCCTCTCCTCCATCTGCCACTCTCGCTCTCCCGCTCCGACTCTCTCCGTCTCCCAAACTCTCTGTGCTGTTCTCCCCTCCGACCCCTCCTCCACCCCCATCCCCTCCACCCCCCCAGTCTCTTTTCTCCCTTGGTCCTCCTCCTCCTCTCCCTCTCTGCTGCTTCTGTCTCTTCGCTTCCTTTTGTCCTCGACTCTTTTGCTTCCTCAGTGTCACTTCTGTTTATGTTTATCTCTCTCTTTGTCTCTCCCCTTCCTCTCTCTTCCCTACACTCAGTCTGTGCTTGCAGACATCAAAGGCAGCCTCAGACAGGTCGTCCCGCCACGGCTTCACAAGGTTACATGAAATACGGGATGAGAAGAAGTGTCAGGGTGACAATTCACTTTAACCTCTTAGATATGTCGTGTGACATCTTTAGAGCTGTCGTGACCAGGACCCATTCGGCGTACTAGTTTCTGACTGGAAAAGGAAAAGCCAGAGAGATCCTGCCACACACAGTTTCTTTTTTTGTTGTTGTTTTTCACCGCTCACGTCCGTATCCTGATTGAATTTGATTATTGCGTACAGTAGCATTTGCAGTAATTGGCCAGCGAAATATTACCACGCAACACACTCTATCAAATCTCCCTCCGACATAAGCCTGTCTGACAGTGCCGCCTGCCTTTGAAGAGAGTCATCACCCGTGATGCTCCAAATTCATTTGACACGTGATGGCTCACCATTGAACTTAAAGCCGCGCAGTTGCACAGTTAGCATCAGCAGCGCAGCGAGAAGCAGCAAAGCGCATTGCTCCTTCTCGGCTACGTCACGCTACCCGTGCGGCTCTAACTGTTATTGTCGAGGGAGGGAGGAGGAGAAGGCTCTCGACTCTGGACAGAGAGGGAGAGAGGTGAAGGGGCGCGAAGAGCTGTGGATTTTCAGCCATTTTCAAAATGCACCGGGTGGCGTGACGCTGTGACCTTTGAACGACCTCTGTCCCCGAGGGTGTCTCACAAACAGCGGCGGCTAAAAGCAGAAGTTAGCTTTCTATGTTTAGGTCTCGGGACAAAGAGGCTTGTCCGTCTGCAAATACGGCGCAAACACGCATCTGTTGTGTTCGATGTCATCGCGGATTGAGTTCACTTCGCCAGAGAAGTCTCCTTGGGACCGGCACTTCAGTGCCAGTGGCCCGACTGGCCTTGCGTGCGCAGTGAGGCTTGTGTACTTGGCAGCCGTGCAGCTGCAGCGTCCCCGGCTCCCGTCGGAATTTTGCCACGATGATCACAAGGCTTTAAGTCTCTGATCCTGTCATTAAAATCATCTGACGTTGCATGTAGTGGGAGTTTTTCCTCCCACAGTGATAAGGGGGAGTGGGAAATCTTGCAGTGGACGCTAAAGGCTGTGGACCCGTGAGGTGACAGTTCTCCCTCGCTCAAAGGCCCCGACCTGAGAGAGAGCTCTGCCAGTGTGTGTGTGTGTGTGTGTGTGTGTGTGTGTGTGCGTGTGCGTGTGCGTGCGTGCGTGGTGAGGGGGAGCGGAAGAGGATGGGAGATGGTAATGAAGGAGCTAATTGCTTGCAGTGGATTTTGAAATCGAACCCCCGGCCGCCAGTGCATGAGCCGGGCTGCGCACAAATGGAATATTGATGACTATTGCGAAAATGAGGGAGAATGACCCCGCGATATGATCGATATAAAAGCCACAGATCTGTGCAGAACATGTCTCAACAGGCAATACATTTCCCCCGGTTTTTATGGATCCGTATACGCTCACCACAGTTTTAGTATTGCTGAAGTGCACAAATATTACATTGTATCAATTTTCGCTCTCTATTATTCACAACAGCAATGTTTTATTGATGGTTTTTAAGGCTCCACAGGAACTTTTGTTATTACATCATTATAATTATTACACTTATGGTGACGCAAACATATCACATGATGGTAACCTTTTCCTCAGTATTTAGTGGCAAAATATACAATAATGATGAGGCATCATTTGGACATTACAGGTTATGATGAATTCAACATAGAACATAACGATTTATTGATCTTAATTGTCTTCTTTTTTTTTTAGCTTGTACAAGATGCAGACTTGACACTTACTTATTTTTACAGATCGAACCAAACACTTATTCTGTGCAAAGGCTTAGCTTACTCATTGTGACACTTTACTTTAAGCAAAATGCCTGTGTTGGCATGCTAACATGCTGACATTGACAGATGCTGACATGCTGACGTTTGGCAGGTGTCACGTTTAAGATGTTCACCATTTTATTTGTCTAGTCTGAGGTTGACGGGATTGTCATAAGTTTATTGGTGTGAAACAAAGTTTTGGGCAAATTTAAATGCTGACATCATGACAGAGCTGGAGGAAAAGTTAACGGTAGCAAATTGAATTGCAATACAGTTGTTAATGGTGAAAAGAAATTTGAGTTAAAATCACATGTTAACCTGCTGGAGGGGCTGTAGAGGAAAAGTTGGGCTTGACACACCAAAGTCAGTAGGATTCATCATCTGGGATTCATCAATGACAATCTTTTCCCTGGTTTTTGAGTTATTTCAGTCTGGACCAAAGTGTCCATCCTCAGAGATATGCTCAAAATAAAACACCTGTAAACTACTGTGTTGTGAAAACCTCTGTTTAATTCTTGCTTTGCAAATATTATAATGACCAGGAAACTGTAGAAGTTCTGTTGCACAATTTGAGCAGCAATCCTCAGATAGACAACCTAATTAGAGCAGCCTGCTGGATAGGAGAGGGGCGTTGCCATGACAATAACCTTTCTACCTCAAGTCAGGTGAGAGGGGACGAGATCAGGTGTCTGGAGTCGAGTTTATCACCATAAATATTGTTTTTGCTCCAAACGCACATTTAAACAACCTCAAGGATCAAAGCTCGGGAAACGTAAAAGAAGTAGCAATGTATGAGCCAGAATCCATCCAGCAACCTTCTTGTCATATTTATTCATAGTCTGTCAGTGTGCCATCAGGCATACTGAAGGGGCCTGGTGACAGAGGGCCCACTGGTATCTGTGGTATACTGTAATCTATTCCGCTGAGTCTCTCTGGTTTTAGGCTGGAACTCCAACTGGAGCAAAGACCCTATAAAGATCCAAGTCATTGTCGTCATGGTAACCACAGTGTTGACATAGAAATCAATATTTTATTAATCATCTGAGAGAGTTTTGAAACTGACATGCCAGTTGCTGTTTTTCTTCAGTAATTACAACACTATCATTTTGCTTTTGATGTCCAACACTATTGTGAAGAACACCATTAAATGAATATACAGTCAGCAGCTGCTCCATGCTGTCATTCCAGTACAATCTCTAAAATTAGATGCATGAAATCAGTAGAGATGAAGGGTATTTTTTTCATTTTTCTTTTTTATCCTGCATTGTATATCCTCCTGCCTCTCGACTCTGCTCCGTCTCAGTGGTAATAATGGGTTTCTATTTATTCCTCCGGCACATGGATGAGGGCTTTCACAGGGCCTTTGTTGCCTCCCATACTATTTCCTCTTGTCTCTGCGTTGCGCAAAGACACGAGCTCCACGCCGAGGGGGAAATTCTTTTTTTTTTTTTTTTTTACCCTCGACCGGAATCAGCACCCCATCATCCCGCAGCCTCACTCCACTTTCCATTTGTTCCTCTCAATATTCTCACTCTTGTGTTTTTTCCTTGCAGCTCCACAACGCTGCTCCCTCATGTTTACATATTGCCTGATCCAAAACAACAAACCGAAGCTTTTGCAGCTCTTTCTCGTCTCTCTTCGTCTGGGTTGTGCTTTTTTTTCTTATTCCGCTCGTCTCCTCTGAGTACACAAAAGAAGAAAAAAAAAAACAGAGGAAATGAAATGACACGTTGAAAATGTTTTTGTTGGCGGATAATAACGTAGTTAGTTACGGCGTAGGTTTGGCATGTTGGTCTTTTTCTAAAGGTTGACATGCCTGAAAGGTGAGGCCTTCAACACTGTCATCTACTCCAACCCTTGAATTGGAGGTGCCACGTCCAATTTAACACATCACTGATAGCCAGTTTGACCTTGACTCAAACTGACCACGATGTAAGAGACAGCAAAGAAAGTGTCAGTTAGAGTCTTCACTTTCCGTCACCCCAGCAATTTTTATTTTTGTTCTCCTTTGCGCTCCATCCATCCTCGAGCCCCCCCTCACCTACTGTCTCGAGCTGTCTCACCTTACTCTCCATGTCGATGTAAAAAAAAAAAATAAAAAAAAAAATGGGCTCAGGAAGTCACTTTGCAACAGCGGGGTGATATAAAACTGTAAAATCAGACTTATGTTTGATTTATGCGCACCATTAGCAGGGAATAGTGTTCCATCATAAGTAGTCTGTCTGTCTCCAGGCTGCACGCGAAACCTAAACCCACGGTCGTATAGACAGGACTTTATGATCTCAACTGAATGATGGGATTATCGTAGCTGTAATTATGGTGAGCAGTGTAGTGTGTGTGTGTTCATTGTCTGCAGCAGACACCAGATCTCATATTTACTGAGGCTGCTCTATGATTGATGCGGGGACCAACACGGATGCTTGTTTCATATTTAGAAGATTTCGCAATAAGAATGAGGATGAATGTGGGGGAAAAAAAACAAACCCGTTTAAAGAAACATAATGACTCAGCATAACTCTGCAGCAGCAAGCTAAGGTGCTACTGCAGAAATATAAAGGGCATAATGACTATTAAAGTAACATTTCGTCTTTGCTTTTGTCATTTCAGCGAGGGAGGAGAACGTAGCCACCTTCCGCGGCTCGGAGTACTTCTGCTACGACCTGTCGCAGAACCCCATCCAGAGCAGCAGCGACGAGATCACGCTGTCCTTCAAGACCTGGCAGCGCAACGGCCTCCTGCTCCACACGGGGAAATCCGCCGACTACGTCAACCTGGCGCTGAAAGACGGCGCCGTGTCCCTCGTCATCAATCTGGGCTCCGGGGCTTTCGAGGCCATCGTGGAGCCAGTCAATGGAAAATTCAATGACAATGCCTGGCACGACATCAAAGTGACGCGCAACCTGAGACAGGTAATCGTGGGTAACAGTGACAGACGCAGTTTGGAGACCAGTTTTGTTGTTTTGTTTTGCTTTTGAAAAGCTGCTTCCATGAGCTTCTTTGAAAGGTAGCTGGCTTTAAGAATGTCACCTTGGTTGTCATTCCATCGCTACAGATCAGAAATATTACTGAGACAGATGTCATTCTAGTTTTGGTTGTCTTTACAGCGACATGAACTCTTTTCAAGTTCATTTCATTGTCTGATTTCGTCCCTATTAATGAATCGCTAAAGATCAGGGCAGAGCAGTTGTGCAGCATGCGACTGATTCAGAGTGCTGTTGTGCTACAGCAGGTGTTTTCCTCCCTCCTGTTTATTGGCATATTGAACTTGAGCTTCCTGTGCCCTCAAATTAAAGTTATCTGATAATTCTATTGTGCTTCACACTCCCCTAAGTTGACACTTCTATCAGGCGCTGTCGCTATCTCCTTGCTGTTTAGAAACTGTTGGTGTAGAATATAGACTTTCGCTTTAAAGCCAGCCGGCGAGTGTTTTGCCTTTGAGCCGTCCATTAACGCACTATTTATAGCTCAGATGATCGGGATGCCTTTTAAAGAGAGAGATACATTTCCATCAAAGGGGCATTTGTTCGGCACGAAGCACAATTTGCTACTCGGCAGATATTGTTTACCATTTTCTTAATGTAATTTAGAATTAGCTTGTATTGCTGCTGAGTGGAGTTCATTGCTGTCTAGAGAGAGACGGAGGGACGGAGGTAGCGGTAGCTGCAGAGTTGTTTATTGTCTCGGTCGACCTTTAGTTTGTCTGGCAGCATTTAGTGTTGCTCTCAGAGCGGCACAACAAGCGAAACAGGAAGCTTTTGTCCCACAGGTTAGTAAAGAGTTGTAGCGGGAAATGCCAGCAGGATAACACGGAGTATAAGGAGGGGTTCTAGGCTAAGAGCCAGAGGTCTGCTCGCCTGCTTTCCTCTCTCTTTCTACAGATCTGTCTTTCTTTCACTATCATTTTCTTTCCTCTTTGAAAGGCACACTTTGTTAGACTAAAGGTGAAAAAAAAACACTACAAGTTTTTGTTGGATTTGAAGCCATCCTACACAAATTTTTATCGGAACGTTTCTCTACTTGAAGGACTCATCTTTGTTTTTGTTTTTCTTGCAGGACTCTGAGGTAGAAAATTTGGCTAGGATGGCCCTTTAATACCGCTGACAAATCCTGTAGTGTTTATTCGCCGCAACACTAACTCATCCATGATTAAAGTCATTTTTTACTACTAACCAATTTCTAACCAACTAATGTACTAACTAACATCCTAATTCTTCATCGTTGCTTTGGGTTTTTGTTTTCTGTCCATCCTTATTAACAACCTTTTTTGTTCACTATTCTTTTGATTTCCTTTCTTCCCCTTTTTCTGGAAAGCAATCAGGCATTGGACACGCTATGGTAAACAAACTACATTGTCTGGTAGATATCATTCTTATTGTCTTTTTTTTGGGTTTGCCGTGTGTCCCCTCCCCCTCTCTTCTTTTATTCGTTCTCTTTGAGTTCCATCCTAGACACTCTTATCAAAAAATGAGGAGATGGGTTTGTATTACCAGGCAATTCTTTCTTCGCTTCTTCTCAATTTCCTCCCTAACCTGCCAACAACCTCCTTCTTTACCCCACGATCCCCCATCCTGTTTTTTTTTTTTTCACTTTGGCTTTTACTTTTTTCTCTTTCTTTCCTCCACATTATCGCAGATTTCCAACCAGTAAAAAAAAAAAAGAAAAAAAAGATTATAATAATTTTACTTCTTTGCCTTAGTCAGGGCAACTTACTTTTTATTTTATTTTTTTCACACAAAAAGTCCCCATTTTTTGTGAGGACTGTCGTCCAGAACTGACAGAAGCTTGCCACAATTCCAAAGATGGTGACCTCGACATCGAGCCCTAAAAGAGGATCTACCAAAAAATGGCAACCCTTAACCTTCATTGCGGGAGCTCTGACAGTTGTTTCCTACTCACTATGGCGCATGGCATGCCCACACCCCATCGACCTATCACCTCCAAGTCTCATATAACCTCCACCCCATCATCCACAATAACCACTAACACTCTAATTCATTCACTCACCTTCCACCTTCCACCGTTTCACTCACTTTGCCCTCCCTGTGTGTGTTTTTGTAGCATGCTGGTGAAAGTGGTGTTTGCGTGTTTTTGGCTAAAGCTGATCACCTTTACCCCCCCTCCCCCCCGGGGCCCATATGCATAACGTTTCCAAGAATAAGCATACTGATCGAGGATTATTGGTGTGGTTCACTGACATTGACAATGTAACCATCAGTGTTTCCCCGAGCCAGACAGCCTCGGTGGGCCGGAGGTCGCGGTGTCGTTATGCGGCACGTCGGGATTGCAGCTGATAAAAAAAAATAAAAATGCTGATATTGCTTTTCAGCAGTTTGAGGTCAAAGTTTGTCCATTGACAGCTTAATTTTAGGCTTTTACTGCGCTTTTTGTCACCTAACGAGTGTCGAACAACGTTCACCTGCGTCCATCGCTCTGCTCTGCCGTGTGTGTGTCTGCGGGAGCGAGGCTTAGCCCCGCCCCTCATGAAACACACAGTCAGCAGAGCAGAGAAAAGACAAATTAGCGCGACTTTCAGTGACAGAAAAAAAATGCATGAGCGACTCGCACACTGTGCTGAAATGAAACGGTTGCACAGGAATTAAGTAAATGAATAGTAGTTACTGGATGTAACTGCTGTTCTATGAGTACGTTTGTATTTGGTTTCTTTCAGGCGGAAAGACAATGTGACAATGGTAGGGGAAACACTGACCATGACACCTGAGCTAAACCGGATCAGAGATCAGCATCAGCTATTCTGAGAGTGGATTTGAATACGGGCTCCGGTCTTGACTGTGCATGAGCCTCTGCACCCGGTGTGACTTGCTCTAGCTTTGTATGACACCATTGATCCACTTACTCCCTTACATGTCCAATTAAGTGTGTTAATTTGCCTTCTAACAGTGATGACCTTGGTTTGCACATTGATGTGATGTGAAAAGCCTCCCTTTGTTTTGCATGTGCGTGGATATATAGATGTAGATGTCTGCAAGAGAGGTTGAGAATGTGCGAGCGGGTACGAGCGAAGAGGTGTGTGTGTGTGTGTGTGTGCGTGTGCGTCAGTGTGCTTGTGTGCGTTCACTTACGTGTACTGTAAATGTGTGTGTCTGCAGTTACGGATAAACCCCGAAACCTAAGACAAGTGGAATCAATTTGTCCTTGGTTTGAACATTGTACTAACCCTCCCCCAACCTGAAGTTTCAGAACCAAACCTAGGATCCATTCTCTTACCCCCATCAAAGATAAAGAAAATATGCCTCTGCCATATTTTCTTTACCTGTCCTGTGAATCCTATGGCAAAAAATCCATTAACAAAGTCCAAACGCTGTCTGATCCAAAACAATTGCTTCAAGGTACCAAAAGATTCTGTAAAAAAAGGTCAAATGAGAAACAAACCTGCAGTGAAGAGCAGTTCATTTCGAATGCAGACCAAGGAAGAAGGTGTGTTTTATACACAGCACGCGATCGAATCCCAGAGTGTAATGGCTTGGCTTTGGCTATGTGTTACCCCCTCAACAGGTGACAATCTCCGTAGATGGAATCCTCACCACCACCGGCTACACCCAGGAAGACTACACCATGCTGGGCTCTGATGATTTCTTCTACGTGGGTGGGAGCCCCAGCACTGCGGACCTGCCCGGATCTCCAGTTAGCAACAATTTCATGGGCTGCCTGAGAGAGGTAGGAGATACTCACATGAATACAGATAGAGGATAGTGCATGACAAGTGTGGTGTGCAACTTTTCATGAGTTTTGCTGTCATGCGCGCCACCACTTTCCTCACATGTACTTTTTCAGTGCAGCTGTTTAAGAAAAAAACAATAATCGGCATACTTTCCCTGAAAGGAAGGGGAAGGAGAGGAAGAACTCAATTGCATTATCAATTAAAGCTGCTGAGTTGGCAGAGGAAGTATCAGACTTTCAATATTCCCCGGCTTAATCTAATTCATAACACTTACTGCAGTTTGTGTGTGAGAAAATATCCCAAAATTGCTTCTGTCACATGTAATTTGCAGCATCAGCTTGAGTGTGCTGCTAAAACGCCTCCTGACGGGCAGCAATCTGAAAGAAATATTTGCTTATGATGAAATATGAAAAAGCGCTGTTGTTTGGGAACATTTGTAATGTATTTGCCGGCTCTTTGAGCTTGTGAGCAGAGCCCAAAAAATATATTAAGTACCCTGTTATTTACATTTTTCTTGCCATTACTTATTCTGCAGCAAGTAATGATAATAAAGAGAGGGCCGATGGCTGTAAAACCGTCTGCATCGATCTCTGCACTTCAGCAGCAGTCTCACAAATACTATTATATATTTACTTGAGACTCTGTGCAAGTTGGTGTGTTCATATATACTAATACATATTTTCAATGATTTTATATTGCTATTTAAAAAGTTATTTTGGGCCTGAGGTTGGTAATGTTTGTAAAATTTATCTTCACACTATTCTCTTTATTGGTTGTACTTTGTGCCGACCTGCATTTAAACGTCATACCTACTTCTTCTCAGAGCTCCCAATAACCTCTCCTAGTAGGATATTCCTAGTTCAACAGGTCTTCAGGTGTACATCACTGGCCAAAAGTTTTAAAAATGACACAAATATTAATTTTCACAAAGTCTGCTGCCTCAGTTTTTATGATGGCAATTTGCATATACTCCAGAATGTTATGAAGAGTGATCAGATGAATTGCAATTAATTGCAAAGTCCCTCTTTGCCATGAAAATGAACTTAATCCCCCAAAAAACATTTCCACAGCATTTCAGCCCTGCCACAAAAGGACCAGCTGACATCATGTCAGTGATTCTCTCGTTAACACAGGTGAGAGTGTTGACGAGGACGAGGCTGGAGATCACTCTGTCATGCTGATTGAGTTAGAATAACAGACTGGAAGCTTTAAAAGAAGGGTGGTGCTTGAAATCATTGTTCTTCCTCTGTTAACCATGGTTACCTGCAAGGAAACATGTGCAGTCATCATTGCTTTGCACAAAAAGGGCTTCACAGGTAACGATATCGCTGGTGGTAAGATTGCACCTAAATAATCAAGAACTTCAAGGAGAGAGGTTCGATTGTTGTGAAGAAGGCTTCAGGGCGCCCAAGAAAGTCCAGCATGCGCCAGGACCGTCTCCTAAAGTTGATTCATTTGCGAGATCGGGGCATGTTGTCAAGAAGGGCAGCAAAGAAGCCACTTCTCTCCAGGAAAAACATCAGGGACAGACTGATATTCTGCAAAAGGTACAGGGATTGGACTGCTGAGGACTGGGGTAAAGTCATTTTCTCTGATGAAACCCCTTTCCGATTGTTTGGGGCATCTGGAAAAAAGCTTGTCCGGAGAAGAAAAGGCGGGTGGACAAACAAAAACCCACAATTTCTGACAAACTCCAAGCATTTATTATGCAAGAATGGGATGCCATCAGTCAGGATGTGGCCCAGAAGTTGATTGACAGCATGCCAGGGTGAATTGCAGAGGTCTTGAAAAAGAAGGGTCAACCCTGCAAATATTGACTCTTTGCATAAACGTAATGTCATTGTCAATAAAAGCCTTTGACACTTATGAAATTCTTGTAATTATACTTCAGTAACATCGGACAAAAATATCTAAAAACAGTGAAGCAGCGAACTTTGTGAAAACCAATACTTGAGTCATTTTCAAAACTTTTGGCCAAAGCTGTATAGTCCCACTCTGATTTTGAAACATTCCCACATGAATGCGCCATTAATCTGTTCTGGTGATATTGCAAGAAAAAAATAATATTGAAACACTGGACACTTTCCACCCTAAGCGGTCGCCATCTTGGCTACACAGAGGGCGGGGCAGGGCGGAGCCACCGGTGTTTTCAAATTAAGGCGTCTGAAGAAGCTGCAGCTGTTCCTGAACACCAAACAATAGTGTTTCTTTTTCACTGCTGCTGCTGGACAGAAGAATCGGTGTGTTTATTGAGCGTGTTAAACACAGGTCACAAAAACACGTTAATTTCTGAGTGAAATAATTAAAGCTGCAGATATGTTGGTGAGTGATGTATTCACATGCTGAGGTCATATCTGGACAGTGCAGAACTGCAGTGTGCGATTGGAAACAACACCACACAGTCGAAATTTCTGCACTGCACAAGTAAGAGCCTGTAAAAGTTAGTGTACTCAGGGAAGTATGTGTTTTGGAATGTAGCATTAAAATTGATATTTGCAGTGTAACCATATTTGGGGAAAAGGTAAAGCAGCTCTTCTTCTCGAACAGATCTCACACTGGACTGAGATGAACAAGCCCAGCAGCTGCTGCATCGCACTCTGAGAACATTAATAGCGGTGGTGCCAACGATATTTTCAGTTAGCAGTTACAGCTGTTGGATGTAAGGATTTAATGTATGCAACGCAGCTCCTTGGCGGATCATATGAAATGAGGACATTTAATACCGTGACGCTTAATTGATTCTCTTGTTATCCTCTGAAGAAAGCGGTGGACATTTCTGACTGATCAGGTGTCACCTAAGACATGCCAGCTGTCTGAAAAACAATGTCGTGATACCGCAATGAAATCTTAGAAACACACTGCAAAAGTCACAAAAGCTATCATGGAGAAAGCTGTCACAAACAGGTGACTGCTGAGCTAATAATGGTTCTTTTATAGGCCTAGTTTTGTCCTGAAGTGAACATGACGAGTTAAACCAACAAAACAATTTTGTACCCAGCTACTTGAGTGAAATCACTCCTGAAAGTCATGGCAACAGAAACTGATGCGTTCACTTCCTGATGTTCGCACCGGGTGTGCTGGGACAGAGATTATAGCTTTAAAAAAAAAAGGTAACAAACTGCTGAATCTCTGACTTCAAATATTTTTCATGAGCTGAACTGAATGTTTTTAATTAAGGGTGCTCTGATCAGGATTTTTGATGCCGATAACCAATCACAGGATTTATTAAATACTTTTTATTTATTGTATTTGTCAGTTATTCTAAACAACACTGTACAGTATTTATTATAATTAAAAGATAATCAGATATTAATTGACAAAAGTTTATTTATTGGACTACCATGAAATTCATATGCCTTTGTAGCATACTGCAGTCAGTCTTTTTTGAAAAGATTTCTATGCCCTCAGGAAGTTTACTTTAATCCATCTGTACAGACAGTCATATTTGATCCTTATTGCATTTAAAACTCTTTATAATATTTTTAAGTAATCTATAGAGACTTTGATATGCATCTGTGTCTCAGACAGGCTGGTCTCCACCGTGGCTGTTTTTCTCTTCTATCAAATTCGCCTCAATTTTGACAAAAGCCAGAAGAGTCCAGTGATATGCTGGCAAGCTCAGTGTGCCAACACCCAATGCACACACACACATGGGCACACGTGCAGACGCGCGCGCGCACACACACACACACACACACACACACACACACACACACACACACACATACATATACACATACCCAGTGGTGTGAAAAAGTGTTTGCCCCCTTCCTGGTTTCTTTTTTTTTTTTTTTTGCATGTTTGTCACACTTAAATGTTTCAGATCATCAAACACACACACACACACACACACACACACACACACACACACACACACACAGACAGAGCCAGGTTTGGGTGACTGCTAAGGCAAAGTCACCTTGTCTGCATTGTTGTATGTTTCGACTGAGTGGCTCAGACTGCTGTTCCTCCAGTCATTGCCAGGCTGGCTAATGCAGCACTCATCCATCCTCAAACTGCTGTGTGTGTGTGTGTGTGTGTGTGTGTGTGTGTGTGTGTGTGTCTCTCTCTTAAACACACACACACACACACACACACACACACACACACAGACATATATTTACAGGATAGTACATTAAATTCCTGCTATGACCCAGCCATGTCTTTCCTTTTATGTGAGCTCCCATTAATAAATAGTTACCATATCTTGAATTTGGACTTTATTCACTGCTTGATTTAGTGGGACACAATTAAGCAAGATTACTAAATCTCTTACAACAAGGATGAGAACTGTCTCACTCGACTCATTTGTACCTTCAAAGTAATCCAGATATACAAACCCTTTAATGGTCTACCACCAGGTGGAGGGAATGATCAAAACAGCCACATCACACACCCGGTGATTGAAATCTCCCTGTGATGCTATTGTATTTCATGAAAAATGTGTGCTTACATTGTTCCTTTTGCAGCATTGTAGGACTCGTTGTTTTTCAGTTCTTGACAGCTTTGGTAGTCGGTCCTGCACAAAGCATGAAACATAAATGAGCAGCTGGGCCAGAGCCGTACAGCAGGTACGCCAGCGCTTTATGGCTACTCTAAAACATGTTTAGCTTCAAAGTAGTATGAGCTCGTCGCCTGTGTTATTTAACCTGTGTTATGGTTGTTTGGAAAAAGTTTCCTGGATCCACTGTGTTTTTCATTAAGATGGTAGTTGCATCCATACTTTTGCCTAATAATACATTATTAATTTGTAAACACACAATAGTGAGACCTAATTGTTTGGTGGTTCAGTCTGTACTGAGTGAGTGAAGAGGGCTGTTTGGACATCCATTTGTCTATATGTTGATGCACATGATGATGCAGTACAGTCTCACACTAATCCTGACCTGAGTCTCCTCACTCATCTTCAACTGGAGGTAAATCTGACAAACCCAGTGTAATACAGCTTCTATCTATTCATACTTAGGATATCTTATATCTAATTTGTTGGTAAGATGCTTTCATTAGCCGTGTTATCTAGTCTGGTGATTGTCTGCAATGCTTCTCTACTGTCTGACTTCACATCCTCAAATCCAAAACCAGATATATTAATACAGAAAACACGAAGAACCACATTCGGTCAGTTGTTCACCTTTTCCAAATTTACTAACTTTGCTTTTTCCAAAACTTGTTCCCTTTGTACAGTACAAAAAAAAGGAAATGCTAATGTTCATATTCATTCATCATCATTAATAATCCTAATGCCAGTTTGTAATGGTGCTAAAGCAAAAACTTCCCCTTAAGCATTTTAATTGATTGATTGATGAATGTATGCGAGAAAACACATTTACTCTGATCACGATATTGATTTTACACTCAACAAAAGTATCAACACTACAGTTTGGTTTTCGCTCCTATTTTTCATGAGTTAAACTAAAAGGACTTCATCTATGCTCACAAAAGGTCTATTTCTCTCAAATTCTGTTCACAAATGTGTTCAAATCTGGGTTAGTGAGCACTTCACCTTTGCCAAGCTGATCCACCCACCTGACAGGTGTAGTAGCACATCCAGATACCAATTAAACAACCTGATGAGTACACAGGTGAGCCTTGTTAAAATAAAATCCGTTCTAAAACATGGAGTTTTATAATGCAACACAAGTCACAAGTTTTGAAAGAGCATCACATTTGCATGCTGCCTGAATCTCCACCAGAACTGTTGCCCATGAATTGACTGATCATTTCACTACCACAAGCCGTCTCCAACATTGTTTCTGAGAATTTGGCAGTACATCCAAACAGCCTCACAACCACGTGTGCCACACTTGTCTGGAACCAGAGAGCTGGATGTAACAGTTGAAACTCTCTCAAGGAAGCTAATCTGAGTGCGTATGGCGTCATGTGACGCCGTTCACTGATGTGGATGTTGTGAACAGAGAGGCCCTCGGTGGCAGTGGGGTTATGGTATAGGCAGGCATAAAATACAGATAATAAACACGGGTACATTTTATTGATGGTCATTTGAATGCACAGCGATATTATGATGAGATCCTGAAGCCAATTGTTCATCCGCCGCCATCGCCTCATGTAGCAGCGTGATAATGTACTGCACCATGTTGCAAGGATCTGGCCTTTTGTTATGACCAGTCCGAAGTCCCAATCTTGATGTGCATCACGTCGGGTGGATAGATTTTGTTGACAGAGGAGTTGTGCACAACATTTTTAAGAAATAAACATTTTGTGGGAATAGAAGAAGTCTTTCACCTTTACCTTTTAAAAAAAAGTGTTTGATTTATATTTTAATTGAATGTAAAATGCTTAAAAAGGGACTGATCCCTTACTATTGGCCACTTGAGTGCAGAATTCTCTAAATAAGCTCCAAATGACATGTTTTACATATTTTAGCCATTTCAAATATAAGTTAGAAGTTGCCTGTTTACACATCCAGACATTTGGATTAATTTGGAGTCTTGTCTCTAGCGACCTTACAAACCCACTACAAATCCAATCCTCCCTCTCCTTCATGCTGTGTTTTGGCTCCCACCACATCCTGAGGGAAATGTCTGGTTCTTTTTAGTTGCTAAATGTTCATCAGCTAGTCGCTGACTGTTGTTGGCCTCTGAAAAAGAACCACAAGAGTCTCTGCAAACAGCTGCCCAGTTTTTGAAGAGGCATACATTTGCATATTCCTTGAGCCATGCTGCGGAGGCAGTTGCGTCTATCATGTGTTTCCAATATTATCTGAACGAGTGGGACTCGGCATGAGTTGGCCCTTGAGTGAGAGCGTTGGGGGAAGAGAATGGAGATGATTCACGGGGTGGTTGTGGTAGCGGTGGTGTTGTGTGATCCTCAGCTCTTCATCGTTACGTTGCTCCGTTAAACGGGCGTGACGCCAGCTGCTACACATGACCATGCAAATTGCTCACAACTGCCCATGTGATCTCCTCCTCATACCTTCATTCATTTACGATATATCTTTGATTGTTCCGCATAGGCCCACGTTGTGTGTGTTTCTCTGTGCTGTGTGTGTGTGTGTGTGTGTGTGTGTGTGTGTGTGTGTGTGTGTGTGTATTTGCATGCAGGCTTTTCACCTACGTGTACTCCCTGTGGAACGTCTTTGTCTCGCTTGCCTCTCTTGCTCTCCTACACCGTATTTATTCCTCCCTGGCACCTCCACCTCTTCCTTTGGATTCAATATCCTCAGATAATGAAGGAATGATTCAGTTGAGTTTAGCCCGTTGCTCAGATCAGAATGCGTCAGTATTTCTGTCTGACTGTGTGTGTGATGTCTGGCTAAAGCACCTCAAAATGCTGCCGAAGCAGGAACGTTAGCGCATATTGGTCTCTGTTCAGTGTGAGATTAAAAACAAACAAAAAAAATCTATAGTACATAAGTTGGAGCTGATGAATTAGTTGGTGGAGGTATGTGTTGCCACAGTGAGCAAATACCTCCTTTTTCTCTTCCGTCTGACAACAAAAGAGATGCCGCGTGCTGCCATCACATCCCCTCCCTTGTTTCGGTCTTCGCTTGCACTCATCCTCGCCTCTGGGCTCCATGGGATGTCATCCATACACAACACAGACACACACGTCCCCGCCCACGCTCGTGTTTTGCCATGTGGGCTGTAGCGCGTCACGTGACCGATGGGCCAGTGGGCAGCCGCTCGGCTCGCTCTCCGGTCAGCCGGATGTTTTGCAGCGCCATGCAGTCGGTGCCTCCTCCACCCCTTCTCCCACCACCTCCCATCTCAGCTCCTCTCACTCCATCGAACCCCTCCTCCCGGCACGGCGAGGCGGCCGTGGCAGCGTTAGAGCTGCGTAGTGGCAACTTGTGTCAGACTGTGGGGGCGGCCGGGGCGTGCAATGTCATCTCTGCTGAGACAGGAGGGGAGCGGCGTGCTGGAAGTGGAGGAACAGGAAGAGGGTGATGAGAAGCAAGCGGTGCAGCCAGGATGTGAAGGTAGAAAGTGTTTTAAATAAAAAAAAAAGAGGGAGTGGCAGAGTGTTGGAGAAGACAGGTTGCAGGTGAGGTGGCAGCAGGAGGCAGAACACACTTATTATTCAGGGAGATTAAAAGAGTGATGAGTACGTGAGAAGAAGAGGAGAGAGGGGCAAGGGACCAATATTTGGCATTTGAGAGGAACATTGTCGTCATCGGTTATGCGTTAGTCACCACAGTACGTTCAGGCGGTGCTTGTTTTCCCCTCTATTACAAATGCAAATGTCACCCTGTCCTTTTAATTATTTTACTTATTTTTAATGTCACCTCAGAGGGCAACACAGTGATGGATGGGAACAAACCTCAGACTCTAATGGAAAGCCTTCACCTTTTACACCCACCCTCCTATAGGCTAAGCTGTGACGGGTAAACATTATTTGTTCAGAGGATTTTACGATAGGTGACAAACCTGTATTCTCAATTCTGGCTACCTCTTAACCTCACATTAGGTAAGATGACAAAAATAAATTTTGCTGAAAGATATTTATGAATTCCAGAGTCACAGGCCCATGGAGGACAATTACAGCAGAGAACTGATAGCATGAGATGAATGATGTTTTTTTGGTTGACAAAATTAGATCTATTTTGTAACCTGTCTTCTTTCAGAGTGCAGCTGAATACAGATACAGAGTTTTGGTGTTTGTTTTTTTTAGCCATTAGGTAACATTTATATAAAGTCTCTCTCCTGGCTTTGATTAAACCCCTAAAAACTCATCTCTGTTATTTAGATATTTATATTTTTTTCCAGGAGAAAAATGGCAGGAAAAAAAAAAAAAAAATCCCCTCATGCCTTAAAGTGGCTTAGATGGGGCTCCACACATTTGCCTTCATTCAGTAGGTGCTGACCTATGAATATGTAAATGTTCCCCACCTCAATTCTCCACCCAACCCTTCACTGTTCACCTGCAGCTCGAGCTGCTCGAACATATGTAACGCCCCTACCTGCCAGTTGATTGGCTCTTTACATGTGACATATGAAACCCTGGCTGTCTGAATCTGTGTTTTTAAGGCCGTTAGTGATAAACTGTAGTTCCAAATTGGAAATATTCAGCCAACATTGACTGCTTATTTCACTCATGATATGTCTTGTAGTATATCCAAAACACCACATTGACATGTTAACAAGGTTAAAAACTGGATTTTCACTGGTGAGCGTCTTTAGCTCCACTGAAATATGTGTTATGTCTGAATGTTATACAGAAATCAAGTTCACTTCAACTCGTTGCTGACTGCAGTCAGCACTGAACAGTTTTCTATTTACTGGACTGTACGACTTATAAGATGATCTCACACTAACTTTCCACAGGAAATGAAAGACAGGCTGAGCTAAGGCTAAACTCTTCATCACACAATTTTGACTTTATTTAATTTCCTGTTTTTGCGAGATTATAAAATAAAATGAACGATCAACAATTTGTCGTTTTGCAACCAAATTTTGTTTTGTACAAATTCTTTCACGTTCAATTGGGCCACCAACCATCTTCAGCTAATCTACATTAAAGTCTTTTTTTTTTTTAAGATAGTTATTATTGCAGCATTATTGATCAGCAATATAATGTTGAAACACTTTGAAATTCATCACCCCTTAGGCACAAGCTGACAAGGATATACACCAAAAAGAAATCAATTAAAACTTAAGCCTCCACAAATCAAGCATGTTTGATCACATCAACACATAAAATAAAATAAAATAAAATAAAATAAAATAAACTTTAACTGTAAAATGAATATGGTGATTACTCATTATGTGTGAGGCAGATGACCAACAAACACAGCTGAGATCAACCCTGTGTAGAAACACAGCATTTTAGAGCACAAAAACCAAGCTCTTCTTCTGCGTATGTGCTGCCGCGTGTCTCTGACATGTCGCTTCCTGCAATGCATATATTTGACACAAAACAAAATTAAACAGAAGGAAGCGAGGCAAACTGTCACCGCAGGTGGAGCCCTGGAGGCTGCGGGGCTGTAGTTGCCGTTGTGACCGCGGAGGCAGAGGCAGAGGCTGGTATTTAAAGCTGTGAAGCAGCATCAGCAGCATTTGCAGTGAGTTTATGAGCAAGTAAATGTGACAGACTGAACCGAACGCTTCACTGTGTGTGCATTTCAGAGGGCACTGTATGTGTCGCAATGAATAGATTATCATGTGGCAAAGCTGAAGCTGCCTGCCTCAACTGGCTTTGCACCATTCACTTTATTTTGTCACATTATGGGATCATTTCGACCAATTCACAGAATCACTCTGCCTTTGAGTCGCTGTGACATTGTTTCTCAAAAGACATGTTGCTTAAACGAAGTCATGTTTTGTTACTTGAAGCACCACCTACAAAACAGTATTGTATGTATTGTACAGCCTCTTCAGGATTTCGCGGAGTTTTTTTTGTGATTGTTGCAATTAAAATTGCTTCATTTTGCGACGGATTTTCTCAAACTTGCGATGTCATTTGTGGAGTTTGAAGTGAGTGTTTCCTGTAAAATTGCAGGAATTAGAAAAAAAAATGCAAGTCAAGAAAGAAACATTTTATTTTTTTAAGCACTACCTGATAAAGGAGTAAATATGTAATCACTTCCTTTTAATCATAATCATGCTTCACATCATAGAAATATTTTAGTTCTAATGTTTTATTTAATTTGTTGATGAGACTTCGAAAACAATGGGGCTAAAAGTTACGAAAAAAAATCATAAAAGTGACGTAGCTTTACAGAACAAAACAATCCGTGATTTATGTGGAATACAACGACTACATAAGCTGTCAAACTATGAGCTTTAGATGCAGTTTGATTAATGTGAACTCGGCACACAGGCCTATTGTATGCACAAAAACAAAGTGCGGTGTCTTACAACTTGACGCGTATATGTGTGCGTATGTTCAACAAATCCGTCTCTCTCTCTGCGAAGCTTCAGGAGCACCTTGTGTGTCTGTGGCTTCACTGCTCTTCAGCAGAATTACCCCGCTCCTTCATTAACACTGGGGCTAAATCAGCAGCTGACAGGGGGCCAAAAGGACTTGGGCACTGATCTGAAGTAGATTAGGGAGGAGATTGTGTGCGCGCGAGTGTCTGTGTGCGCACCTCCACCCACCTTCCCTTCCCCTCGACCCGTCTCCTTGCAGCCTTACCGGGGACCGATCGATGTACCGTCCGTAGAGGATCTCGGCTTCATGGAGTCGTTACAGTCCTCCTGTGCGTGCATTATAAATGGGCCCCATAAGGCCGTTGATAGGCCAAACGATAGTGGAGCAGAGTGCAGCAAAAATAAAGGGAAACATGAACGCAGCCGCAGTAGTCAGTTCCTCTTTTACAACATCTTTTCGGTTGCTTTATTGATCAGCCTGCAGTAGGATGGACAAAATCATAAAAAATATATATATGTCATAATCCCAAAACAGATCAGAGATGGATGATTGGAAGATTAGTGTGTTCCAGAATAGCACTGCCGTGCCTGGGAGTGTTTGGAAAGACTTCCCACTGTCAAGAAATTAAAAGTTCTTCATGAATCAAACAAACTGAGTGTACGATCAACCTGTTGGACCTCTGATGGAGACCTTGTGTTGTCACAGAGATTAAATATTCTTTCCATGTTGAGAAAATTCCACTTAATATGTCTCAAAGACACTTTGGCAAGTTTGAACAATTTACATCTAAGAACTGCACAGTGACCATCAAAAAAAGTTCTCCATTGCAAATGAGCAGCATTAAAGCATCTCTTTCTTCTCTCTGTCTCTTTTCATGTAATATTCAGTTTGTTCTCTCACCCAAGACTAGTCTAAAAGCGTGCTGAAAGTGGAATGCAAGGTGTTTGGCTTCAGACGAAAACACATAACATCAGTGTTTCAGAGATCAGTAATGGTGGTTCAAACTAAAATAATTTTGAGTTACAGGGCAGCGGCAATATTTTCAAAATAATCCCTTTTTTTCTCATCTGATGTTTGTCATAACATCCCAACGTGCAGTCAATCTGACAGTTGTTTGGGTAACTGCAAAGCAACATCAACAAATTGTCCTGATTGATAAAAGTCAGACAGCAAAATCATGCCAAAAAATGCTCTGTCAAAATCTAGAGGTTAGCTGATAATTATATGCAAACAAAGAGAACAAACAGAAATGATCCCCCAAGGCATGACTCATATTAGCGCGCTAAGCATACTCAAACACTGCGGAAACACTATAATTGGATCTATTTCTTGACACGTCCTCTGAAGGGCTGGAATGATCAAGCTTCAGAGATATTTTGACAATCTCATTGTTTAAGTCGTTTCTTAAGCAGAATTGCCGAACAGCCTCGAGTTCCAGCTTCTTAATTTCTAAGCTTTGCTTTTATTTATAGTGTGAGTAATAAATCTTTGGAAGTATTTCAACTGTGTGTTCAACAAAGCAAACAACATGAAGACACTTGCTGAGGCTTAAGGTAATTATGACAGACGGACAATTTATAGAACAATTTAGGTTGTAGATGGAAGTAAACAAATCATGCGCAGTACTTTACTTTCATACCTGGTTATAATATTGCAACATATGTGAAGGATTTTGCTTCTTATTCTGTATTCTGTATACATGTTAAAAGCTCTTCACCTAAATTTAGATCAGGACCCTCTTATGGTGTGTGCTTTTGCTTATTGTTGTGACCAAACATCTTTAAGCAGTTTTTGTCAAAATTTGTGACACAGTTTGCGATGTTTCATGTAATTCTTTTTTTTTTTACAGTATAATTGTGGAAATTGGAAAAAATTACAAGTCCAGGGAATTTTTTAAAATTTGATTTAACTTACATCTAATAAGAAATACTCATGCAATTATTTCCTCTGATAATAAGCATGCTGCACATCACAGACATCTTTTGAAACCTTTTAGCTCTCATCTTTTATTGTCTGAACTTATAACAACCATGAACTTCTGAATTATAAAACAAAATCCTTAGTCATGAATATGACATAGCTTTACAAAACAGACAGCCTGTGACTGTAATATAGAATACAGAATAATAACCTGCATGCAAAAATAGTTGCTTTAAATCATATTAATTCAACACATAATGTATGCACAATACAAAGTGCAACCTTTTACATACAACTGTACAGCTGCCTAAAACTCACTCATGTAATGTAGCACATACTGTCTGATTAAACTGACTCAAGGTAGTGTGTGACAAATTGTCATGTTAAGACCACATTTTCCTGAAAGCCCCATCAAGTTTTTCCATTTTTTACAGTCAACCAGCATGTGGTTTGTTTTGATGATGGGAGGTTGACATTCCTTGTTGACTGTAAATGAGTTATTTTTGTTGATAAAGCAATTTTTGTTTACTTTGTGCCTTCAATGGAGATTCAATCAGGAACCCTTTACTGTGGAGAAATGGCGGGAATTTGAAATTTTTATTAATTATTGTAATGACAAGATTTCCTCAAGGGACTGTATTTTACTTTTATGAGCCTCAATTAAATCCTCATGTTTCAATCGGCTTGCAGTTTTCTGTAGCAGTGTAGCTTTCTGTTCCCGCGTTGCTGCAGGGGGCTTTGTTTCCTGTATTTAAAATGAAATTAACTGAATTAGTAATGTGTGGTACGTCACCAGTAGATTAACAAAGCCTGACAGTGGGAATGTGTTAAGTATTTTGCTGTGTTCATGTTCAGGAGATTAAGTGTGGTCATTAACCACACTGATGGCCGCATTGCCTTGTTTGCACTGTACATGCACGCACATGCACACACACACACACACACACACACGCACACACTCACACACTCACAGTCATATTCTGTGAACTCTGGTTTTACAGCATTTAATCTGAGATCTCTCGCTTTTTTTTTTTTTCCCTCCACTCGCATCCTGACGTATTTTTTTTTTCTTGTGCAGTTTCCTTCCCTTCTGCTGCCCCTATTCTCACCAACTCTTCTGCCCGCCCCTTCCCCACCCCCCCAGCGCCCCACCCACCTCCCATCAGTCCTCCTCGGTGCTCGGGTCACCTGTGTTGATTTACTGTCAAATCTTCCAGGATTATCAGTAATCCCACAGCAGTAAAACCTGTTTGCTGACATCTGTGCTGCCTCTAACAGTGTTGCTGTTTCCTGCACACACACTGCCCTACATACCAGAAAAAGCCAGTCTTCCTCCTCAGAAAAGAAAAAATAAATAACAGAGAAAAAACATTAATTTTCCACATCAGTGCATTCCAATTGACAATATTCTGCTCCCCTTTTCTGTGGTATTTTGTTGTATTTGACTATAATGTGCAGCTGCTTTCTACTCTGATGGAGTAGGGGGTTAGTGTGAAGTTATTGTGGGTAAACAGGTATGATATTGGATATATTCTCACACGGTCACAGATCCTCCCGTGGGGTTTCACCCTCAATTTAAGAAGACTGGTTTTTTCGACCGCTCTCAGGGATAATTTAGCCGTCACTCCTCACACTTCACTTAGTCAGTAGGTGTTCAATCGAACGAAAATACTGTCATGCATCTGTGTATGATCTCCTTTTCATTGCGGATAAATTGAAGTTGAAATAGAAAATGACTGAGACAAACAAATCTTAGAAGATATTAGTTTTATTGATTCAGCTGTCCTCGATCTGCAATATGTAATAATACCAGACTATGATCCTATAATATTACAGTTTGCAATGGAGCGCAATTCATTTATATAGAAATATATATTTTTCATGATCTCCCACAGTGACACATTATGAATAAGCTAAAAAAAAAAAAAATACAAGTTAACATGTTCTAATACACTATTCACAATGATGGTCACGTTTCTACCATCACTGTGTCCCAGTGTCACGGCAGAACGTGAAATAGACACGCCCGTCCACTACAGTAAAACGTGCTGGTTACAAGTTTTGTAAGCGTGACACTTACACGCAGGTCAATATCACGTGACGAAGGATCATGTGACCAAGGTAACGCAACAGAGTTATTGAGACCAAGAACAAAGAAACTGTGTCCGTGAATGCAGGAGGTAACAACGTTGCTCTTTAGTTGTTTTTTTTCCGAACCCAAACCATGACTTTTTGCTGATAGTTTAGATTTCCTGTAACTCTCCAAATGTCCTCTGTATCTCTTCCCCAGGTGGTGTACAAGAACAACGACATCCGCCTGGAGCTTTCCCGCCTCGCCCGCATCGTCGACCCCAAGATGAAACTCCAGGGCGATGTGGTCTTCAAGTGTGAAAACGTCCCCACCCTCGACCCCATCAACTTCGAGACCCCGGACTCCTACCTGGCTCTGCCAAAATGGAACACCAAACGCGTGGGCTCCATCTCCTTTGATTTCCGCACCTCCGAGCCCAACGGGCTGATCCTCTTCACACACGGCAAAGCCCAGGACCGGCGGGATGCGAAGGGCCAGAAGAACAACAAGGTGGACTTCTTTGCAGTGGAGCTGCTGGACGGAGGGCTGTACCTGCTGCTTGACATGGGCTCCGGGACCATCAAGGTCAAGGCCACCCAGGCTAAGGTCAATGACGGCGCCTGGCACCACGTGGATATCCAGAGAGACGGTCGCTCAGGTAAGGACGGAGAGGAAAAGGTTCAAAGAGAATTCCAGTGGTCATTTTTCTTGCGTTGTAACTGAAACAGATGTTTAACTTCGCTGCTCCGCGCAGTTTGTAAAAGTTGTTAAACTCAGATCAGCTCTGTGCTTTGGGAAAGCGCTGGAGTCTCGTTAATGTTGCAGTTTTTCATTTTTTGCTTTCACACAGGCTCACACAAAATAAAATATGGCTTCAATCAGGAAATTGAACTCCTGGCTCAATTAGAAATATTTTGCCTTTGGCTAAACAGCACAGTGTATGAATTTATAGGCAGAGAGCTGACAAGGCAACTAACAAACTGGCACAAAAAAACAGTCATAAAAGCAAAAGAAATAACAATAGGGCTTTCGCACCTTTGGTGCTCGGGCCCTAATAAAGGCATGCAAGTGCACAAAATATCCTAAAATACAGTGAAGAATAACTAATATTCTTTGTTGTTGTTAGTTGCTATGGCGATTTTGTATATTTGATTAATATAAGTCAGGAGCATCTAAAAAATTATCCACACTTCTTTCATTACCCCAACAATAACGACTACTGATTATTTTAAAAACAGTGATCAGGTTTCTAACGGCCGCTGCTTGGCCAGTAGGTCAGAGTTTTATTGGCCCGGCAGCCAAAAAAAATAAAGATAACACTTTTCCCATAATTTTGGTGATTTATTTTACACAGTACATAACTACTGATGTTTCTTTTGGATGTGGTTATATGTGATATAAGAACAGAACTTATGATCATAACATTTTAGTGCATACCGATGACCTTAATAAGAAACTCCTGTGTCTCGAACTGAGAAAACAAGGAGATGTCTCCTAAATGCCTCAAATACAGCATATCAGTAGACGCTAAAATCAACTGACGTTGCTTAAACGCTTCACATTAGTGGGGCTAACGCACCGTAAAGGTTGAATGCCACCTGCTATAAAACTCAAAAGACGAAGAAGAAGAACGCCTCATAGATTAGACCGGCATTTTGTCATCCAGGGCGATCTCTCATCACCATGCTCCTTTCTGGAGGAAAACAAACCCGCATACTACATTGACAGCGGAGGAGAATCGGCGGAAGTTGAGACTTTTCTCCAAACCTGTGCTATAAACTAACCGGTTTAAATCATAATGCTAAGCCGAACAGTTGCTGTGTCGTTACTTGCACCAACAATGATGTGAAAAAGTCTTTATCTTTACCCGAACATGTCCGAAAAAAGATCCTTATAAAAGGGCGTCATGCCTCCACTCCAATACAAGGGAAGACGTCAAGACACGGTGGGTTAAAATGTAGCTCAGTCAGTTGTCAGAGCATAGAGCTGATGTGAGTTACCATATTATTTGTAGAACAGGACTAACAAATAAAGAATAAATCATTCACTGGTAATTTGCACACCTCGAGACTCGGTGAAGTAAAGTAGATGTTGACAGAGGACACCTCCAGCCCCTGATGTGACTAAAGAGGGATCAAATGAAACTTTTTCCTTTTTTTTTTTTTTTTTAATCTTTCCAGCGTGTTCTATCGCAGGCAGAGTGGACATCATAATAATAAAGAGTCATTTATTAGCTCATTTAACTCTATTAGTTTCCTAATAGTTTGGATTTGTAGCGCTATTTTAAATTAAAGTCTACGGCGAGGGTCAGTTGTTTTCCCCCCAAAAGGGGGCGGGGACGTGCTGAAAGCCAAAGTTCCCGGATGTGCTGGTCCGCTCCACGTTCAGAATCGTAGTAGATGCTGGAATTGACTGATGTTCCATGAACGCCTCACAGATGCTGGCGGGGCTGCGCTCAAGAGTGCCCACAGAAGGTCACGGCGTCGTGTGCGGCTCGAACAGGTGTGTGGCCAAACGTGTTCATTTAGGTGCACCGGCAGCGCATAATTTAGCAGCACCAGAGATTATTTCACCAACAAGTGTTACGTCTCCCACTTACTCCGCTAGTTTACCTATAAGATAGCGGAGTGAAGTCGGTCTGCACGCTTCGGATAAATAGTAGTAACGAAAACCTCCCAAATGGCGAAGTCTTTGCTCTTCAACATAACTGCCAACAAAACTTTCTGCCTTTGAACTTAAAGTCACCAACACAAGTTTTAGTTTCCGCTTGTTAGCGCACACAGAGCTCAGCTGCTGCCAATCAAACATTTCAGAGTGCCGACCAATCTGTCTGTTAAACCGCGCAGCTCTCCACGGGGGGGGGGGGGGGGGGGGGGATTTTCAGACGAACCTTTGACACTAAAACGCCCGGCAACTTAAAAACATTGCTAAAATAATACTGCATTCAGGAGAGGGCGGAAATAGGATAATGACGTGTTCAAAAACAGGTCTGCAGACCCGTGCGCGAATCAAGATGCATTTATACGACATTATTTTAAACGTGCTCCCGCTGCAGATTCTGATTGGTCCTGGCCATTGGTGACGTTGAACCCTGACCAAAGCATCAGATGCATACATATTTGAATCTAAAAAGCTGCAAAGCTTCAGTTTTTAAAGCCTGTAACCAATAAATACTTTTTGTATCTGCTACTGCAGGCTGAAGTATCGTGTTACAATAAGATTTTGTCCAGACATTCACGGCCTCCAGAGGACGATCCCCTGACATTTTCTCCAGCATGTTGCAATTGTGAATGTGTGAACATGCTGACTTTAGCATGTAGCTCAAAGCACCTGCTATGACAAAGTCCAGCCTTACAAAGGCACCGACATGACTCTACAATCTAATTTTCAAATAACTGACTAATTAATCAGCTAATTCCAAACAAAAACAACAGATAAAACTTACTTAAAATATAAACTACAAAATGGTAATATGAAATATAACATGATTTTTTTTTTATGTGTAAGGTTTGTCAAGAAATCCGACAAAACTGCTAATGGCAATGTGGCTGCGCTTCACTTGTTGACATTGTTTAAGTTAATCAAAAGTGATGTCAAGAAAAAAACACTATAATACTACATCATTGTAAGCTCACAAGGCAATTACACCAGCTGTAGGACTTGTAACCATGTTACTAGATATTTCAGCATTTCCCTGCATCACAACCCCAGTACGATGTAAACTTCTTCAACAAATTAATTTCAGCGATGATTCATTGCCGGGACAATGTTGTATCTCTAGATAGCTACTGAGTCTATTTCCCCTTCGCTTCCTTCCATTTGTACGTCCGCTGACCTCAAATGCGGCCAAATACACAGAAAGTATTCGAAGAAGATTATATTAGAGAATGGGGTTAGAAACTTCTGTTGCCTTGAGCTCCAAACCCAACACAATGTCTGCATTAGGTGAGATCCTCCAGAGAACTCGGCTGTGTTAGTCGGCGTTGCAGCCTGTGTTATATATCAGGTTAGAGCAGCCAATTTAGCCGTGTGTCAGAGCTCGCTGCTTTGATTAATCACCGGCACAGCCCCCAGTGCGATAGCAGATGAGAAAGTAGGATTTTCACAGGGGAAAAAAAAGGAGGAATGAGACAGATATATGGATACCAGACTGAGGGATGGTTAAGACCGGGCATAATCACACTTGTGGCTTGAATGAAATGTTAATAGGTGTTGCGAGTGAATTAAATTTCTTATCCACAAAGAACTACAGCTCCGATCTCTCTGTCTGGCTGCAAGGTGAATGTAACATAATGTGGGAACTCAGCATAACACAGTTTTCAGAGAAGCTGAATCTGCCCTTTGTGGAAAAGGTGATCTTTTCATCTGTTTGGTTTACTTGAGCTCAGTGAGGGCTGATGGAGAGGAGCAGAGACGTAAAATGGGACACGTGGAGACAATCCGAATCTTCACTGTCATTAAATAGTCATGTTTAAACAGCCAATCTATTGTCTTTAGGTCATAAACCTGACCGATGTTCATGTATAATTGAAAAACAGTTAGCTTAATAATGGATATATATATATATATATTTTTTTTTTTGGTTGTTGAGTTAAATTAATTTACATGAAAGGCTTGTTTTCATTTTGTATGAGCTGATATAAACAAAAATTTAGCATGACCAGACTAAAATGTAATTATCTTCACTGTCACTATTTTGGGGGTCATACAGATTGTATATATATATATTTTTTGTTCTGATCTTGGTACCTCCCTTTTGTTATTACTAGCAGTGTTGGGGAGTAACTAGTTAC
Organism: Embiotoca jacksoni; assembly: GCF_022577435.1. NCBI lineage: Eukaryota > Metazoa > Chordata > Actinopteri > Embiotocidae > Embiotoca > Embiotoca jacksoni. The sequence goes on from NW_027185374.1 coordinate 9,014,509, forward strand.
ATCTAATAGTTACGAAATTAAATTAAGTTAAGAAAAACATTTAAATAAATCAAATTGTTGAGGATTACAAAGGGGATGAATCTGAATATATTCTTTTAGACAAACATCTTCTTTGTAGAACATAACAGTAATTTTCCTGATTTGCATCTTTTCGCTTTCTGTCAATGTGTAGGCAAGCTTTATTCATTTGGCAGTATGTGTTAAAATTGAGAGCAGTTTTTTGATTGGTTCCCTTGTTTGAATTTGCACCACCTCTCGTCTTCCAATCAAATCACGGTGCATCGCTTGGAGTGCCCGCGCCGAGATAGCTGGACATGTGGTTACAGAAGACATTCAGGAACCATTGTGAAAAAACTGTGAACAGGACCGAGCCCTGTTGATAGATCTGTCATCACTCAGCGTGGAGTCGACCTGAACGTAGATGTGGTTTGAAGTTATGGGAACATTTTTTTCCTTCACTGCAGTCAGATGTGATCTCCATACTTGTGATTTGTTTTTGGCGGTTTTAAGGTTGAAACATTTTAATCTTAATTGAGGTTATTTTGAAGAGGGAGGCTTACACTGCACTGTTGACATCAATTTTCTGAAACTTTTCAGCTTCATTAGCCTGTTTTAAAATTAGAGTAGAAATCAAAAAGTAATCATACAAGTTTCATTACTTTAATGAAGTAATTAAAGTATGTACATAAATAAATTTTTAACCGGGTCACGAGTAATCTGTAAGCTTTTACCTTGCAAAATTAAGATTCCCAACACTGATTAGTACCTAATAATATATGTTAAATGTGTGAAATAAAATTTAGATTACAACACTGCAGGTAGTCTAGTTGAGATCAATCTGGGGGATAAATTGATCCGTTTAGAATACTAACGTGATAATCTGTGCTGACTGCACCTTTTGTGTTAAAATGCAGTTGGGTTTATTCCATTCTGCTGTCATAATGCACAATAAATATAAATTGTGAAATTGTCTGAGGGAACATATCCTGTAGAAATGTTTACTATGTGGCAGTGCAGCGCTTTGTGCTGCTGGAGACAGCGACACACAGTGACCTTCTGCCAGAGGACTGGTGATGTTGGATGCAAGCTTTTTTTTTTTTTTCCTTTTCCTGACAGATTTCTTTTTCTGCCCTCTATTCTGTAATTTTGTGCCTCAAATAGAGTTCCCCTGTAGAGAGTGTTGCAAAGTCGGTGAACGGTGCAATTTTGGCTGCCAAACACAGGTTTGCACCTCCACCTTCTCCAACCACATTTTAGCACAGAGTGATGTGCTGTGTTATTTCTGTCAGCCTCGCTCGCAACTTTGCTGCCGGTGCACCGGCAGTTTGTCAAAACTTTTGGATACAAAATTATCAACAGTCTATCATTTTCACCTCTCTCCTTCCTTTGATGAACGATAAAAGGGCTGTCAGTCTCTTTGAAAAGTACCAACCATGGTAAATATGGGGCAATAAATGTCACTTCTGTTCACTGTTATTTCAGGAATTTAGCAGACGCAAGTGCTATTTTCTTTGGCACCCAGCAAATATGACACTTGATTTAAAAAAAAAACAACAAAAAAAAACAACTCAACAAGAACCAAGTAACATTATCTTGTTCCATTTGATTACATGACATGTTGACATGTGCATTTTTGCAACGCAGCGTCTGACAGTAGTTGCCTTTTCTTCCTCCAGGCATCATCTCGGTAAACAGCCGCCGGACCCCTTTCACAGCTAGCGGGGAGAATGAGATCCTGGACCTGGAGGGGGACCTTTATCTGGGGGGTCTGCCCGACAACCGGGTGGGTTTGGTGCTGCCCACCGAGCTCTGGACCGCTATGCTTAACTACGGCTACGTGGGCTGCGTCCGGGATCTGTTCATCGACGGACGCAGCAAGGACATCCGACAGATCGCTCAGTCGCAGAACATGACCGGCATCAAGTCCTCGTGTAGTAAGGTGACGGGGAAGCAGTGCGACAGCAACCCCTGCAAGAACAACGGGGCGTGTAAGGAGGGGTGGAACCGCTTCGTCTGCGACTGCACCGGGACCGGCTTCTGGGATAGCACCTGTGAGAGAGGTGAGACTCCTTTCTGGTCCCTCTCTGTGTCCTTCATGTCTTTTTGTCTTGAAGTGATTGTGTTGAAATGTTATTAGGTTTGCCAGAAGGTTTATGGATTTGTTAGTGAAAGGCAGAGCAGCTCTCCTTTTACATGCTGAAAGCTTTTATATCAGTCAGCTTATGGAATAGTGTTAATTTTAGACAATATCTTAGTGTGCTTTACAAGATGCAAAATGTCGACAATGAAGTAGTTTTGCGGAGTTGAAATATCTTCTCTTCCCTCCTAAATATGGTTGCAAAGTGGCAGTGATGAAGCTGCTGCCGACTAATAATAGCTTTTCTAAAGCAACGGACAGTTCTCTGTTTCAGCAGACAGCCAGAAGTGTGACTTGGGACACTTCCCTCACATTATTTATGGAAGCTTTGCTGAAAGATTTAATAGGATTTCACTTTTGTGCCAAGTGGCTTTAGAAACCCTTTTTTTTTTTTTGCTGGTGAAGGTTCTGCAGAGAAATTGAACTTCTCCCAGCTGATGAAATGGGCTCTCCTTGTTTGAGTTTTAAGAGCTTGGGTGCATAAAGTTTTTATGAGACGGCGAAGATAGGGATGCTCCGAGCTGTGGGAGAGTACGTTATCAGACTGTTATTTACATTGTTTCTCGACTTCTTCGCTATTTTACAGAGATGTTTGGGGTTCGGGCGAGGGCTGCAAGTACTTTCCTAAGAACATGAGGTCTGGAAAGAATTGTACTTATTTGAGGGATAATGAGCATCTGAAGAGCAGGTTGTTACTGTGAAGGATAACTATAGGAGGTGGGATGAGTATCTGTGATTAACAAAGCCAATTTAGGATACCAACATGTAAGGATTATTGTTTGGAGAATACATTCAGGTGGAGACTGAAACATTTTCTTACTGTGTTGTCGATACTGTAACTTAAAATCAGAGCAACCCAAGGACCGGGTATCAAACTTTGATGCTTAAATAGCACTTCCAAATTGGTTGGGTAGTATCTATTGTCGAAAAATGCCTTGTCATTCAGTACCAAATTTACATACCTACATCCACACTAACACGTTTTCATTTTAAAACGCATAACTTTGATACGTTTAAGCAGGAGAAAACATCCTCAGTGTCACAGAGCCACAGCAATCAACATATGAAACTTATACTTAGTCGGCCTGGCCACTTCGGCAAAATCGCTCAATTTCATTTTTCAACTTAGGTAAGTAAATCTTCCATCAGGACACCTGATATCACCGACTGAAACAAGTAATGTTTGCCCAAAACCCTGTCGGAGTTTTGAAGTCTTCTCTGCGAGCTGCTGGCTGGCTAGCATGTACTGACAGCAAGTGAGACTTTCAGGGAATATCACAAAGTTGAATGTGAGGCGTTTAGGCTACATTTGCTAATTGTAGCTACAAAAAAACAACCTTTGTTACACTCTATAACATGCATGAAAAGTTAAGCATTGTAGCATGATGTAATTTTCTTCTCCCATATTCTCCATATCTCCAAATTACTTTGCACATTAATTTGATAAAATCGGTACCAAAAAAGAAATTGTTCAGGAACTGTTATCGAGGTCAATGTATCAGTACTTGTACTGAAGGTTTTTGCGCCATACCAAGCCCTAGAGAAACCTGCCGCGATAGTTTGGTAAGAAATCATAAAGTCGCCTTTCTTAGAAGAAGGTGAAATTCAGAGAGCATAGAGACACAGTTTTCAGACTGCGCAGTCGTAAATAATTTCTACAAAAGTTAATTTTACATTGCAATGATCTAGATATCGCCACTGTGAAAGAGTTTAACTTCCAGTGGGAGCCGAGCTCGAGAGCTGCCTCTGTGTGATTGAGTTAACCTTGTTTTAGCCTGACCGCTGGGCCTATTTTAGCGTGCGTTCCCATGATGTTGCATCGGTACAAAAGGCAGCTGTGAAGGCGGCGGTGTACCGGCTAAGACACATTCAACCAGAGCCAGTGTTCTTTATTGACCTTCCACCCACAGGAAGTTGCATGTCCCTGACGCTCTGTGCCCTCACATCATTTTTTTTTTTTTTCTCCTGTCATGCTCTGCTTCTTCCCACACATCGGCCTCTGAATGGTCATATCTCTGCATTCAGCGAGTGCTGTTGCCGCTGAGTGATAACCCATCGGGATGCGAGGCCTGCCCTCAAATTCTGGAGTTGGTGAACAAAGCTTTAGTCTGTTCAGCACTTGATTTTCACTTTGCACAGCGAGGCTTGAGGTGTGATGAAATGTGCTGATGTTGCTACCGCTGTCATGTCTGCATACACCTTGGGACTTGACTGTCTGGGTTCAAATGCTCCAATAATACAAATCCGTTCTAGTATGTTGCTGCAAATTGAGGTACTGTTGGAAAATTATTCCAACTCTTAAATGCTGTGGTCGATAAACAATAAATTGATGAACAAAAAAAGAATCTTTAACAATCATTTTAAAGGGATACTTCACCTGTTTTACACTTTAAAGTCAGCTTTCACGTCACACAGAGTACTGAATACCTTATACACTTAAAAACCGAATTGTACAATGAAAAACAAGTGTTTTGTGGCTCTGGAAGAGATTTCCAACGTTGGAACCCTGATGATGTCATCCGGTTTATGTTGGCTTAGATTTGGAGAATTCTGAAGTTTTGGCAAAAAAAAAAATCTGTGTTACACCCTGCAGCTGTAGGAAACAGGAGTTTGAAAGAGGTGGGCGTAACCAGGCATCAAGGGTCTCGTGAAAACACGTTTTGTTGCATAATTGGAAATGTGTGAGCCCATATTTTGGGGGATTGCCACATACGAGCTAAAAATCAGGAATTATTGGCCTCTACTCCTTTTTCTTTTTATAATCAAACACTTGTGATTCGTGATGTCACATTGCCAGAAATTTAGTAGCTGTTACCAATACCATAAAATAATAAAATATTCCCGCTACCAAATTTGATACCAGAAATAGTCAAACAAATATATTACAACATAAACAAATTGCCGCACACATGTGCACAATGTTATATTTTGACAGACTGAAGTTATGAGCAGCACCTGGCTCATTTAATGAGCTCCCACTATATTAGCCTAGTTAGTTCAAAAGTTCAAATCATGAGAATAATTAGTTGCAGTCCAATATTTACTGTAAATTACAGTTTGCAGTCCTAAAAGGGAAGTTTTCTTCAGATTTAAATAGGATTTCAGCATAAACTGTGGTCATATCATATGAAGAGACATTTCACCAAAGACATTTTATTCAACTAGACATCTTTTTGACAACGTCATTTGGACCGTCTGTTATCTGCTGTATTGCCTTTTTCTACATTTACAAGGTCTGGTTATTAGTGGTAACAGCGTGGATGGAGCTGCCTAGATGTTGTTTCGCCCCAGCAACTTCCTCCAGCTCCCACTTGGCCTCCCCCTGCCAAAGTGTTCCTGTCTGTTCTGTGGTGTGGCCTGAACAGCTTGCTCCAACTCAGCCAGAGCTCCTGTTAGTGCTGAAGCCCTCTGCGTTCGCTGCTCCTTTCCTCAAATAGAGCGAGGCCAGCCACCCTGTCGAACAATCTCATCTCGGGCTGCTTGTGTCAGTGATCAGATTTTTTCGGTCACTACCCAAAGCTGGCGAGCGCAGGTAAAGGGTTGGAAAGAAGACTGTGCAATAAATTGAGCTTTGATTTGTAGCCACCAGAGTGAAGACAGCTCTCAGTACCGTTCCTTAAAGGCGGGTGGCTTCACAGTTGTGGATGAATTTGTTGGTCCTGTGAACAGCTCATTGAAAAAAAATGCTTCAAACAGTTTTCTCATGTATACCAGCATGTCTTTGGTATGTCATAGAAATATAGATAAAAAAATAAATGACTGCTTTTTCTACAAAGATTATTATAAACAGATTAACAGCTTTGTTGGTTCCTCTAGGAAACAAATTGAAATAAGTGGGTTATAGAGATATTTCAGACAAACAGTTTACTTTAATTAGTATGACACATATTCAGTCTTGTAATCAGTCTTTCTGCCTATTTAATGTTTTCGCTCTGCTGTTCGATACCATTGGTGCAACACACTGAACATGGACCAGAGAAAACAAAGCAGAGAGTTGTCTGAGAAGGTCAGAAAGAAAATTGTAGACAAGCACGCGAACAGTAAAACCATCTCCAAGCAGCCTGATGTTCCTGGTACTACACCTGCAAATATTAAGAACAAGGTTAAGGTCCATGGGACTGTAGTCAAACTGCCCCAATGCGTCCAGAAGAGGAAAATGGACCCCAGATTGAACAGAATGATGGTGGTAATGGTAGACAACAAGCCAAAGGAATCCTCCAAGAAGATTGGTCCTTGAAACGAACAATGACTCAAAACAAACAGCTAAAAATCACCTCAGGATGGCTAAAAAAAACAAACTTTGGACTATTCTGAACTGGTTTTCTATGAGTCCTGATCTGAATCCAAAGATTTTTTTGGAAAGTGTTGACATGTGGTCTTGAAAAAGCAAACCGCAGACCTGGGACAGCTGAAGCAGTTTGCTCTGGAAGAGTGGACCAAACACTGGGTTACAGTCATGTCCATTTTACATTTGTTTTATTATTTAAGATATCATGTTGGATCAAAAATCAAAAGTAAAGTCTGAATTTGTTTTAAATATGGAATAAACAATAATGGAAGCTGATTACTTTTGGCAATTTCAAATTATTTGAAAGAATTTTCTTCTTTTTTTTTTTTCATGCAAGGTTACCAACATATTTTGTCCACGACAGTATTTCTCCAAATTCCACCTCTGTACTCACCAATTAAACTCTTTTTATTTGGCCTCGTCCTGACTTTGACCCTCACATGCGAGGACACAGTCTGATAAAAGCATCATCATCACAACATCATCTGCAAATAGCACCAGGTCTGGATGCTGGCGAACTAAATTTACAAATTAGTCAGATCTCATTAGTGCTTGTATTCTCTCATGAATACTCACATTATAGTTCACCGTAGAATATATCTGAAGCTAATTATTGTCTGCTTAGAAGATGGTAGCCGTTGAGATGAAGAGATCTCTTTGATTTGAAAGGTTGAGCTTGAAACGATACTTGCTCTCTTTTTTTTTTTCTTATTTTTGCAAAATGAATGTAACACTTTGGAACGAATGGGATTGTATTAGTCATAGAGGAGTTTATTTTCCTTCTCCGCCATGCTTTTAAGCAGACTCTGGAGCTCCCTGCTGACAGTATCAAACAACCACTGAGATGTATTCACACATGACACTTGCTATTGATCTCACGCACGCTATACGGTACAACAGGGAATTTTGCTGGTATGATGAGACAAGGGGTGAAATGATAGAGATCAGGGCTCTCCCAGGGAGTGTAACAAAGGTTAGACATTTACACCACAATGTTTGGCCTTTTGCTGCTGACTTTTTGCTGGAATAATAAGCTCTTTTGTCTGTCTTTGTTCAAAACTGTTTGTCGAGATCAGCCCTACACTTTTTTTGAGATATCATTTAATCCAAATGAATGTACTTGCATTGCATGTATTTGTCACACTGCATTGATTAAGTCCTACAGTCAAGAGACCGCTTATATTACTTAAGACAACTATATATACATCTATATGTTTATCCAATAATGATGGACATACTGCGGCTCTGACCACTACTACTATTATACTGCGAATGATACTCCCACAGCAGATGCTCTATGTACTATAATTGTTTAGGTTTTCGAGAGCTCGTACAGACATTAAGACGAGTGTGGCAGCCTATTGTAGGCAGCACTGGAGGAGCGTTTTGTTGATGTGTCTATTCAGTAACCCTAAGCCTTGCAGCTATACCAGCCACAGGCGACACCATACAGTTTACTTACTTTACTGACTTGTTTTTCTTTTCTCGTGGCTCTTATCAATCGAGCTGTGCGGTGGAAGCCCAGCTAATGTCCTCTGGTTCAGCAGCTGAAGACTCACAGCTCCAAGTTTCAGTTGATTTAAGGCTCAGAAATAAACATAGACAGACAAAAAAGCCTTCATAAAGGTTATTTATATGATATGTTAGATTAAATTGATTCGCTACCCTTTTCCCTGATAAAGTTACTGCATTATGAGTTTTAAATTACTAGCCCTCCAGCGTTTGATAGAAACCCTTCATTTCTTGACTGGGCTTCTATTGTGAAACATTTGGCTATGTTCAGACATACTGAACATTCTTGAAAGTCTGAACTGCAAAGAAACACAAATGTGATTTTTGCAACCCGGATCCAAACCGCATTTGGAGGTGGTTTGAAATGCGATTCCAATCGGATTTTTACAGATGGGTCTCAATCTGGATGCTCTGTTGGCTCAGATTGGATGTCTTGCGTCACTTGCGGTGCTAAACACAGTGATAACGTAGAAGCTGAGTGAACAGAATCTATGCAAACACTGAGAGCTATCAGAAAGTGTTGATTTTCACGCTGTGGAGGACAATGACAACAGTCCACGGACAGAAACCGAAAAAAACGGTCTGATTCGCCTGCTGTCTGAACAAAGCCTTTGTAGGAACGTGTTGAAACTGAAATCAGACAATACCGCTATATCTTAGTAAATTCAGAACAACAGTAGATTACAGAATTTTTATTTGTTGATTTTCTTTCCTCTGCCACCATGAAAATGACAGTAATCTCACAAAGTTTTTAGCCAACGATAACCCCTGCACTAATTAAATAACACCAATAAATATATTTGACCTCTTGTGGCATATGCTAGCAGTTAAACTATAAATACTACAGTCAGTTTTGATTATAGACCTTAATACTTATACTCACTGTTATGTAGCATTATTATAGTGTTAGAGCTATTTTGTTCTGGTATATAAAGTACCCAATTTAGACACTCTACTGTACATTGCTCTGCTTTTATTTTTCTACAGTACAAAGGGTGGAAGTGCAGAACCTCCTCCTCATGTGGCACCATTGGTTTTTCTGACTATAGAAAACCTCGGTCCCATGGAAGTAGTTTCAGCACATTTTTCACCGATGATATTTTTGGACTTCAAATAATGGAATCATCAGAAATGAAAGTCTCAAGATGATTTCATCATATTTGTATTGAACAGAGCACATGGCACTGTGTAATTCCTTCTCTTCCTCTGGGACCTAAAAAGCTGGCAATTTTCTTGCTCTGTTTACCAGAACGAAAATGCAAGCTGACAGATATTTTAGACTGTTTGAGGAGATCAAAGATCGTACCAGGCGACAACTATACAGACAACACTACTGCTGTCTGCTCTCTGTTTTCTACCTGTTATCGGTGCCAGCTTCAGTATACACATGATTTCTGTCTCTTTTTTTTTTCTTTCTGTTTTTCTTTGTTCTCTTTTTTTTGCTGTCTTGAAGTTCTTCTCTTTCACTATCTACAGCAGGGGTGTCAAACATACGGTCCGCGGGCCGGATCCGGCCCGCCAGGGTGTCCAGCTCGGCCCGCCGGATGACTTTGCTAAGTGTGAAAATTACAGAAAGACATTTATTTCATTTCTATGAGAATATGGAGGTTTACGAGTACAAACGTTTTGTAATTGTTTTTAATTGATCCAGTAATTGCTTCAAAAACAGCGTATATGCGATGTCTGCTCCGGAGGCAGCAGCGCTCGCTGCCCACTTTGTGACGGGTTTGATGTCAAACGCGTCACAAAGCGAGGGAATCTGCAGAGGAGAGCCCAGGCAGATAAACAGTGGGCTGATGTCTGAGTTTTTGGTCTTTATGTTTCTAGTTTATTGTAGAAAGACCTTAAAATAGGGTTTATCATCCAAAAACCTTCACCAATGATTTGAACATAGAGAAATATTGTCGTTATGTCTGCGTTATTATGCTATGATTTTACTGGTCTGGCCCACTTGAGATCAAAGTGGGCAGTATGTGGCCCCTTAACTAAAATGAGTTTGACACCCCTGATCTACAGTATATCTGCCTTTATATTCCTCCCCCCCTTCTCTCTCTCTCTCTCTCTCACACACACACACACACACACACGCGCACACACACACGCACACACAAGCCCCACTGTTTGGCACGTCTTCTTTAACCCCACCCATGAGACATGACAGCACCTGTGATCAGAGGTCTGCCTCGGTACCCCACAAACAGATGTAGTGTCAGCATGTGAGCCAGCCAGTGTGTGTGTGTGTGTGTGTGTGTGTGTGTGTGTGTGTGTGTGTGTGTGTGTGCGCGTGTGTGTGTGTGCGCGTGTGTGTGCGCGTGTGTGTGCGTACTCTGCATATGTGCACCCACTGAATCTGATGTATAAAAAGCAATGAATATCATCACTCTCGGGGTCTGTGTGACCATATGTGTCTGTGTCCTCACCCTGTATACGTTTCCATCCGTTCACATCATTAATAATACCTTTATTTTTTTGTATTTATTTTTTTATGGCCGCCAGTGCTCGTGTGTGTTTTCCCCACCAGCCAGGCAGTGCTAATGCCCCCTCGTAGCTGCGTTATACCGGGGCTCTGGCCCTGACAGACCCCTCTCGTCGGGGTTGTGACCGCGAGCGTTTCCCTGCCAAAAACCCGTCTGCCTGTGATCTGAATTCAAATGGGGTGGCTTGGCTCAGCGCAGCCCCGACAGAGACACATGGCGAAGAGAAAAAAGAAGCTGTTTGCTTAAAATACAACACTGAGAAAGGGAAAATTGTTGCTGTGCAGTGTCTGAATGAGGACATTATGATTCCTGTACTTTGTTAAACTGTTTTTATTGTCTTGCTAAGCCAGATTTAATCATTTGCTAAACTATGAAAAGGTTATTTTCGTAACCTTGCTCCATCTGCGCGGGAAATGTCTCATTGTATTGAATTAGATACGCTGGTTTTAGTTTGGTGTGGCTGAAAAATGATTTTCTTCACGAATAGCCTGCAGTCAGATCCACAGAAAGCAAAGAGAACGGAAATCATTAGCCTCTTGTAATGATAATGTTTCAAGGTGGGCTTTGTCCTCTCTCTTGTCTTTGGGAGACACCTCAAGGCTTTATTTCTTTTTGATTGTTACATTCCATTACATGAAAAGGTTGCCCAAATGTTATTCCCCATCAGGAAAACCCCAGTACAACGCATTATTCAGGTCGTATTTGAGCCTAACTTGTAAGAGGTGACATTAATTCAGGACTACAGGGAGGTATGTGTGATGTCTTGAAAACACCGTCTTAGGCCTCGTTTCTGCGAGCTCGTCAGTCATTCAGTGAGTGAAGCTCGGTGTTTGTGTGCGGGTGTATTTGTGTGGGAGCTTTTAGGGAGCCTGGGTGTTGCTGACAGTTGTGTGTTGCAGAGTGCTGTGTAGCTGATAAAGTAGCCCAGTTAATCAGGTAAATAGGCCTGTAATGAAGTGTGTTTGTCTGACGGTGTGTCAGCGCAACGCCGAGTGATCCCACTGAGACTCTCCTCTTTCTGTCTTCCTGCCGCATCTACACACACCACACACGGATACACAATCAAACTGGGTTGGGAAGCCACAAACACACGCACGCACACACACACACACACACGCACACACACACATACACCAATCCACTGGAGACAGATTGGATTTTGTCTAATGCATATTGCATTTTCCCTGACAAGATGCCACCGCCCACGTACAGTAAGTGCCTGTGTTTTCCCTACTGTTAGTGGAGAGGAGTCGTGATGGCTTCGGGGCTGAGCTGATGGCTGGAAGTGTGTCCACCGCAGATCAGTGATGGCATCACTCGTTAAAGCGCCGGCTTCCTCTTTCATAATGTTGTCACCGGAGGCGACGCGCTGCTGAAAGATAGCACGTTGTTTCATTCCTTCAATTCAAATCTCCTTCATTTGAAGTCCCATCGAAACGAATGATTGATTACAGGAACTTTGGCTGAAATTGGTCGAGCTCCTCGTGCTAGCATTTAGATAAGTCATTACATCTCTGCCGAAACCTACACGCGTCTTAATCGCATCAATCACATCGGTTCTCGCAAAGACACAAACATCAGAACACACACACTGTGCAATTACCTGCTCACCTCACTCAACGGTCATTCATGGTGGCAGACAAATAATAGGTTGCCACATGGATTTTACAGCTTAATCACAGGTAGTAATTGCATAAGAGAGACTGGGTGACATTGATGTTCACCACCTTGCTCTATGAAATATTGTTGCCTGGCAATGATTCCTTCACGTTTTGCTTATGCTTGAAAATTGCACAACTAAAGACAAAAGAAGAAAAAAAAAATCATAAAGTTGAAGTTAACCTCAGCAGTGGCTCCCCCGCCATTGTCTAGGGAGAGCGGGCCGCCCCGCCATCGGGACCTCCTGCCCCCCCCCCCCCCCCCTCCGAAAGAAACTAAATACGAACATACTTATAGAACTGCAATTACGTGCAGTAACTACTATTTATTTTCTTATTCCTGTGCACTCATTTCATTTCAGCGCAGTGAGAGTTGCTTGTCCATTGTTCTGTCACTGAAAGTCACGCTAACGTAAGGATAAAGATTAAAAAAACAACAACAATAAAAGCCAACAATTAAGCTATTAATGGTCAAACCTTGACCTGAAACTGCAGAAAACTAGATCAGAATATCTGCATTTTTAAAACGCACCCTACCTGAAGCTACAGAAAGTAGTAAGGATGCTAACGGCTAATGCTATCGAGTGAAGGGGAAGTTCGGGTGACGACCCGTCCCGCCCTCCCAAGGCTGTCTGCATAGTTGGGGAAACGCTGCTCAGGATGATGATGCCACAGTGTCAAAGTAAAAGCACTTTACCATCACAACAAGTTACAAATAGCCCTTCATCTCACCTTCACGTTCATCGTCGCTTAACTCTTAATCTGACTGCAATAAATACTACCCATTGTGTCCTTCACAATAATTAGTCAGGTCTTCAGATGTTTGGGAAGTACGGGGACATTATGGCACTAAGGGCAAAAAATACGGTTCCAAAAGGTTGGGATGTCCCTGTGCACCAACTCTTAATTTGATAAGATGTTCATAATTTGAAAAAGAAAGTCTTTCCCAAACCCATTTGTATTCAGATGAGCTTGGCTCCTCACGTATGCTAAATGCCAGTTCCAACACGGTTAGACTGGCATAATTTAAATGCTTGTTCTAAATGCCTTTTTCCAACCACAGAGGGAGAAAAAAAAAACTTGATCTGTCTGAAAGTCTCCCTCAATCCTCGAGCCCGATAATAATTGTGAGGCTGCCTTTGTGCAAATTATTTCCTCTGGTCAGGTGCCATTTACTGACACATACGATTTTGATTCTATACGTCAAACCAGACTTGCGCACTGTGCTGTATTTTGCTTCTCACGCAGTAAAATAAATCCACTTATAAAAAGCTAAATCATCATATTATTGAGGATATGTAAAAAATATGAGAAGACAGGTTTTCAGTGTGTATTTTACGCTGCTCACTCTGTACACTATGTAGCTGCAATTAGAGTTATCTTGAAATTTGGAGTAATTACAAATTATCGAGCATAACTTGCTGTATGTAAATTGGCCATGACAGGTATGTTTAAACTGTAAAATGTTTAAATTGAATGCACAGAGAACCAGAAAATAGTTTGATGTTTGACAGAAATTATTAGCATGCTAGTTTTTTTTTTTATGCTCATTTCCAACATACTATAATATAACATTAAAAGTCTTGTTAAGAAATCCAGGGTTTCTGCCTAAAAGCTAGAGGGCTTTTAATTTCAAATGGATACGGGAAGTGTTCCTCTTGTATTAAAGCATTTTGCAGTAACTTAAAGAGGGCAAATGGAAACAGATCAAAATGAGGCTTCAGGCTGACTTCGTGAATTAATCAACATGCCCTATAGGTCAAGATGACAACTTTGCACACTTTATTTGTTGTTATTGGCTCTTGTGCAGGATGCTTTATGTGTGTATAAGGAATTTTATAACTAGATCTTCTAACCTTTGAAAAATGTAAATGAAAGTCAACCTGATTAAGAGAACTTTAAACATGTTATTTCCTCACTTCGAGAAATAAAGTGTCAGAGTGTCATCCTGTGCGCACCGACAGCTCAACACTTATGTTCGTGTCAAATTAAGTGACAAGTGTATGCAACAGAATTGCACATTGGGTATGTGACTGTTTTTAGCTTATTAACATTATTCAAAGGCTGTCAATCATTTTAACAGTGTGATATTTAACATAAATTATGGCTGGAGGAGTTTATCCTTGCAAATGTCTTTGTTTGGGTCATGTTTTTGTCTGGCATTTTTCTTTTGTGCCTCATTTAAAAAATGTGCTTCAATTAACCTGAACTGAAACATCTCACATCAAACACATATCAGCCATGTGGGTTGGACCCGACCAAGCATATAAATCACGGTGCGATAATGCTGGAGAGCTTTTATGATTGTAAAAAGGAAGAATTGGAGAATGTTTGTTGCTTTATCTCCAAGGTCACATTTCTGATTGGCAGTATGAGTCCATGAGGGCGATATAAAGCTGCCGTCTAGCGTGTGGCAATTTGGTTTGAATAAAAGAACATCACTTCAAGGTTGATAACTGTGCAGCTGTCTAGTACGCACAGAAAAGTGACTCACCTTTCAGCAGCTTTTCTTTTTTCTTTCAGCTTAGCTATGGCATTTGGAGAAAACCATTATCGTGTAGTGAGATAGGATGAAATATACAACTGGAGCCTTCCAGATACTTCTAAAGTAGATATCCACCCAGAGAAGGAAGGGCGAGGAAGCCTTTAGAAGCTGAGGAATCATTATTAGGCATTCTGTGCCGCCCTCAGCTTCGTCACTTGAAGTGAAAATAGTTTCATCTTCCTCTTTGCCCACGAACAGAAAGCTGGAAGTTTAGAAAACACCTGACTTTTGTGTTTGTGTTTCTCTCTTTTAAGAAAAAATAGTAGTAAAAAAAACATAAATCCACCACACATCTGTGACCCCTCCCATCCCCTGCTGCTGTACTGTAACTCCCTTTCACCTTCATCTCTCCCTCGCCTTTTCACCAGCCCCACTTCTCGCCATGAACGGGTGATAAGCACCTTTGCTGGGACATTTATCTCAGCAGACAGAGAAAATGACACTTCAAGGTCTGCCCTGACTAACAGGCCAGCCATTACATACTTACACAGGACAAAAGAGGGAGAAAAGGGAGGGGGGAAGGGTGTAAAATGGAGGATGGCAAAAACAAGGAGGAAAGAGAAGGAGGTTGGCGATACAAAACGGGGGGTTGGGGTGGAGTGAGATACGACAAGTGAACAGTGGAGACAGATGAGAGTGAAGAGCTCGGCTGGAGAATAATGGCTGAGCAGTCAGCCTTGTAAAACAGGACGTCGGACTTCATACACACAGATTTACCGCCCTGTAATTGACATTATTGGAGAGACATTTCGATTTTTAGTAGATGAATAGATTTAATAGACTTGGTTGGACTTTATTTCCTAGACTTTTTTTTTTTTTTTTTTGCTTTGAAATTTATAGTGTGAGATTTTGATTCCCATAAAGGCTCACTGGATCTGGATGTACTAACTGACTCACTTCATTTAGCACATGATGCTTCGGTGGTGCACTGCAGGTGGTAGATTTGAAGCAGCGGCAGCACCCGCAGTTCACCACTCCATCCAATATCACTACATCATACTTACTTAAGAGCGGTAATGATACTAAATGTTTAGGTGTGTTAGTGACCACGGATACTCCATATTTTATCCATGTGATAAATCACCTGTCACACTTCCTCCACCCAGGATATATTTGTTTCTCCGCTAGCGTGTAACTAACAAGCATACAGGGTGACTGACATCCCTATACGTCTCCAAAAAGAAATACATAAGAATACATCGCTATATCAACATGAAGGATGAATGAAGTATATTTCCTCGTGGTGAAAAAATAAACAATATACTTTTAAGTCCTTATGTGTTGAAAGGTGTCAGCAGTCAGTGTGACACCAGAAGCTGTTTGACTCGATTTAGAATAGATGTGTCAAGGTGCTCTGACACGGCGCTTGAATTTTTTACAGCCTGCTGGGCCTTTGAAAACCATAGGTGCCTGTCAACACATACCCATCTGATCCTTCTGTGGATTCTGTTTCAACGCCTGGAAATAAGTCACTCATTTTTCCAAGACTTTCCGCAATGTCAAAATGAAGCAATTAATGCATCCCGCTTGTTAAAAAAAAAAGTCTTTTTTTTTTTTTTTTACATGACTTAAATTTTGCTTCTTTTCATTTAGCTTTTTCTCCAACTGATGGGACGTCGCTGCACAAGTCGAACCGCTGAGATTTGTGTGCCTGTGTTTGGGCTGTTTTGGGAAGCATGCTAAATGAATCCTTTTTCATCTGAAGCTGAAACGTTCTCGTTTTGTGCTGGGTGTACAAAATGCTTGCGTTTCCCTTTTTTTATTATTCTTTTTTATTATTTAATATTTCCCAGTCTCAACAACGAGTTTCTATTCACTCCTCGTCTCGGCTTTCTTCAAATTTGTCTTTTAACACTTATCTGCTTCCCAATGTTGAATGATTGTTGAATGGAGCAGAATAATGGGTTTGGTATCTTCTGCATTATCAAGCGTGTCACGTGTGTTTTTTTTTCAAGCCGTGTTCTGTGGTTGAGCTATCGGCACAATACAGCGCTGAGACTTGGGAAAGGAATTTTTTTTCTTTCCGCTCACTATCCTCTAATTCTTCCCCCCGACATTTGCTGAAATGGTGGTTTTGCAGGGAGAGGGTCATGCTGAATGGATGTTAAATCTTGCGATCGCCAGCTGTGGGTAATTTCCCTGAACACATGCAGGAGAAGTGGAGTGAAATGTCCTCCCTTCTCCTCTCCTGCTGAGGAGATTTGAGTTGCCTGCCATTAAAGATGCTGTTTCCCGCCCGCAGCGCCAGAAGACAAGACTCGTGGCGAGCTGACAGTCGGCCTCCTGTGTTGAAACACTATGCCGGTGTAGTGACTGACGCAACTCAGATTCATACAGTGGCATGAAAACAAAAGGGAACGGGAGCGGGATGAGGTAGTAGATGAAGAGGGGGGTACAAACTGTTGATTGGATTGTAGAAAGTACCAGAGAGGCAGCGGCAGAGAGACAAGAGATTTGTTTGACAATGTTTACCCCGGAGAAGAACAGATCCTCCTGCACTTTAAAAATGATCTGTTCGTTTCAGTTTTTTCGCTGCTTGGTACGCCATGACTTTGCTCCCTAATCCCCATTTGTAATTAAATGTGTGCTTAGGAACTGCGCTGGGTTATGTAAACGCACACTCTCATAGTGACACACCATGCAGAATAGGAAGGATTGGGGGTAGGCGGAACCCCCCCCCCCCCTCCGTCCCCCCCTCCGTCCCCTGCCTGCTTTCAGTATCTTATGTCTCATTTCATTTGCTGCCTTTTTCTTTCCCTTTCTCGACAACACACGCGACTCTTCCTCGTCCTCTTGTGTGGTTTTCCCTCCCGCTCTCTCACACATGCAGAGAGAAGGAGAGAGAGAACACAGAGGAAATCAAGCCTTCAGTGTTCGGCCATCTGAGAAATTGACAAGTCTCCAAACCTCTGCTGGCAGCAGGGAGGATGATTCCCAGAGAGACCGACTGATTTGTAGGATAAAAAAGTAAAATAAATAATAAAAGTGTTCACCGTGCTCTTTTATGGGAGATAGAACTTCACCCTGAGGCTTATAGTGATATTTGAGATGCGTTTCATGAAATAGCATGAGTTAGCATTTTCTAATAGTGTCTCCTTTTAACAATAGACACAATTCTTTTGCAGAATATTATTCAAACAATGCATCTGGAATTTGTATGTCATCTACTTTCCCTTAAACTTAATGTAATACTTATTCAACTAACCTCATCTATTCATATTATGTCTGTTGCTTGTTCCTTATTTTTAGCGTTTTTTTTATTTCTTTGTCAACACTCAGAAATCTCATTTTCCTCTTCTTTTTTTTTTGACTCTGGTCTTATGACTCCACCTTTCTCATCTACACCTTGTTTCATCTCCTAACAAGTCAGATGAGAAGCTGGTGTCAGCAGCAGGCGGCTGTCTTTGACTTTGCTGCCCTCCAATGGTGCTGCGGTTCACTGTCTGGACCTGCAGGTGTGCATACTGCACATTTAACTCTCGGGTGAAGGTTTTCTTTGTAGTGACGAGGGTCGAAGAGGATAGTGACTGATTCTTTGGAAGTTCGGTATAGCTAAACGCACACCGGTGTCCACCTGCTGTGTCAGGATGAGTATTAGGCAACAGCTTTTCCCTCTGGAGAGCAATAAAGGTAGCTGCTGCACATTTAATTTGCAAACTCAGTGGTTTAAACACTGAACAGGAGGTACAGATTAGTTTACCAGAAGTGACTGACTTTTATAGCACTACAACATTTTCATTTGTTAAACATGTGGCTTACATGATTCAGAATTGTTCCGGTATAAGTCAAGCTTTTAAGGAAACCCACAGCATAACTATAGGCCTACACTGTGCCTCTTGTTAATCACACTCTTACCTGATATACGCATATTTATCAATTTTACAATGTAGGTTGTTTATGTAACTAACAGCTATAACTATAATTATTTTGACCTTTAAAATGTTTAAAAATGACAATTTCCTCAAGCCCAAGGTGCTGTCTCCAGTTGGCTTGTTTGTTTTCTGAACAGCTACCAACCTTAAAGATGTTCAGTTCACAGTAATATAAATAGTGGGAATACTCACAAGTGAGAACATGAAATTAGAATCCGTTAGAAGAAGATTACTTACAGTAAATGATATGGAATTGCCCTTTAGTTTTCTTTGCATCAACTAATCAACGAATCGTTTCAGCTCAAATTGATTTTTTTTTTTACAGTTACAGCCAACTCTGGCCTCACACCCTCACTCAACCACTGTTCCCTTGTCTGTTAATCTTGTAAAAACGTGTAAAATTGATCGTTGCTTCTTTCCTTATCCCACACATCCAGACTCACCAACATTAAGCACATTTACAGGACGTATCTTTGTCCACCGTGGCCCGATGCAACACAGCAGCACTCCCAGGCAAACCCATAAATCCAATGTACTTTATCAACAAATTCTCCCAGCAGAGGAACACAGAGCAGTTGCGGGAAACATGGTGCTGTTTTTACTAAGTTTATAGTGCGATTACAGGCTGGAACCGTAAAAGTCGGGAGGATAGGCCATCCTGTCCTTTTTGGGCTGATAACTCAAGTATTCTTCTATTACACCAGTTTTATATGCCTGTTCCTTAAAGGTACATTTCCATCCTTCAGTACTGTCCTAAAAAAGCACGTCTGTCCCCAAAATTACCCATTTGGCCTCAGTAAGTGTCTGATCAGAGCATGACCCTCCAAAGGAACCTCCCGGTTGGTATATTCTGGTTAAAAGAAGCTTCAAAAGTTAACTCTAACCCTGTACACAGCAGAGGTGACACCTTTTCCCCCCTCTCTGACAGTGGAACCCCGATTACACTTAGAAAACTATCAATAACAAGATAAATGTGGACCAGTGTGAGAAGGACTAGGATGGCAGGAGCTCAAGGCTTGAATACCAGGAAGAAGAAATTTGCGTGAATATGTGTTGAACAGATAAACTGCAGTTCAGATGTTTTGGACAGCATATATACAATGAATCCCAAAACAACAAACTAAAATAATGAAAATCTGTACAAAAAGAATCTGTTTAATATTCTTGGGTCCAGTTTTTGATTGTGAAAATAGTGGATCAATCGTTGGGGCCAAGGACGTGTTCGTTTAGGTATCTCTGGATGAAAATGGAGAAGTAAATCCGTCTTCTGAAGGAAATAGTCCCGACTATTCCTCCACCGGGACCTGTAGCTTGGCTCTACTCTTCAACAGATCTTCTCCTTGGCATTTGGACTTGTCGCAAAATCCACCGTTTACTAAAACCTGACCGCTGAACAGTTTGAATCCCTGAATCTTCAGACAGGACAGGAACAATTTTATTTAAACCTCCGTCTACAATTTCAGGCTACACTGAGTTGGGGCAGATCTGGGGCTTTCCATGCTTTGGATACAACAGTCTTTGTACACCATTTGTAAAGGTTAATGTAAGGTATCAAGGGTTTGCTCATTGTTGTCTATGTGTGTGTGTTTTTGGACACCAAGGCACCCTCGTGTCCGTGTGTGTGTGTGTAGCTACGTACTAAGCATGAATTGTACTTCCATTTCTCATCAAAAACAGTCATTAATCGTAACGTCAACATCCTTCAGGTCAAATATTACCGCTTGGCTTTTATTAATCCATCTTAAGCCACCAAACGGACTGTTCAGGAATGCCATTCCACGACTTGCTGTATATCACCGGTAGTTTTAAGCCAAAGACACCGTGGGAAGGATTCAGTCACGATGAAGCTCCTGACCTACAATACAGTATAGCACAGTATGGTGACTTTTATGGAATCGTACTTGAAATTTAATGTGCAGCAGCTTTTTCCCGACACAAGTGTTATCTGTCACATGTTGATAAAGCTCTGCAGATTTACCTCATCCCCGTGTAAAGCCTATTCAATATGTCTGATGCACAAAACCGCTTACTGTTTCATATTGACTCTACACTACCCCTTGTGATTTTTGATATCCTGATAGATTCATCACGGCCTGCTTAGGTTGAGCATGACGGAATATTTGATAATCCCCACGAGTGCACTGACCTCATCCTGAGTTTTGCTGTCTGAAGAGGTTGCCATTCTTTAAAGTGCTTAGCACATACTATTTCTTAAATCTGTGTTGAGACTCAGCATTGTATTTTACCTTTTTAGGATTTCTCTGCAAGTCACTGCGTGTCCATTACAAAGAAAAGTTAGAATAGCAGAGAGAAAAGGTGAATTGGCGATCAAGAAACCTCTGACTCATCATGAGCACGGACTGCACTTGTTAGTTAAGTTGTTCATTATTTTACTTGTATTTCATTAAAGCCTGGCACATTAATAATTTAACGATAGATCAAGTGACTGTGTAATTTGAGAGAGGTCCCTGTCAGTGATAAACAGAATTATCACCTGACTCTGTGAAGCTTTTTAGATTCTTTTGAAGTGAATTCATTTTTGGTCGCTTAGTAAATGAAATAAATGATCATTTACAACAGATAATTAAAAACAGCAGACACAAATGACAGCAGTCAAAAACTAATTTTATCATAGAAGGAAAGTTGTAGCATTTAGCCATAGCTTGATTGGCCTTTCTTATCTTACAACACAAAATCTACAAAATTCTGTCATTGTTCTGCCTGTTGGTTTGTTTTATATCCTGTTTTTTGTTTTTTTTTGTTTTTTTGTAGTCCCTCATCTGTGTCTTAGTTTACTTTACCTCTTTCCCTTGTGTGTGTTTCCTGTTTGTGTGATTGTGTGACCCGTCCGGATAGGTTTCAGCTGTCTCTCGTTGTCCTCCTCTTCCTGCTGTATTTAGTCTTCTCTTGGTGTTAGTTTTCCTATGTTTTTGGATTGCCGTGTCTCCTCCATGACTTTTTGGACCCCGCTTTTCTGGACTTTGGTATTTCCAGTTACCTGTTTTGTCAGCTTTTTTTTCCTGTTAGGAGTTTGTGGAAACCAAAACAAACGTATTAAATAATTGCAAATTTACAGGAAAACGAGTTTTAATTCAAACACGTGGTAAGACGCGACTCAAAATGAAAACTAATGTGCCTCTGTGTCTGCTGGATGTGAAGTGTGTGCTAACACGTTAGACTTACCAGCTTGACAAGGTTTGTCTTTTTCCGTCGTCATGGCAAAAAAACAAAAGTCAAATAAATTAAACTTAAGTAAGGTTTTCTTCCAAAGTACCATCCTGGGAACACAGTGCCGGGGGAAATGTACATTTCGACATTGAAATTACCATTAAAATGAATTAACGTCAACACAAGGTTACAGTAAGCAAACAGTGACATTGAGCTGTTCGATCAGCGCCCCTGTAAAAACCCCTCGATGATATTTTAAGGTAATTTTGTGCTTTGAGGGCGTACAAATATTGGCTCTCACACTGTCAGGCATACTTGGAGTAAATTTAAACAGGAGCTAGGATTAAAGTCCCAGTGCTTAAATTTTATGACTTATTGTAATAACACACTAAGAGCCTCATACTTCATCAGCCTTGAACCATTGTAATGTCTCTAACGTATTCACTGTTATATTAGATTTTCCCCCGTATTTAAAATGCATTGATGTCTTATTTAAGTGTTTTTCTATCGCACAGGGTTTGGATTTTTTTTTGGACTAGAGTATGCCGTGAAGAGCGCAGTGTAGTCTGTTGGGATATTTTTGGTGGGTTTGATGGTCTTGTGTTGCAGCAGCACATTGTTTGTGTGTCTGTGTGTGCGCGTGTGTCCCCAGAGTGAATCACATGGTGAGGATTACTGTGGAAAACGTCCACAGCCAAGAGCCTCTATGTTCAAGTTTTCCACTGCCTCAGTATGTATAGACATAGTACACAAACAGTGGAAGAGCATCACGCCCATAAACACGCAGTATGTGCACGCAAAAAGGAGACTCACTTAGTGTTTGTAAGATTTTTTTTATCAGTGTCCTTATTCTCGCTGTCAGGAGGAGGATATGATTCTTGAACGTTAAAGATTGAAGTGACAGCAGACTGTGTGTGTGTGTGTGGGGGGGGGGGGGTTGACAGGCATTCACAAGAAATACCACAATGACAGTCAAGGCTCTTGTTTGTTTATCGAAACAAAGACTTGTCACTCTGTTAAGGGAAAAAAAAAATTGATAATCCTACACAGTTACAGCCAAGGCAAGTAAATAATGGAAACACTGAGAGGGAAAATGGAGAGAAAGAAAACAGATTGAACAGGACTACTGTGTGTGTGTGTGTGTGTGTGTGTGTGTGTGTGTGTGTGTGTGTGTGTGTGTGCTGAAGAGATTTGACTAGCTTACTACCCCCTCTATACCCTGAATATTTGTGAAGCTTCTCACTTAATAGCTTTCCTCCTCCTCCATCTCCTGCTTCAGTTGGACTGCTAATTATGGAAAGTGCGGCACTTATTGGAAAACACACACATACACACCGCACACACAACCCCCCCGCACACACACGCGCACGCACACATGCACACAGACTGACAAGTAGCAGCTTAATTACCATCTGAAATGACATCCTCATTGCGGCTGATATCTCTCTTAAGAAATACCAAATTACAGAGAAGCACATTGTGTAGCTGCGACTGTGCCGCTGTGTTGTGTGTTTCGTAGATGTTGTGTATTCATACAAGTTTAAACACACACTGTGGCTGTATGGAGTGCAATCACCTGCTGTATCTTGCTGATGCGGGTTATTAGCTTTACATCGGGTATGAATGACTGTGATCACATAAGCAGGCTTCACTTCATGCGGAGCCTGGTGTTTAGGACTTTATAAATGTAAAGTGATGTTTGGTGCAGCTGCATTTGCTTCTTCACCGCTCAGGCATTCCTCTAGGAACTATGATTAAGCTTCGCACAATACCACGACTTTCTCTGAATTACTGTCATACCTAGAGAAAGTTAGTAAAATAACCTGATGGAATGTGAAAGACTTAATATGAGTTGAAAGGGGCAATTGGATTTCATACAATCTGAGTCCTGGTTCTGTAGTTTGAGCCATCGCTTTTCTTACAGCAATAGAATTGTAGGCACCGTGGTAGAGATCTGAGTTGCTGAGAATCAAGTTATACTAAATTATGTGAAAGAGAAAATACGACAAAACTAAAATGATTACTTATTCACTGTCTCTTAACATCCACCGACACCCTGGTTCAACTTTGACCTGCATTCACACCGTTTTACTGTTTAATGAGATATTATTATTGATATTTTAACCAGTCTTGCTTTTGTTTTTTCCTCCAATTTAAAGGGTTAAGGGTTTTACAAATGGTATTATTGCAGATAGCACTGCCCACCTCTCTGCCAACATAATAGCCTAAAGTTTCTGATTTGTTAAAACTACGCATTTTTACTCGCAGGCGAACACACACCATTTCCTGTAGCTGCTTCACAATAAAAGTCTCTTTCTGGTTGGTACATGGAAGGCTTTTTGGCCAGATTATGAAAATGGGCCACTACAACATGAATATCTGTTATTGAGTGAGTGCTAAAGCAACACCATTGGTCGTGTAACTTCTTTTGTCCCCTTCAAATGAACAGTCTTTATTTCAAATTAAAAGCCATCTGCTATTTCCTACATAGTCAGAACATATTTTGACCTGGTTTTGTACGATTGTACGATGACACAGCAGCTTTTGCATCGAGTACGCATGTACAAATGTGTGATGTTGGTGATAAGTACTATTGCTCAGATGTGTGTCCTTTAGTTGTTTAATACAAACGACATGCACAAGTGTGTCACTTTGATTTCTTCTTGCGCGAACAGGAAAATGTGCTCAGTACTGCAGAGCTGCAGGCGGGCCACTGGCATGAACTTAGAAAGGAGGTCACCGCTGACGGGAATAAAGAGCTGATGACCAACACAGCTACAGCTGCAGCTGGTGTATTTCTGTACCATGATGCTCCTCTTAACACTCTGATACTTGAGAGCAAAAATAGCATTTTTTTTTAAACATTAATTTAATGTTCACCACTAAGAAATTAATATTTTTGGTGGGCAAAAGCGAGACAGGATTGATTGTTGAATGTTTTCACTCTGATGCTTGGTGGTAATTATTATTTTATTAATGTTTATGGACTTGCATTATTATTTCAAAGTATTTGATAAGGGAGTAGAAAGAGAAGCGGTTCTGTTCTGTCAATCATTTCCCGTCGGTTGTCTTGGGAGTTTGAATTTAATGAGGTTTTCTCTTTTTCTTCTTGAACCTGTCCTCGGTGGTTCTAAATTAAGCAGGTGGACATCATCTAAATGAGCCCAGCCTTTCCTCGAGTTAAGTTTTCTGCCTCTCAAAGCAGCAAAAGACATGTACTGGGAATACAAATACACAGAACATCTGTCAACTCAAAAGTTCCCTCTACTTTCGAAGACAATGAAAATCCATTTAAATACAACACAGCCGAACACAGCTGAGATGGATCGATGCCAGTCGGGCACATTGGGGACTGTTTTTCCTCAGAAGGGGTGCTGTACGCCAAAGCAGAGCTCTGAAATGAGACATCATGTTTAAACAGCACACTGATGACTGTGGAGCAGTCGGCCATATTGGGAGGCTCAGTTTTACAGATTTGTGGATTGTTATCATGAACTTAGACAGCTCAATCAAATTTGTGCATGCAAAGAGTTTTTACAGCAAAGAACAGCAGAGGTGTTGAGCATTCTTTTTTCTTTTCTGATGGTAGTACTGTTGGTCCGTCTGCCAATCAGTCAGTCAGTCTACCATTTTGGTCCAGGCTGTACTGTCTCAGCGAGGTACATTGCCATGAAATGTTGTGATTATCTCTTGCATTAGCATTTTGCATAAGGGATAAGTATAGCCATTAGCATGGCTGGACACGCATATGCTGTTTTCACGATGACACACTTTGTGCAGTACAAGAATTTTGACAGGGGAGTGTTGTTTCACATTGTACACTGCATTGTACAGTGCATTCTGCACTGACCGGAAATAACCTCAGCTTTAGAATACATCACCCTACAGCTTAATGATCTTACCCAAATATTTACGTGTTTTTGTGCCCTCTATTTAACACACTGAATGAGCACACTGATTATTCTGTCCAGCAGCAGCAGTGAAAAACAAACACTTTTGTTTGGTGTTCAGCTGCAGCTTCTTCAGACATCTTAAATTGAAAATTCTTTACATCGGTGGCCCCGCCCCTTCCTCTACGTAGCCAAGATGGTGGCCGTTTAGGGTGGAAGGTGTCCAGCATTTCATACTTCTTTTTTGGACTGTTTTGAGTGCATCATCCTGATCCTTGTAGTGTACTGCATGTTTCTGTATTTAACTGTGAACGCACTTATGCACTCAAAATAGTGAGAGTTAGTACACAAGTACGACATTTGGAACACAACATTAGTGTTTTCTAATCTTACTTCCATGTATTTGGGAGGAGTGCCCATTACTTCTAGGATACTGTTTAGTACTCTCCACGTCTGGCACTGCTGTCTCAACAGGGCTGATTTTTTTTTTTACCACCTGTTGACTTCCAGTGGTTTATTTTTCCCAACTAGTGGCGCATAAAGGCCATAAAGAAACACATTCAATTCCAACATAAGTTTGTTTCACACCTTTAAAGTTTAGAGTCAGTAAGTAACTTATTTAAACCTAGAAATTAACTTCTGTTGCATTCAAGTTCTTGTCAAAAAGTTGACTTAGTGATGATTAGGCTTATCACCACCAAGTATATCTCCCTGTATTCAACTGTATCCAGGGTTTTTAAGTCTGGTGCTTGGTGATACAGGTCAGTGCATACAAGGCACGCTCTAGGGGCAGAACACGCCACCAGGGACGTATGCTGGCTGAACCAGATAACTTCCTTCCTGTTTAGCCCTATGATCATTGGAAAGGGGATTAAGTCATTCAGTTGCACGACTCTTCCAGCCTTTTTCAATTTTCATACCAAATGAATCAAATTTTGCCAGTGAAGGGTCATAATGCAAATCAATTTATCTACTGTTTTACAGCAATGGAGGAGGCTACAGCCAAAGGTTCTGCACTAAAGATCCCGATGTTAAATTGTCATAGCAACAAGCCTCTGAACAAATATTCAGAAATATTTTTACAGAGGGCGCTATGCTAATTCTGCTTAAACTCTCTCACAGTTTGTTTCAGAGGCCAGTGTTTACGTCCCTCCTTGTCTCTTGGAGTGTGCTTGGAGATTGACTCTCACCACGTTTTCTTTCTCCTTCTAGCGTGAACCTGGGACCTGACCTGGCTCACAGATCAATATGTGCCCCTGTCAGTTAGGAGCTCCCGTCTGTGGACGGACTGGTGTGCTCGTGCGGGTGGATGTGTGACCGCGGGTTTTTTTTTTTTTAAGTGTGTGCGCGAGAGTGAAGGAGACACAAAGAGGGAGGGAGGCCGTGCAGTTTAAAATTGACTAGAACAATGGTGAGCCAAGGTTTCATTATCCTCCAGGCTACAGTCGACAGCTTGTTCACAGAATGGATTTTACAACAGCCTTAAAAGCAACACAGACAAATGTGGGGCGTGTATAGCAGCGCCCAGCTCAGTGAGACGAATGGTTGAACAATTTCGCGCTGCTTACATATGAATTTTTCAACCTTTCACATGAATTTTGACACCCAAGTGAAGAAAAATCCAATATTCCTTATAAAGCAGTACCTTTTGCATGAGTGAAAGCTTTTCTGTACAAATTGACCTGGAAACGGCACCTCATCCTGTATCCAAACACGGTACGAGCCATGCCACAATTCATCGTTTACATGTACAACCCGCCTCGCCTGTGATGCTCCGAAACCTCTCACCTACATGCCTCAGCATTTCCCCAGAGGCGGTCCGAATGGTGGTGCATTTCTGAGGCCACAGGGCTATTTTTTTTTTCTTGTAAAAGCTGAGGTGTCAAAACAGGTATTTCATGGTTGGATACCCTTTTTAATATGCCCCCCCCCCCCTCAAGAGGCCTCCAGTCTGCTGACAGTCTTCCTCTTTCTTTGCCACACTTACTTTGGTTCTCTCTGCTGTTTTCAAACGCGAAAGAAAGGAAAAGAATATCATGCAAACCCCCTGCACGTTTGCACGTTAATAGAGTGTGGCCGTATTTGCATATCCTGCTCTGATTTTAACATTTACAAAACAAGATCTTAAAGTTAGAGCCAGGACACCCACTCACATCTACTGTATGAAGGGGAGTTGCCCGGAAGAGGAGGAAGGAGCATGATGATTTAATTTTCTGCACCCTGAGCAGCGTGTGTGTGGTGTGTGTGTGTGTGTGTGTGTGTGTGTGTGTGTGTGTGTGTGTGTGTGTGTGTGTGTGTGTGTGTGTGTGTGTGTGTGTGTGTGTGTGCGCGCGTGTGTGCCACAGCAGCTTGAGCTCCCAGACACTAGCTTGTCACTCGATGGATGATGAGTACAGCTGCAACTAGGCATGTGGGACGTGTGTGCGTGTTTCCCATTGACAAAATATAAGAGACATGCCAGCATTCATTCCTCCCATTTTTAAAGTGGTTTCACTTTTCTTCACTGAGCATCAGTGTATTTGCTTTCATAGCACACTCTTTCTTTTATCTTATCGGAAGCTCCAGTAGCATAAACAAAGCTGTCAGGAGGAGACGAAGTGGATGCAGTATATTGCCATATTTTGTGCTGCTGTGATGGTATCTCTTGTTTTTGCACATGCACAAATAGGAGTCTCTCCTTTCCCCCCTGTACTTTTTTGGTACAAAAAAACTTTGCATTAACTAAAACAAAATGTAATATTTATGCAAAGTCGCCGTCAACATTTGAACTTTTTTTTTTTTTTTTTTGCCTCTTTTTCCTTCTCACAGAGTCGTCCACTCTGTCTTATGACGGCAGCATGTACATGAAGGTGGTCATCCCGAACGTGATGCACACCGAGGCCGAGGACGTCTCCCTCCGCTTCATGTCTCAGCGGGCGTTCGGCTTGCTGATGGCCGCCACGTCCCGCGAGTCGGCGGACACGCTGCGTCTCGAGCTGGACAGCGGGAGGGTCAAACTGACGGTCAACTTAGGTATCGTATAAACCGTCACTGTTGGCTCGCCTCCCCTTAAGTTGCGGGGGAGGCCTTCTTGTTTCTATGTGTTTTCGTTCTTTTGTGTTTTCTTTTATTGGTCCAGACTTTATATCAAACCTAACACATACTAAACCAGTTTTGTAGTTTGTCTTTGTAGTTGCATGAATTGTTTTCGACTTGCCTGGACTGTAAGTTTTTTCTGCCTTGATGCTTAGATGTCTTTGTAGATTTTTATATCCATCAATCTAACACTTAACAAAGTTACCCACGCTCTGCAGCACATCTTCTGAACACATCATAGATCATTTTAGTCATGCTCATTATTGTGTCCAGATACATTTTTCCAAAGGAGGCATTTCACTTCTTGAATTATTCTAATAGATGGCACGCTCTGACACATGCATTAATTCAAATAGCACCATTTTAGATGATCTCCTGCCATCTATTTAGGACTGCAGGTCGACTTTTCTACATTTCAATGCTGCATTTTTATCATGTGGGTCCGTTGCTGTGGTCTTTTTATTTATTTTAATTTAAATTTTGTCCTCATGATAGCAGGTCCATGTTTCTCTCTGTCCATTAGTAACCCTTGGTCTAGCTGGCATCTCCCATGCCTTGTTCAAAGATGGCACTCACCCCTTCAAAGGCCCAGAGCCTGCGGCCCGTCTGGCAAACAGCCCGATGCCACAGCACCCAGCACGCCTGCAGATGGTTGCACGCGTGGTACATTTAAGTAGAGTGCAGGCCTTTATGCAAGTACACCTGGAATAAACACAATGCAGACAGAATGTGTATGGACACATACAAAACATCTCAATGTAACTCATTAATTATAGAAAGCAGTGCTCTCGGTTACCACAGCTGCTGAAAACATGGAACATCTATAGTCCATATTTCTTGCAATGTGGTGGTTTTCCAGTTTACCTTTCAAATCAGAAAGAACTTAAATTCATAATCTAGCTCATTGGGCCCATTGGATCCTCTGAGAGAGGGTCTGTAGGCTTCTGTACGGGTGTTGGTGCTGCGTGGCGCGAGGCTGTTTGCTCCCACTTTTCTGTCGCGGTTGACGGCACATGACCAGCCTGGTCACATGGATTTCAACCCGCACCTGACAAAACACAGCTTTCAGAACCTCAGATGTCGTTTTTAATAAGCGACGTGTAGCCTGTCAGTCTTTGAATATTTGATATAAAATCACTTGATTTCGCATTATGTAGTTGGCTACTAGTGAAATATTTTGGCTCCAGTTGCCGGGTTGGAAAATCGATGTGGCCATTGAATTGCAAGCGACCATTTTGAAATTTATCAATTGAGCATGTTGCCAAACTCCATGATGGGGTTTTTTTTGGACATAATAGAAGCTATGAGCAAACCTGTAAATGAAACTAAAGAAGTTAAGACAGCATAATCAGTACAGTAATATTGACCAGCATTGGTACAATATTATTGCATAAATTAATAGTGATTAAAAAGAACTGGACTGTAGATTTCCAGTATCACTATGGTGATATTGACCATCAGTAGCCGACTAGGCTAAAATGGCCGCCGGCGTCATGTGACCGTCCCCGGAAGGTGGCATTTTCTTGCTCTTGGATGTCTGCAGCTGTAACCTTGAAGGATGCGATTTCATCTGTCACTTATTCTCCCCTCCCCATCTAGACTGTGTCAGGATAAACTGTAACACCAGTAAGTCAACATTCTTCTTCTGCAGCCTTCTTCCTTCAGTCAATGTTTGATTGTAGCCTGTGTGCTAGATGTAAGGGCAGGAATGTGTGAATGCAGGGGACTGATAAGAGGATTTCTCAGATAAGAGAGGGAAAATGTAATAGCCAGAGATCAAAGTTATGCAAATCGGACTTAATGTACTCTATATATTTCAAATGGCCTATTTTTCAAATTAATTCAGGCAACTACTTCTAAATCTTTTCCTGTGTGCCTATAGCTACTCACTGAACACTTTCAGGCTCTATGGGCTATATTGTTTTCCCAATTACACTGGAATATATGGCAAGGTGTTTCACTTGCCTTGTTTTATTGTCTTCCTTTTTTTTTTTTTTTTTTTTTAACATGTACTGCAGTATATAGGTCTATAGTGTGATATACTGACTGTTAGAGGACATGCTCTTACTCACGAAAAGGACTCTTATTTTACATGATTGTTTAAGTGCTCAGCCTTGTAGAGAAAGAGAAGAGCTTAGGGGTGAATTTCTTTACTGAGGTGGCTCATTGTAAATGCCTGTTCATTTCAGATGATTACTACAACTAAATGCATATACATACACACCCATGCTACAAGGTTCAAATTCTAAAGATGATTATAATTAATTTGGTTGTTTCATGATGATGCATAGTGTCGCTGTAAATTAATTTTATTCAAATTCCACTCATCTTAAAATGTGACAGCGAAACAAGTTTGGTCAATCTTGAGCTTTATTCATCAGACATATTTTGCATACTACTGATTACAGAAGGAAAGTATTCACATTGTAGCAAGGTGAAAAAAGGAAAAGTGCATTTTCAATTCTTGGAAAAAATACAAATTACCTTCATCGATTTCATTTTGTAACCAATGTGTCCTTATTTGATTCATCAGTCAGAGCCAAAGACCTGAGAATGTTCAATTCTTGCACAGGTCAAAGCAAGTTATCATACAAGCATAAGTTTTTGTTACCAGCTTAAAATCCTGCTCCTGGTTAAGAAATCACTCGTACTGCAACCACCTTGCTTATTTGAATTTAAACCTGGTTTCAGCATCATGCAGCACATTCAGGACTGAGAGAGCTGCTCTGGCCTTTCAGTAGACTCAGTGGGTCTGGACTGCCCTCTAGTGGATGATTCCACGAATTGCTTAACTTCACAAAATCTCTACAGACCCCGCTGGCAGTACTCTGTTAAAACCCACAAAAAAAACCTATATCTGTGGTTATCTATCTCCTCCAATTACACTGAGATTCTGAAATATATCTTATGATATAGGCAAAGGAGAAAATTCTATGATATGTCTCTGGGTTGAGTTGTAGAGTTTGAGTCCTTGTATGAGTAACAGCTTTGCTGCCAGTTGTGATTTGTATTGCTTTCCTATGTTGTCAAATACAAACCAAATTGTTGTTTGAAGAGTAAAACGCAGCAGCGCTCTAATCTCTCTTTAATCTAAGACAATGATTTGGACATCACACAGGAGAGTGCTTCTGTGATATTACAGCATTTGTTTGTGTCTTATTTGTCAATCTGCGTTCGGTGTGAAAACAAAGATTTGGTTTGTGCTTGTGCCTCCCCCGTCCCTTCACTAACTAACCTTCATCTTCAGGCAAGGGCCCTGAGGTTCTTTATGCCGGACAAAAGCTCAACGACAATGAGTGGCACTCAGTGCGAGTGATCCGCCGTGGTAAAAACTTCAAACTCACTGTGGATGACGACATGGCTGAAGGTATCTCTCTCGTGAATTATTCAGTATTTCACTATAATATCACTGATATGCATGATCATACATGTTTTTTTCTTGGTTTATTGGAGATGACAACAGTGCTATTACCTCACTTTCGCAGTATTTTGGATTTTATTTCATAAACATCATCCGTTCAAATTTTCAATAAATGTATGGTATTAGTGTGTTTTCTCATTATACAGTTTTTCAGAAATACAACAGGAGTGTAGAGTTTATTATGTCTACCATTAGTTATCCAAAACATGGTAAATTGTTCTATATTACTTCAAAAGTGGGTCTGTTTCTGGACGTTTTCCATTTTTATCCTACTAATTTTAATTATCTACAGTAATGGACATCTACACTGGATGTCTTGAGTCTGATAACAGACAGAATTAGAGATGTTTTGATGCCATAAATTTGGTCATCAGTACTAATAACAATGACATTTTACAATTTTAGAGACCAGTTTTGATACCACAGCAAAAAATAATCCAATGAAATAAATATACTTCAACAAGAAGCCTTTTACTTAAAAAAAAATACCTTACAATACTACAGTAACAAGAGTGGGATGGAACCTTCATATATAAAAAAAAATACATTATTGTTATGACAAAACAATGTTGTTCCAAAAGAAAAACCCTCTTTTATGATGGCATTGCATTTCTACGATGGTACCCAGCTGCCTGAAATGTGAAAAATAGATTGCAAAAAATAAATGGCCAAATAAAAATGTTTTTTTTTTTTGTATTACAAAAATTGGTGGTGTGTAGCCTTCAAGTATTTCAAACAAACAGTAATGTTATAAAACTCTCAACTAGTTTTTATGCATCGTGTGAGTTTGTTGAGCCTCCTCCTCATTCTCCTCATGCACTTATTGTGTAAAGATAGTAATTACGATTCAATGATCAGGTATAGCTCAAAGAATATCACAGATGCTGCTGCACACACACAGCATGCCAACACCCACACACCCACCACCATCCGCTGAGAGGCTGAACGGTAATAGCAGCAGCTTCCTAACGTTGTGTGTAGCATTGCTGCAACAGATGCAGCTGTTAGAGTTCATAGACATCAACAGTAACATTTCAGGATGTGAACATCCTGACATGTTCTTTATTTAAGAACTGACGCTCTCGCCGACCCCGTAGATGTCTGTGTTTGAGCTAGTCGGATACGTCTGAAGTGTCTCCACTGTTTGTTTCAGATGCTCTGTGACACTGTTTGTATTATGGATTTTGGTCGTCTATAACTTGACCCAGATCATCCTTCTCGTACACTAAATATGTCTTTACACAGTGTTGTTTTTTTGTTTTTTTTCCCCACTAGTCAAAGCAGACATGTCGCTGCACCTGCACATGTTGTTTCTGTGTAGTGTCTCTATTATCTAAGACGTGACTTTCGATTCCATTGAAAACAAGTGCTGTCACGTTTTCTGAAATTCGGTATTGACTTGGTACCAAAGTATTGGTTCTTGTGGCAGCTGGAGACAGAATAGTGATATTGGCTTGGTGTCATATTTCATTGGTGTGTATTTTCACCACTTGTTACTTTCTTAAAGTTTCTTTCTTTTTAGTTTGTGAGCACATCAACATGAGTGAAACTATGCTGTTGTGGGGTTAAAGTTTAGTGTCGGTATCCCTCCTCCACCCGCTCATTCCTCCGCTTCTTTTTCTTTCTCTTACCTCGCAGGTCAGATGGCGGGTGACCACACCCGTCTGGAGTTCAACAACGTGGAGACGGGCATCCTGACTGAGAGACGATTTGTTTCGTCTGCTCCTTCATCCTTTATTGGGCATCTTCAGGTATTAATAACAACAGATGCATAAATTTAATAAAATGTGTGATAAACGAATGTCCTAAATTATTCCTAATCCAAAAATCAAATTAGTCTTATTTTACAAAATAATCAGTGCTTGAAGTGGAAAAAAAAATAGGTGCGAGCACTTCCCTTTTTCCTATGTTTGCATGTTTACCGGTCTCAAACAAATCACTGGGTTTAACATTCTGAATTCATACAGTGAATAAAAGATACTTGGAGATATTGCTGAGGTTCACAGCATAAATTCATTGAATCAAGGGAAAGACTTTTTCACTGTCGCTCAAAAGCAACAAGACAAGTTCAAAACTTGGTAGATGGCTGGATCATGTATATGAAATGCTGGAGGGCTTTTAATTTGAAATATGTGCTCTTAATTTGAAACCGATACAGAAAGTTGCGGAATTTGGTGACCGATGGTGACTTGAGCGTTTTTTGTGGCCAATTAGATTGTATTAATGTGATTGAATATTTAATGGTGGCATAAACTTAGCAAGTACTAAACATGTTTGTAAGGACAAAAAAAACAAAACAAAAAAAATTCTACGGTATTATTCTACAGTTAGCCGCACATGTTTTTGCTAATGGTACATTCAACAGGCTCCTTTCTTTTAGGAGCGGCACTGATGTTAGCTTGCTGCTCCTGGCCGGCATTTAGTAGCCTACTGGTTGGGTAGGGTCTGACTTTAACTGTTTGTATTGACAAGATTGTAATGTGAGGTTACTTAGACTAGCTGCCGACGGAGACAGGCAGCCAGCGAGAACGGGAACGCAGTTGGTACAAGATTAAATCTGTCAGAGGGCAGCATGCTCAAAACTCTACACTGCTGTGATTGGTTGTTTCACTGTCAATCAAATGCTCCCAAACATTAATTCTCCCACAACGTAACAACCAATCATCCACCTGGCTCTCTCCCACTGAACCAATCTAGCACAAGCCAAAAGAGTACTGACAGCTTTTGAGAAATGCCGCTGAGCATTAAATATTCACGGCACACCAAAGAGTAAAATGTATAAGTGTTGCTAATGTGAACTGGTGAGCACTGAGGCTAATCATCTGCGCCTTAATTATGTTTATTAGGATCATTTCCTTTGATTGGGTATTACTACTCAAAACATAAAAGTTGTAGGTGTGTCCTTTGGGAACTTTGCACACTGTGTTTTTTGTTATTGGCAATCTGGTTTCAATTCAGTTGAAGTATGCTTCACAGTTTATTAATAACAACACCATCTCTCAATGACTCTCCCCCACAGAGCCTCAAATTCAACGGTATGCAGTACATCGACATGTGCAAGAACGGCGACATCGACTTCTGCGAGCTCAACGCCCGCTTCGGCATGCGCTTCATCATCGCCGACCCCGTGACCTTCAAGACCAAGGGCAGCTACCTGGGCATGGCCACCCTGCAGGCCTATACCACAATGCACCTCTTCTTCCAGTTCAAAACCACCTCACCTGATGGTTTCATCATCTTCAACAGCGGAGACGGGAACGACTTCATTGCGGTGGAGCTGGTCAAAGGGTGAGATGTTGCTAAAATGTCAATGATTTATTCATCAGTCAGTCCAGAGATGATTAATACATGTAAAATAATAGTGCTGTTGTGGGTGTAGTTGCTTTCTAAAGGCATTATTAATTTAACAGTGCTGACCTAACTATTGATCCCAAATCTCTGTTGCACCTTTTTCCAAGCTTGTAGAAGCATAAACATAATTGTGCTGCAGAGAAGATTGTTTTCTGTATCAGTTTAACTCTGATTAGAGCCAGAGCGATACAAGGTGCTTCTGAGAGTTTTTTCATTAAAATTAATTAGTGTTGCAAGATATAAAAAAAACAAAAAACAAAACAGACACACACGTGAGCTAACAAACCGTGATGTGTTCTTCTGCTGCTTCTTCCCTGCCAGGTTTATCCACTATGTGTTCGACCTGGGGAACGGGCCCAGTCTGTTGAAAGGCAACAGCGACAACCCACTGAACGACAACCAGTGGCACAACGTGGTCATCACACGGGACGCTGCCAACACGCACACACTCAAAGTGGACACAAAGTCAGTCACCCAGAACGTCAACGGAGCCAAGAACCTCGACCTGAAAGGTAACACGTTATGTGCGTTTGTAAATTAAAGTTCTTCAGAAGAGATGTGAAGTTTGACTTTAAGCCTCAACAGCAGGAACTCGTGCCCTCACTTGTTCTCTATCTCTCTGACTTGAAGTGACCTCATATCATTTCCAAAGATGAATAATCATATTATGAAAGAGAGTTGAAGAGAATAAAAGCCTCAATTTCCAGATGGCAGATAGGTCGTACTTTGTTGAAGTAGTTGAACCTACATATATATTTTACATATGCACATGGTCCAGATCAATATCAGCAGAATCCAAAGACATGTATATAAGTAAATAAATAAAACATTTAGCTCAGGGCTTACAAATTCCTGTATTGTCACCCTTTTTACACCAAGACATAGGTGGTTTATGTATTGGACTATTTCTTGGCCCCAACCAGTAACTTCCTGCAGTCTTTGCTGGTTGTTGTTAACCCTTAAAACCCGATCAACTCAGTGCGTTTAATTTTACTCCTCTTCTTCTCCCTTGAATAGTGTAGCGAGTGTTCATCACAGAGAGATGTATCGCATATCCTGTGAAACTGCATGACTTAAGCTTTCCAAAAATGTCAGTGCCTCGTCTTTATGATGAAGCGTTGCAGAGATAATCGAACTTGAAGTTGCATTGTTGTTACACTCTGCATGAAGCGCTGCATCCATCTCTACTGACGATATCTTTGCTGACCTTATTTTCTGGTGAGATACTTGTAAAAACATAATAATTTCATAAGACAAAATATTTCTTTTCCTTGATATAATGGCCAATATACAAACTCTATAAGTATAATGTAATGAAATGAAATGGTGAAAGATGTGATGAGCCTAAATTGTCCTGAAACAAACAAGGTACAGGATGAATGTTTAGCCACAACAACGACCAATACATGAGCTTAAAAGTGAAGGGAGTGAAATCACCCTGAAAATAGCCGAGGGTCCATAGGGTTAAATAAACAATCGATACTGTAAAATGTTTATCAGTGAGCTGTGGAGATGCTTGTACTTCTAGTGTATTTTGTTACCTTTGGATAAAACCTGCTGCTTTAGCGCTGATCTGCCTTTATGCTAAATAAAGCTAAACGGCTGCTGGCTGCCGCTACATATTCAGCGACACAGTCATGATGTGACAACAAGCGCTGCCCTTATTATTTATCTCCTGGGGGAAGAAAAAAAAAAAGTGAATAATAATCACGTAATTAATCACTTATCTCCCTTTTTCCTGTTTCTGCCCGGTCAGGTGACCTGTTCATCGGAGGCCTGGGACCCAACATGTACCAGAACCTCCCCAAGCTGGTGGTGTCTCGGGAGGGCTTCCAGGGCTGCTTGGCCTCGGTTGACCTCAACGGCCGCCTGCCAGACCTCATCAACGATGCCCTTTTCCGCAGCGGGCAGATTGAGCGTGGCTGTGAAGGTACAGATGGCCTGTAGCGTATAAGAATCATGACCTGCCGTGTGAGATTTATTAGACTAATTAGAAGGCTCTTCAGTCGGCCCTTAAAGCCATTTGCTGGCACTGTTAATCCTCATTTTCTCTTTCTTTGCCAGGTATTTGCCACATTAAAGGATAATACTTAAAATTAGTCATTCTCTGTCTTGTAATGGCTGTTAACCTTTTTCGTGTTGCATCAATACATTTTGTAAAAAAGTGCTAAAACCTGAATAACAGGTTAAAAATAAACATCCTCCTTACCCAAATTATAAGAGAAAAGATTGTTATAGATTATTTTACAGATAATACATTTAAAGATGTTTAAACCAAGCTGCTGTTTACACTCATCCACCTTCCTTCTTCACTCTCCAACCCCTAAAATTGTCATCTCAAGGCAAATTGACTTTTTACTATTACATAAGTACAGAAGCGCCGCTGCTGTTGTTGTATTTCTACTTTTAATGTAATTTGAATAACAATTATGTTGGACTTGTGGCTGTTTCCATCCACATTCAGTATTCTACTATCTTGTAAAGTCAAAACTATCTAAACATATTTGGTGCTTAAGAAATTACTTTATTTAAAATACATTTTCCCCATAAAAACTTAATTACAACGCATTTGATATTCCTTGTGATTGGGGCAGGGTTCAACACATTTCCTCTAGAGGGCAGCAGCAGATGAAGATAACGTCTTACAAACACAGCAGCCTTCATGAACACTTAGATAAGCCTTCTAAAACAAAAAGCTTAGCATTATGTTTTGTATATTTAAAAAAAAGGCACCATGATGAATTATTATAGGAGCTCAGCCCTCACTAACAAACCAGCAACGTTTCTTCGGTGCCAAAGTGACAGACTTGTACAAGTTTTAAGAACTTTAACAATGCTGGTCCCTCACTAACCTTTACTCTTGTTTTCCGCTCTGCTCTGTTCTGTTTGTTATTTTTCTTTCTGCGCTAACAAAGTTGGTTTCACCAAAGCCGACCTGCAAGGTAGAGGGTTAAAACTCGGGCTCTCGGAGGCCTGCTCGCCTGAAAGACTGCTGTGTGCAATGCATCGTGGGTGTCACCATGGCAATAGTGCCCCCTCCAAATGCTGCGGAGGTGACCTGCTCTCTGAGAAAAAAAAAAGGGTGGTACAATGAGAAACTATTGGCAGGAAAAAGGAGTACATGACCAAAAGCGTGAGATAATTGTAGTGCATGGTCATATTTCACTGCATCACGGTGAATATAATAATGCAATTTTAGATTCCAGCACATTTAGATTTGAATGTGTATTAAAAGGCAGATTGTATCTGTCTTACAGCTCTTTCCCTTCACTGACAAACACCAGACGAGGCGTAGAAACCTGTTTGATCCAAACATTTTGAGTACACGGTATAATTACAGCGAGTAAACAGATCAGGTCAGATAAGTGATGTGGCAGTCATGTAGCTGGTGTAAAAGAAGAAGCAGACAGTTTGTGGGAGGACTTCGTTCTTGAATGAAAACACCAGTTGTGACACACTGCCGGCTGCCATAGACAGCAGAAAGAGGTTGTCACATCTGAACACTGTCATCGTGCTGCTGATGTATCGGCCCTCTCTATTTCGCTCTCTCAATTTTTCATAAAAAAAAAAAAAGCAAATCACATCTGTTGTTTGATCCAGATGACTTTTTTTTTTTTTTTTTTCCCAGGGAGCAAGTAGCCTCCCCTGCTACAACACTGAAACACAGTAAAACCCTCCATTTCTCACTCCAACAAATGAGTGTGTACACAAACATTAGACCCATTGATGATAAGTGTTTGCCCAGACACCTCGGTGACCACCGCCACTGTACATTACACAGTAAACGCACTTTCAGCTGGCAAACTTGCTCTGTTCTCCACTTCAAATGTCTTCTTCTCTTCCACGTTGTCTTGCACAAGACAATTGCTCTTAAACAACGTTTACTTGCATTTGTCTGCCATGTATTTGGACTGTCTATTTAATTTGACTTTATTTACTTTTCGTTTGTTTTCCCACAGAAGGGTTACTGTCAAGGTTTTTTTTTTAAATCCCTCTTTGTGTCTGTAGACTCTCAGTGTGGGAGGAGGGGTGGTGGTGGTGGTGGTGGGGGGGTGAAAGGGGGGGGGGGGTTATCTCGTTATCTATGCCGTGCGCTTGTCCTTATCTGCATTCCCTCTCAGTAGAAGTATTCAAAAGTGAGAGCTATGTGTGGTGTAGTGGAACAGCAAACACACATCCAGTTTGACTTTGAATACCCTCCTCAACTCCTGTCTGACTGAAGTGCATACACCCGGATATGCACCTCTTCTCTTTCATGTGTCTCTCTTCCTCTTCATGAATCCTGTCTGTCTAGTGTATCTAGTGTTCGCCGTGTATTCTCACACAAATATTTGTAAAGAAAATTACCCGGGCCTTTTAAATGGTTGTTGTTGTTAAATGAAGTATTTCTCCATGAGTCATTCGTTTAAAGGTTTTGTTTTTTTAAAGTCTTGTCTTGCTTGTCCACAGAGGGAATGCAGCGTGCTAAGTTTTACTCCGATAAAACTTTTTGGAAACACGTTGGAATGTTTAAAAATATTGCATGCATGTCTACCTGCACACACATATATATCGAAAAGAAGGAAATTAAGGGACGTTGGCAGTGTCATCACATCAGCCTCGTCGGGGGCTCTACTCATCTGCAGTAGCAGGTCTTAAATGCAGATTAGAGTATATTGCACATACAGCAGTTTTTCCAGTAATTAACTCAGAGTATTTGTTGATTCTCATTCTCCTTGAAAAGCTGTTGATCTTATGAAAACCTGGCGTTATTTCATCTTTACACAGTACGATACCTCAGGCAGTTTTTTCGGCGTGTTGTACTCCAGGTCAGGCTTCCTGTGGTGACACTGTTCGCTCCCTGTTCTTTCTTCGAGGCCCACACAGTTTAAAGCTCTCTCACTCGA
This sequence comes from Embiotoca jacksoni, assembly GCF_022577435.1. Lineage (NCBI taxonomy): Eukaryota > Metazoa > Chordata > Actinopteri > Embiotocidae > Embiotoca > Embiotoca jacksoni. The sequence continues at coordinate 9,054,789 of NW_027185374.1, forward strand.
GTGCATTTTCTTCTGCATGGGTCCTGCATTGTTTTTTGGCTCCGCTGCAGCTCTTGATGTCGCTTGACTTGTGCTCCTGTGGTATCTCCGTCCTTCTCCTCGACCCTCCCTCCCCGCCTGCTTTCCAGGCCCGAGTACGACCTGCCAGGAGGACTCGTGCGCCAACATGGGCGTGTGCATCCAGCAGTGGGAGAACTTCACATGTGACTGCTCCATGACGTCCTACATGGGGACCCACTGCAACGACCGTGAGTACAGATTTTCTTTTTATGTGCTTTGCATGTGCCCCAAAGGGGCACTCTGTGGGATTTTACCTGGGAACTAAAATGCTTTTGAAAACTATTACATAACTTCTTCTGGGGCTCTGAAGGAAGTCTGAGAAAATTATTCCAGTGACATAATTTCATAAAAGAGGAAGGCCTGTGTTACAAACTGGTGGTTCGAAAGAGAAGGACCTTCATCAGCGAGGGGGGGGGGGGGGTCGTCCAACATGAGAAGCTATATGATCCAGTGTTTTTGAAGCTTTACCCATTAAAAACAGTAAGAGTAAACACATCGCCACACCAGTTTGGTCTTTTCAACTGTGTGGAGGTGTAAGGTGAAATTGATGGAGTGCTCCTTTAACACATGTCTGGTCAGTCAGCACCAGACACACACTACGGCAAAAAACTGCCACATTACACGTACATTACATAACCTATCGCATGTGTACATAATGGAGGGCATAAAAGTGCACATTGTTACGATGATACACAGACTTACACACACCTCAATCCTCTATGCAACAGTAAGTACCACTCCGAGGCTGCTTCACTCCTGCTTTGTAAGACTTTTCCGATGTTCTGCATGAAAGTGGTGCTGAAAGCATCATGTGATTTTTAAATGAAGCAACAGAGAGACGCCTGCAATTGTTGAGTTTTTTTTTTTTTTTTTTTTTTTTTTTTTTTGCTGCATTGCAGGCAATAACAGGTTTGCTCGATGTCCTAAGCTTTCAAGTTTTTTGGGCTTTCGGATTGAGCGTCGTCTGTGACTGATGGTGTGTAAAATATCCACTTCTGCCTCCATCGCTTTTTCATAAACGTCCTTCAAATAGCTATTGTCGAAGTGTGTGTGTGTGTGTGTGTGTGTGTGTGAGTGAGTGAGTGAGTGAGTGAGTGAGTGAGTGAGTGAGTGAGTGAGTGAGTGAGTGAGTGAGTGAGTGAGCAGGGATCTCTTATCCCCATGACGACAAGGGACTTCCCCTCAGTAATCACGGTTGGCAGTCTTTCATTTAGCGTTTAATAGTGGGGGCATAGTGCTGCTGGGCCAGACTAATGAGGTGGTGGAAGCTGTTAAGAGAGCTGCTATCTGTGAGCGCTGGCATCCCCTAATCATCCAGACCTCTCTAAAGCTAGACCGAGCCGCTGTGTATGACTTCATGTCTCTCAAAATCCCAATTTTCTCTTTCTCTCTCACTTTTCTTTCCCGCTGCTCCCTCTCACTTTCCTCTCTTTTCATCCGCTGCACTGACGGTCTGACGTAATCTCTCTCCACGCAGGCCGAGTAACTGACTCCACGTCTCACTTGGTGATGAGAGCTGTGTGTTTATGTGTTAATTAGTGATGAGAAGTCAGCATTAATTCACCTCCTGCCGCTGCCTTGGATGACATAGGAGGAGGTTGCATTGATTTCCTAAGGACACAGACATAATTCTTCTTGAAACACAAGAGCTTAGATAGTCACTTATTTTGCATCCTTGTGACGTTGCAGATCCAAGTCTTAGTTCTCCTGTTTCTGCTTTCGGAGATGGATGTTCTCTAATATTGACTGGGCTGTCCAAGCGTATAATTGTATTCTTAACTGAGGCGGTATTGGTCTTAATGGGAATTTTGTTGCTGATTTTCTATCTTTTTTGGTTCTCCTTCAAGCTGCTTATCTTTATTTCCTCTGGTAGAAGCAAGAAAATAAACACAGACAAGAGTTGGGAGAGGCAAACTCAGGCAAACAGGATTTCTGGTTTGGGAGTATTTCAATGCATTGGAGTCATATTTATTTCATAAAGTGCACGTAGAAGTCTACATGACACCTTCTGCACAAGACATAGGATCCAGTTTGCTTCTCATGGTTTGACTGAATCCTCTGCTGTTGACTGGCAGCCTGTGTTCCAATGAGCGCTGCAGTGCAGTCCCACACCACCGGGTGGCAGTAAATCCACGAGCAGGACCGCACACTGTCCCTCCGCGCTGGGAGAAAATGAGATGCAATCCCCCGAGCATGAAATCAGCTCTTCTGTTATTTCCTATTCCTGCTTTGCTTCTCGTCGTCCTCTCTGTCTTTATATATCTCTCCCTGAACAAACCCATTCAACGACTGTAGTTATTGATCACAGAGAGAATACTGTCCGATCTCCTCAACAATGCAAATGTTATTGTATTACAATAGAGTCTTTCTGTTGAATTCAAGTAGCTTGATAAAGATGAAAACAGTCGTTGCCTTGTGCTTGCGTGTGTGTGTGCTCCGTGTGACTTGTCTTTTATTCAGTGAGCATAGCGCTGAGAGACTTTCTAATTAACATTGGGGGAGTGGAGCTATTCCCTCTGTTTCTCTTGGTCTCTCCCTCTCTGATAGCTGGCAGCAAATATCAGTAATTGTCTGCTTCTCTGACTCCGTCACTAACCATTGTCTAAATGAAGAAACTTGAACAAAGTAAAGTGAACACTTCTGCCAGGGAAGTCGCCCCAAGATCCGTCTCTGCTGATTGTTAGCGCCAAGCCTGCGTGCCCTCTCTGTACTTCTTACATTGTAGCCAACAGGTCTGTAGGTTAAAAAAAAAAAAAAAAAGCACTTCAGCAGGCACACATTTTCTCGCTGCTTCCATTTATTCCTGTGTTCCCCTTCAGCCTGCACTTTTGTGGCTGCACACCTTTACTTATGGGAACAGGACACGGCAGAAATTCGCAGGGCTCGTTGCACCATACAGGCCATTTTAGGAGCCCCTTGGACAATTTTGAGGTACATGTTGTGCCCAGCACTGCTTAAGAGATGGGGGGGGGCTCTTTTTAAAGCATTTTTTTTATCCTCCTTGGTTCTGGCTCATTGCTTTTGTCATGCTCATTTCCATCTCCTTGTCATCTCATATCCATCCCTCTCTCCTCTCCTCTCCTCTCCTCTCCTCTCCTCTCCTCTCCTCTCCTCTCCTCTCCTCTCCTCTCCTCTCCCATCTCCCCTCCCCTCTCCCCTCCCTTCTCCCCTCCCCTCCTCTCCTCTCCTCTTCTCCTCCTCCTTGTCAGGTTCTATGAATGCTGCACAGTTTCATTTAAATCCAAGGGCATGGGAGCTTTAGGGCCAAGCAAGAAGAGCAATCGGACACTCCTCTTCCACATCCAGAGCAATTACTCAACTTACGTAATAGAATTATCTTTGCAAAGGTCGCTGCATTGCTCTGCAGTCAGGAACAACAAACAAACAGAGAGGAGAGGGAGGCTGAAGACGGGGAGCAGAATAGTGTTGGTCAGCTGTGATGCTGACATCAGTGATTGCATAGATAGATTTAGTGATGAATTTCTCTGTCGGTGCGACGATTCCGACAAACCCCTCTGCTCCTGTTTATCCTGACGTTTCTAATTTACTTTTGGAGGCGTGCTCAGAGGGCTGTAACCATATCAGGCTAACTGCTTACACAAATGACAACACAGCGGCAGTACTGCTTCCTTCACTGTTTAAAAGAAAATGATCATGGCATTCGCCTCGTAGTCGTTTCTCCTCCGCTTGTTGAGTAGAGGAGCAAGACAAGACTGAAGAAGTGGGGGTGAACTGCGATTCCTCTGGATCATAATGTCCCACTGAAAATAAAATCAACAATAATAACAACTGTATTTTCCCTTTTTATTGACTTATGTGTCTGCTCGACAGTGAGATGTAAATGAGAAGACACACATATATATACACACACACACACACACACACATGGACACACCAGTGGCAGATATGAGCGTGTCTTATGAATATTGAAGGAGTTTTCATTGGAGCATTGAATAATTTAACCTGCTGTCTCTGTAAATAGGATTAAGTAGCCTGAGCTGGCCGGGACTGGCCAACAGGTGGTGAGCAGGGGTTAGTTGGCAATAAAACACACGCTGACAACAGCGGAGCTTGGCGTTGTTTCAGGCATGCACAGATGTAGCAGGTTCATATAATAATAGTGGAACAGCTTTTTTAGCCAGTAAATGCAATCAATATTAAGATGAATGTGACCAGTGGACAGTAAACAGGCGGAAATGAATATGAAACACTTTGCTTTCCTGGTTCTTGCAAAAGCAAATGGAAAGTTTTCATTTGAAAGTACCTTTTTGTAAAAGAGGGCTTATAAGTGGAGCAAAGCAATATGAGAACATTTGCCTATAAATACTACAGGTAGATTAGAAATGGGCCAAAAGAGCTCCACAGAGAAGGATTTGTCTTCAGGGCACAACCTATCCCAAAAGCATACTTTGAGATAATCTTACTCTCTTTGTTGTCGTAGCTGAGGCACCATGTTGGCTACAAATGCCCATATGATTGAGATATCACACAATCAGGTGGCTTAAACACTTTGGGCATCTCTTTAAATATTTGACAGCCGCCTGCGGTTTCATCACACATTACCAGGTTTTGGAGGTTTTGCTGCTTTTAGGAACGTCGGCTTGTTGTCGTCGTCGTCGCTGTGGCTCGAGGAAAAGTGTAATCGTTCCTCATCGTCCCAGCGGAGTTGCCAGAAACACATGCAGCACATGCACAGAAGTGCACAAACATAAAGTTGTGCCTCCGAGGTTTATAGTCTTTCTTCCTCTCGCCATCACTTTATCACTGCTCTTCCTTGTCTTGTGATATCTGTATTAGAAGCAGAGCTGCATGTACAGGCCTGGAGGGGGTGTAACGAGCTGCCCCGCTATTGGCTGATCAGGCTAATGATGCTTGCCCAGCACTGCATCATGTCACTGCGATAAGACTGGATGTCGCTTGTGTCAATCGATGTGTCACCGTCGTGCTCAGAGCTGCGGCATAATTGGATATATGTGATGCTGTGGAGCCTAAAGGCCCGAGGGCCAGAAGAAAGAGAATGTAAAACGGGTAAAAAGATGCAGGAGAACAGTGGGAGCTGTTACTCCTCATGACTGTCAGTAAATTAATGTGTGGAGGAAATGTGCACGTTCCATATTTTTGGATCATTTATTTCTATTTTCTTGTGCGGACATATTGCAGCATCTCTGAACCATTAGACTTATTTTGTCATTGGATCCGATGTATCCTGATGTGATGTGAAAGGTGTTGCTTGTAATGACAAAGCAGCAAAGTTTTAGCACCAGATTCGCTGTTTAAGCTTATTGTTTTGGTTTTCTGGCCTACAACAGTGGTCTCATTAAAGCTGCCCTATGCAAGATAACTGTTGTTTGTTTCAAAATGGATATTAATAATGTATTGTAGCGAGCAGTCCTCTTTATCTTTGGTATGTCAGAATTAGGGCTGGGTATACTTTTTGATGCCGGTACCGATACCTTGAATTTGATACTGGACGATACTTTTTTTCTGTCAATCTTGTAAAATTCCTTTTCAGAAAAAGAAAATGACTAAAATCCACGTTGTAAACGAATGTCCCGTAAATGCATCGCACACAATGTAAAGCTAGCGTAATGCCTCCAATGATATCAGTAGATGCTAGCTCGGCGTCTGCTCACAGAGAAGCCTCCAGTCACCGCAATGCCCGACAGTCAGATGGATATGAGGCCAAAAATGAGTTGGGAGGGAGTGAAATAGGGCGTTCTTAAGTGGAAATCAAGTGATTTTTGCAGAGGCTACATATGGGAAATGTGGCTCACTGACACTAATGAGATTTAACCCTGTTTAAACATCGCAAAAGTTATCCATTTTAAAACAGAAATCTGTTGGTGTAGATGTAGCCTAGGTATTAATATTTAGGACCAACTGATGAGGCACTTTTTTGTAGTAGATAGTGCCCAGTTTGGTTCCCAGTCAGCAGAATAGCCGTGCAGTTCACAAGACTGCGATATTGCATGTGTGTCTTAGTGCGCAATAGAATCAAAGCGGGAACAACTTGTTGTAAAGATTTGGCTCAGTGGTGCCTCTAATGGTACCTTCATCTCAACGCAGCAGGCAGCTATATTCATCAACCAGTGTCTGTGCTTGTCAGGTGGTCAGAAACAGGCGGATGTTTGTTAAAACAGTAGTCATTACAATTTTATAAGGTAGTACGTCGATGTTGTGTTTTGTGTTCTGACTGTTTTGCTGCGGTGGACAACATTTTTTATCTCGGGTATGAAAGTCATTTTCCAGCCAAAAACTCCGCAGGAAGAAGGTGTGTTAATTAGGGAGCTTTTGAGGTGCTGCTCGGGGTTCAGTTTGTTGATTTCAGTTGGAGAGGGAGTTGTTTTTGACTGCTTTCAGACTTTATGCTAAGCTAGGCTTCATAATATAATATTATATGTGCACAAATATGCTTATTATATGGAAGTACATACATTATAGAATAATAGCAAATAAACGTATTTCTCAAAATGTTGAGCTCTTCTTTTAACAGAAAAAGACCAAACACAGGGTTCGGTTAGTTAAGAACTTTATACTGTAGTTAATTCACCCAGGAAAAGCTGCTGACGTTCGGAGCAGTGTGATAAATACAGTCATGACTTCGACTGCTGTCTCTGGGTACACAGTGCCACTCTTTTCTTTACCACTTTCCGCAAGCTTCCTGCATGAGCGAATGAGAGAGATGTTGTACGGAAAGCGAGAGGGAGGGAATGATTGAGTTGAACACATTACAGACAGTTACGATGAGGGGCATCCATCTGTTCTGGTGCCTGGGCGGGTAACCTTGAGGCTGTCAGAGCGTTCCCTGCCTCCACCCCGGCCCTCGCAGGCTCAGAAGCCCAGCCACAGACACATCCATCAACACATGTTCCCAGACACATTTCAGGAGCGCCGGCAACACATACAAATCACCCAATCAATACCTCAAAACGCCTGGCCTGAACTTCAGGATGCCGGGCAGGAACATGTCTTGAGTAAGTGCAGCTCATGCACGTGTTTTTTTTTTTGCACCTGTGATGTTTCATTTCGCTCCAGTCTTGGTTTAAAACACATCTCGCTTAGTTTGTCCGTGTAATCTCTTTTTTTACTGCTATTTTAGTAGAAACATAACCCTCTCGCACGTCACTGCATGTGTAACAACAACTTAATATTCATATCTATATCTCTATCTATATCAATCTATTTGAACTCATTTAGACGTTCACGCGTCGTGTATTTTATTATTTTTACAGCCAAATCGAGGGAACAAACGTATTGATTCAAATCGTTCTGTGTCCTTCGGATGCTTACGAGTTTTTTTTTTTTCTTTTCTTCATCACTGCTTTTTGGTCATTGTACACAGGCTTCCTTGTGCCCTTGAGTATTTTCTCCCGTGTCCTCTTGTGTACAAATTGCGAGTGAGTTTTACTACAAGTGCAGGGACCACACACAGTCGCACTTCATGTCACATTTGTTTACCCAGCCTGAACAATGGGCAGGATCAATAGGCAGCTTCTCATCAGTTTCCCTCACGGCTCCTCTGAACTGTGTGCCTGCACAGTGTGGCGGAGGGTTTCTGAAAGGCCACATGAATCCGAGTAATTTGTCACTGGCGGACAGCGTTCCCACTCCGCACTCCATTGCACCAGCGAGTACATACAATAACCCCCTTCTGAGGTTTCACAACACCAATTTAGATACGCATGGATCAAAAAAGAAAGGTGAGTTCATTCTATTGCTCTATTGTTCTTGTAGCACTCGCCTCCTCTCTTTTGTCTCTGAGCAGCAGTGAGGCTGATGGGTAGTCTTCACCTGTAGGGAGCTAAACCACTCAAAGCAGACTGCAAAGAATAAAGATCTCCTCTCCGCAGCGTTTACAGGAAGGTGCTTCATCAGAAACAAGGAGCGCTGGATCTAAGAGCCCGTGTGTGTTGATCTCACGTCAGAAGTCGATCTAACTGTGTCGCTGACTGGATTTAAAGGAGAAGCTGACCTGGATAGACCTGCTAAAAGGCCGTTATATATGTCTGATGTCTACTGGCAGACATTTCAATACTCACCAGGTTTTTGTCTGGCATTTTATTTCAGCTGGTGGGCAATTATGTGACTAAAAACTATGCAGTGTTAGACAAAAAAATTTACTATGTGCCATAAAAATCATAATCACAAAGACAAGGCTTAAAGTGAATAAATAAATGAAAGTGAAGTGAATTTGAACTGCGATTTTTCTCATCCTCCCACAGTCATCCAGCAGCCAGCTGTAGGGACGGGCACAGACAAAATGTGTTTTATCTTATCCATCCTCTTATCAATTCAATTCTTTATCACTGCTCTTCATTCTTTCCTTATTAAAGATGTTTTAAATCATCATTTAAATCATGTTTTGAAATCAATAAATTCAAAACAGGATAAGAAAGAATATATATACATATATATATATACATACACATACATGCACTCTCTCTCACACTACATATTTATTTGCTCATTTGTCTTTGGCCCCTAAGTGTTAAAATGATGGGGAAAATGCTGCCTACCTCACAGACAGGCTTTTAAAAAGGTCTCTCTGCCTTTTTCAAATAATTATCAGCATCTCGTTTCGCAATTAGAAGGTAAAGGTTTTAACCACGGAGCCACCGTGTCATTCACTGAGTTGAATTTCCACAGTGAGGTCAGTTACATATTGGAAGGCTGTGGGAGGTAGAAGTGTTGGCCTTAGAGCAAAAAAAAAAAAAAAGGGAAAAAAGAAGGTGAAATTGCACCAGTTGATAGCTCACAGCCATTAATTTTAACCATGAAAGGGCTCTTAGCAGAAGAACCCTGTGATGTGCCTGAAGGGCACTCATGGGTTTGCTCCTGCGAGGAGCAGGACAAGACTTCCATTGGATATCACACAAAACTGATGGTTTTCATCAGGTAAAGGCATTTTAAAGGCAATTACCTTTGACATTTTCTTTTCAAAAGGAACAGGCAGTCCACTCTCACTTGTTATACTGTGATGAGCTGGAGTTCAATGCATGGAAGGAGTTGGACGCCCATCCTGCCCACCTGACTATTTAACCCTAAAAACAAGATGGAAGAAAAGTACATCCGATTCCTATGGTAGCAGTCACCTATTATTACGCCAAATGTTATGAGGACAGATCAAATGTCTGCAGATTAATATCTTTACTGATTTCTTCACTGGTTTTCAAACTCCAGCTTCACAGTTGAAAAAGTGCTCAAAGTCTGATCGCTTTACAACATACCTCATAAAAAAATAAACAGCAGAATTTTACCCTTTCAGATGAGTTTCCTCTCTGTGCAACAAACATTCATGTTACATCCCACTTTGGAAGTAAAAATAAAAAGAGAATGTATTTGCGCAGCAACCCAATAGACGAGTTATTAGTGGACATATAACATGGGTACGTATACACTCATGTGCAGTGATTCTCCGGTTCCGGTCCAGACAGTCGCTGCGTGCATATAATGAGATATGAGCTTTAAATTAAAGGTGGTGAAATTACCTTGAAAATAGCCTGGGGTTCAAAGGGTTCATGGGGCACCTTTCTCTGTTTAGTGACCTGTGAACAATTAGCTAGATGGTTCATTCCATATTTGGCATTTTAGCGGTTGTCCTCCACTGACCCTTGGGAGGCTTTGGCTCAGATGGTAGAGTGGGTTGCGCACTAATCGGAAGGTTGGTGGCTCAATCCCCAGCTCCTCCTGTCCACATGCCTAAATGTCCTTGAGCAAGACACTGAACCCTAAGTTGCTCCCACTTGCACACCATGAATGTACTCCTGGTAGCTGATTGCATGGCAGCTCAGTCTCATTAGTGTGTGAATGGAAAACCATGTAAAAGCAGTTTGAGACCGTAAGGTGATAAAGCACTATACAAGTGCAGACCATTTACCCTGGAAAGAGTAGTTGACAAAATAATCTCATCAGGTCAACTCTGTCATTGTTCTGGACCTTTCAAGCTTTCCAGAAGTCGAGCAAACTCTCGCTCTTTTTCAATTTGAACACAGTATTTTCCTGTTAAAATCGATATTTAATAGGCTGGCTCTTTGCTGTGATTATAGTCTGGCAACCGTGTTCGCATTAACGTTTGCACAACCACTCTGAAGGGCGGCCCAAACAGCGACCAGTTTCAGTGATGAAGTACGCTGACATTGAAATCAAGTGTTTCGAAATGTAGTTGCAGCGGTCATAGAGTTGACCGTAGATGGTGGTCTATACCGACTGGTTAAAGGCTCCAATATTTTCAAAATGAACCTGAGGTTTATGCCCAGTAGGATGCAATGACTGGAAACGATTTCCTATGAAGTGTAGTCAGACCTGTATATTGTAGCAGTGAATTTGGGTCTGGAAACACCAGGCTAGATCTTTAATACATTGTCGATGAATATTCTAGCCAACATATTTGTTGTTCCACTGCATTTAAAAAAAAAAAAAAGGTCTATGTAAAGTTTGGAGGTAAAATCCCATTGTAATCTGCCTAGTAGTTGTTGAAAGCAGTAATTTAATCCTTGAAAATGCATTTTACAAAGTTTACATTTCTCACTTGGCCTGATTGGGCAGCTGTGGCTCAGGAGGAAGAGCAGGTCATCCGTTGTTGTCTGGCGATTCGATCCAGACTTATCTTGGTGACATGTCAAATGGGTGTATGGATGGAACTGGAGCCCAACAGTCCAAGATGGCGCCCTAATTACGGCAATTAAAATATCTCACTTTTCATGGCTTTCGCCATGTTTTTTGCCCGTAGAGCTTGCGGTAAAATCCCTCTGGGGCCAAGCCAGTTGGGAGCTGGAACATTAGCGACGCACTTCCTGTTCGGTCTCCACAAACATGGACATTAAATATTTTAGCGGTATTTTTCTTTCACTTAAATTTCTCGTTTTTTTTCACTTCATGGATCAAATTATTATTTTACAGTCATTCCTTTAGAGAGCCTAACAAAGTTCTTTGACATGAACATTCCGGCATTGCATAATTGTCTGGTACTCATTCTAATGAGGATATTTTTCCCTTGTTATCTCACAAACTGAGGATGACTTGTGTCCTGTTACTGACGTTTCACCAAACACTGTATTAGTACAAAAAGACCACATGCTGCTCAATGTTCACCCCTCTCGTAATTATCAGCCTCTCACTCCAGTGTTCTGCCTCTCGGTCTCTTTCTAGCACTTTACTTCACACTCTTCTTTTTTTTAATTCCTTTTTTTTTTTCCTCAGCGTCATTGCAAGTTGTCTGCAATTCTTGTGTCAGCAGCTTCCTAGTTCATCACTTAGCCCCCCACAGATGGCACTCGCAGACTTTCACAGGCTTGTTTTTGGAGTCCCAGCCGTAACTCGCAGACTTCCCGCCTGTTTCGATAGGAGCCATCAAGGCAACAGCGTCGATCGGCCTACGTCTGAACTGCAGGTACATGCAACATATCACAAGCAATATAAGATCCTGAATAGATCTCTCCTGAAAGACTGCATGTACAGCACTGTGCAATTTTTTTAGGCACGTTACGTCTTTAGATTCTTGTCCATCATGTAGTACCATCAAAAAGAGGCGCCCAATACATCCTGAATTTACTCTGTACCATATTAGATGATTTTCTTCAACTACCCATGTTGAAATGCATCGAGGTAATGCGTTTTTGTAATTTGTGTAACATTAGCTGACTTTAAAGCTGTTTAAAACTGTCTGCCATCACTGTATTAGCTTAACAGTAAAAATGTGAGTATTGCAGTGTCTGGAGTTTCAGAGTGACTTCAGCTTTCCAGATGTAACAGATAATAATTAAGAGGCAGAAGTCATACTAACTAAACCCTTTGTTATCTTTACTGTGATGGAAAATGGACTTTACCTTTTACAGAACACAATTCATCACGTTTATGTTTCGGTAGCATTTCCACCAAAGTGGCTCATCTCCAGCCTACTTGAGGAAACATGACATGAAAAAAGTCAGCTCTCAAAAGGTCATCATTCATATTCATTACACAATGGCCCAGACGAATATGTAATTCTAATTTGCTCAAGGGTTGTTGATTAATTTCACATAACAGCACTATTACTTACAGTAGTCAGTCCTTATCCTGCTATTCTTTTTAGTCTGAATTCACAATTCTTGTTCAAACATTTTTCAGGAAAGATATTGTCATGTACTGGCTTGGGTATTTATTTGCATTACCCGCATGTGATATTTGGGATAAGTCACTTTTTTCTAACTTTAGGTTGTTGTTTTAAGAACTGGACCGTTAGGCCTGCAACACACTGGCTGCGTGGCGTGTGCGTGACCTCAGACGCACATCTCTCGTCTGTGTATCCACACCGGGCTGCGGCTGCAGGGCCTACCATTGAATCAATGAGTTTCTCTTTGATAATGGCCATTAATATAGACGTTTTGAGGTCTGACAAGTAATGAGTTGTAACCAAAAAGCAGGCAGGTGGTTTCTATTAACCCTCGCTCCAAGTTGAGACACACAGACACACACACAAGTACTCACACCGACACAGAGGAGAGCTACAGAGAGAGAAGGAGAGAGTGCCGCAAAGAGAGTGGTGAAGTGTAGAAAAACAGGCGTCGGGTCTATTTTATAAATGGCGCGACGCACACGGTGTGTTCCAGGCTTCAGCCTCCGGGGCTAACACCTGCTTATTTACAGTCATTTTGCTGTTGATCAATGAGCCCAGTCCCTGTCAAATAAATAAATAAAATTGAATGTATCGAGGCGCCAGTCAGGAGATGACCATATATATTGCTATATAAGCAGATCAATGTTGGTTCAACACTAATTAGTTTTAAGTACACAGAAAGTGCCATATTAATGCAGAATAACACAGCAAGGGTCTTCTGACTCGATATTTCTACCTGTCTTCACCCACCAAACGTTTCACTAATTCACAGGATGCTATGGAAACACTCTGCATGCTATGCTCATACACCAAAGTAAGACACAATGAGACAGGTGAGAGTGTGCAGTGTTTCACTCCCCTCAGCACTCAACACCCACCAGCCTGTTTGTCTTTGCTTAAAACTAATACAGGAGGTTGTGAACATGCCAGCCTGAACATTTTCAGATTTTAAACACTCCCTGCACTGAAAAACAGGAATACACACAGGCTGTATTGCACCGCCACGTCATATTTACATAATGTTAAGTTGTGTTAAACAAATAACACTGATAAATATGCGATAAACTCACAAAAAATATATTTTTTTCACCCACGTTGAGTTTGAAATATGATGGTTTAGTTTCAGCTGACTTCTCACCACTCCATCTCTGGTAACTGTCTTCCCAAGAACTTTGATCTGACTTTCTCTTAATGATGCCCAGGCGGCTCTGGTTTTGGAGAGTTTCCAGTTTTAAAAACTATGATTAATTTAAAGTTTCAAATGTTTAAACTTTTGTGTAGAAGTGAACAGAATCCAATTGCAAGAATTTAGCATGTCATAGCTTTATCACACTATTGAAACTGATTCTGAGTGTATGTCTTCTAGAAAGCTAATTGAACCACACTGTATGTGGAGGTGTCATTTCCACAGCTGGAATAAGGGCTCTGTTGCAGTGTAGCCCAGTGACATCCCTGCACATAATTTACAAGCATCCTCTCAAGTTACTCCACCTTTCTTGCTTTCCATAGCTCTATTTCTCACACACACAAAGTAGGACACTGGTGCCATTTAGATTAGTATCCCATGTGACCAATGCTGACATGAATTTGCTGGGTGACAAGGGACCCAATTACAGCAGTGGGCTGATCGTCCATGGACCCACCGTTTCAAATTGTCTCCCAGGCGTCAGGCGGGGGAACAGGAAAAAGTGAAATAGTGAATGTATTGGCGCGACCGTGAGTCTGTGTTTGCGACTTGTAACTGTGTCACTGTCTGTTCACGTCCTTTAGAGAGAAGCGAGGATAAACACGCGGGTCAAATACGTCACTGTTACTGTAAAAGTAATGCAGACTGACTGCTCTCAGTCTCAGGAAGGCTGACGCAACGTATAATTGACACACACACACACACACACACACACACACACACACACACACACACACACACACACAAATCTACGCACTATAGGTCGTTGTGTGATGGCAGCATCTTCCTTCAGACATGCTTAGTGTCTCTAACTTTTTTTTTTTAAATGCAGAAAGGTGCATCAAAGGTTTATATTTACCTTTTAATGGAAAAAAACAAAAAACAAAGAGGCTCGTTTCTCCTTTATACACCATTGCTGTCTTCTTCGTGAGCATATTCATAGCAGTTGAACCTCAGAGACTAAAAAAAACTTGGTTCAAATTTAAATTGTTAATCTTTGCTGCTAAAAAAAAGTACAGCCTCGATATAATGAGCAATTTCCAAAGGTCACAGCGTGGAGTGAACAACTAATGCATCACATCAGACACAGCAGAGGTCTTTAGTATATATTATTTCCTGTAACGTCTCTTTTGCTGTGAGCCTTCTCTCTGGTCGACAGCTTTCCTAACTAAATACAGCTCAGTGGATTGATCAGCAGGCCTTAAAAGGGGAGGCAGATAAAGACTCACCACTTCCTGTGGTGACATAATCGATTGTAATCAATCCTCCTCGGCTCAAACTGTCCCAATGTGCTGCTGATTCGGGCTCCCGATTGCATTCTGTTGGGGCAAGCAAGCGTGCGCCACGCGTGTATTTATGCACGCGACTTTGTTTATGTGTGTTTGCCTTTGTCTTGTTGTCGTGTGCATTTTTTCTTTTTTGCAGTGCGTGCCCACATTAGCAGCTGTGCCATCTCTGTTTTATCCCAGGCTATTTTCAAACCTCGTTGGCTTAAACATGCACTCTCTCCTCACTGCCCCACTTCTCGAAATGTCTCCGCGGCGACGTGAACCCCGCGCTCGGCAAGTACCATTTGTTTTCCCTCCTGTGCGCCTCTTGCTGTGGTGAATCGAAGCGCCTTCTCACTGAAACGTCTGCCACAATAAAAGTATCTCCCATCGGCGGGGTAATGCTTTTGAAAGGCTTTGCGTGCATATTAAAGGCAGGCTTGGGGAACACACTGGGATGTCATATGTGCTGTCCCGGCATGAGGGAGAACGGCTGAGAATGCCAGAAAATCCCCCCCCCCCCGTCCTCGTACCATCGCTGCACACTGAACTTGCTCACATTAGCCAGGCTGGCTATTTTTTTGTTCTAATTTAATATTTTACACAAACGGAGCAGGTAATGTACTTTTGGCCGCTTTTATTCTGCTCAGTGAGTGACTGACAGTGATGGTCGCGGTTTCCCACTTTATTATTCACCATGTAGTGTGTGCTGAATGTGTATGTGTCAGTGAGACTGGCCCCAGGCCTTTGCCAGCCCATTACTCCCTCGCTGTTCTGCGTGTGTGTGTGTGTGCGCGAGTGGGCTGTGTAGTCGGGCCTTACTGATTGTTTCGTCGTTGTAGGGACCCTCATTACTGCCCCCACACTGTCACAAGCATCTGCTTCCCTCCCTCCCTCTCTTCTCCTCCTGCCATGCGCTGCAGCGGGCCCCTAACGTGCCCTGCGCAGGTCTGACACGGAGTGCAGAGGGAGAAAGAGATTGGAAAACACATGAAGAGACGAGACATGAAGTGAGGAGTGGGAGCACAAATTTGGGAACACGGAAGGTAGAAACGTACGAGTGTGTCCGAGCTGCCAATTTCTGCAGGCTCTTGGCAGGAAAGCAGCCCTAAATTCAGGTTCAGAGTGCAAGTCTTCGGACAGAGATTGGTCTGTAGCCCCTGTTCGACCCTCGCCAGGCAGGTCCTTCACTCCAGGCACCACCCGAGAGATAGGCAGCTTTTACAGTGATATATTGCACGAAACAGTGTGTGGCGGCGAGGGAAGGGGGGAGGTCAGGGCTTAAAGGGAGAGAAAGTCTGCGTGAGGGAGAGGAAAGAGAGACAGAGAAGGCATAATGAGTGTGTCAAAATTCGCTTGGCTCACCCGGAGAAAAACAGCAGTATGTGTTACTAATGATTTGTTCCGGTAAAGCCCAGTGAGAGGGAAAAACAGGAAAGGGCACAGGAGATGGAAAATGGAGAAAAGGATGGAAGGGAAGACTTTTCTCTCAGCACAAATTGGAAACATGGCTCTTTCTTTTGGTCTCTATTATTAGGGATTCACAGTGACAGGCAGACACTCGGAAGGCTCAGTTTTGTTAACATTGAATGTCTTGGAGGCCGATAGATTCAAAATGAAGATGAGTAGTATCCCTTTTTTTTATTAAATATTCATTAAATTATTTAGAAAATGATCAGCTACATATTACCATCAAAAAGATCAGTGAATGTCCTTATAATTCTAAAAGTCTGTATAATCCATCACCCAGACGTACGCGCTACAAAAACACGGTTTAACCCACTTTCAAACACTTGGGCAACAAACAGACTAGTAAATAACACGTGTAGTATGGCGTACTGTTATTTCACACGTACAGATCCCACAATGTATATATTTTAAAGGATTAATTCCTTAACTCCTTTCATTATGAGCAGCTGTGGACCGGAGTGACGGAACGTCCTACTTTAAACACGAGCTCTTAAACCTACGACAAGATAATTATTTAATGACCTCAAGGGGAAAGCTATCCATTATCATATTTCCAGCTAGACGTCATTTTCAGCTGTCTTCTTGGTGGTGTTGGTCTGTTTAACTTGGTCTAATTCTTCAGAGATGGAAAATGAAAGTGATTAGACTTTTTTTTTTTTCCTCCTACATTTTCAAAGATACAAACCCTCCAGCTTTTTTTCTTTTGTGCTTGCTTTATAAATATCCACTTCTATCTGTATCCACTTGCTCTTCATCCGAGAGGGAATAATTGATAAAGGGGCGACTATATAACTGTTTTTAGCTGTTAAATCACAGTGTAGTATAGCAGTCCATAGCCGCTAAATATGAAATGCTAATGAGGCCATATTTAGAGATCTTTTTCACCTATTACACACACTTTGTCGTTACATAATTCTTAATGAAGCTGCGAGTATATATGGGTTCATTTGCTGTGTGCGATGTGAAATATTGTACGTACACACCTTTATTTCTATATTCATGGCAGGAGATCAATGTTTTATCGCCTGTATATCATTAGCTCCCGACTGTTGGCAACATTGATGCATGTCTGTGATGGTATTACTTGTCAGAGCTGCATTGATTGCTACATCTCAGGCTACAAGGAGGATAGAAGATGATGACAACCGTTAGCTACCGTGTGACTGTACTAATTACATTTTCATTTCGTTTTTATTTATTCCGCTCGTGGAATGCACAAAATTCTCCAGAAAAGCGATTCACAATCAAAATCACAACTCTTCTATACACATTTCCTGACCATAGAGGAGCAGAGAGAAGAAGCATCTTATTTTGTCCGCACTTTACTCAGAACATAAACAACAGAAAAGATGGACGGTCTGTTCAATTACAGCTACATACAACCAGTACTTACAATAATATGAGAAGGTAAAGAATCAAGAGCTATTCAGAATACTTCACCGTCAGTTAAGGAAACACATCACCTGAGACTTCATATGCACTAATACTTCTTTCTTGAACTAAAAAGATACTCGACTGTTTTTTTTGTATACACTTTTTTTAATAAATAAGAAGAGAAATAAATGGAAAAGGTTGGACTGGTGCTACAGTAAGGATGATGTGTAAGAGGTCAGAGGGCATGTTGCAGTCAGTCTGGATGGCTGATCCTGACAAAATTACGTAATCAACGCCGTATGAGTCACCTCGAAATGCATCAAATGTTGAAACCTTAATGGTCTATTTAATGAATGAAATCATAGGATTTGTAGGTGCTTTCATAACTGTAGTTGGAGAACAATGGTAGAGTGTAAAATGGAAGTGACTGTCCTTTCTAAATCATTTTTATAGTTAGTGTCTCTGATAGTTGTCTGATCTTTAAGGTTAAGTATACACCAGCCTGAGCAGAGTAGGACTCTGCAGACAGATATATGGGACAGAATAGATGATGCTCATGCTTGTATTGTGTTGGTTGGTACCCTACAGCGAGGTATTGCACCAAACAATGGGAACTCAAATTTCACATTCACACTTTTCCATCACCATTTAAGTTTCAAAAGCGGTGAAGAGATTTGGTTTTAGGTTCTTGCTGAATCCAAATGATTGACGTTGCAGTTACACACCGCTGCAATATAAAAATAACCTCCTCAGCTGAGGTATTTTGGCCTTCTGCCTTGTAAACTAATGGATTACTCATCTCCCGTCTTTCCCCCCTTTTCATTTCATCTTTACGTTTTCAGCAATTTAGCATAATTCAGAAATAAGTAGCTGACTGGAAATCCACAGATGTCTGTCAGATTTCTGGATAGTGCCGTGCAAAAAATGCCACCAGTTTTGTTTTTTGGGTTGTTTTCTTTTGATGGTTGGAATTTGATTCCAACTAGGGCAACCAGTGCTAAAATTATATTCCTACACTGTAAGTCGCTTTGAATGAAATCACCCAGTGAATAGCATAAAAAGTGATGATTTGGTATCTCCACTGGCAGTGCTGCAATCTAAGCCTCTTTAATCATCCAGGACATCCTTGGCTGTTTGAGTGTATCCAGCGATTCCTTAATCTCTACCTCTGCGATCCAATGGCTTGTGCAAAGCCACCTGGCTTCTCCAAGCATGTGCTCGGTGTCTCCTTGAGAAGAGTTTGGTCCCCAGCAGCTGACTACCTTCTTTTATTGTTGGAACTTTTCTCCTTCCTCCTCTACTTTTTCTCCATCCTTTCTGACTTTTTATTTTCGGTTTTGCTTTTTTGCACCTCTGAATTCAGACTGCGGAGACTCTGCTGTATGCATTTGTCCTCCCACTTTGACCTTAAGGTGCCACATGAACTGGATTGCAGTAAGGAGGTGATTTTCACTGCTTCGCCTGAAAAAGCAGCCGAGTGCATGCACCCAAATGTTCGAGAATAATGTGGAATGGCCTCATTTTGTGGTTCATTATTTCCATGTTTTACAGACTGTGTTTTTCAAAGGTTGTAGAGTGTGAGCGTTGGCGGTTGGGGTTAAGACCACGGGGATGCGTATTGGAAATACACTTTTCCAGCTGTGCATTGTAGAGCTAATTGAATAGAATAGAAGCTTGTATTAGTTCACTTCGGTGGTGCCACAGTGTCAGTGCGCTGACCTCCAGAGCTTACATCATGATGCTGACCTTCTGCTAACTGCCTCATTGTACGTTTGGGGACATAATTCGTGGGATCCTCAGCAGTGTCAATATGCTCCTTTTCTGCTTCATTTCTGCTCTCCTCCTCTGTGAATCATCGGAGTCGTTATATAAATGACTTTAAAACACGTTGAGACACCATCAAGAGAAATTACGCACGATTCCTGAGTCACGCCTCATTTAATGGTTAGGCTGATTTTGTTTGGGCTCAGCAGTGTTGCTATCCTTCGGATGTTCTGTATCCCCGGGACACGTTAGCCCAGCACGTGGCGACTGTGTGTGTGTGTGTGTGTGTGTGTGTGTGTGTGTGTGTGTGTGTGTGTGTGTGTGTGCGTGCGCGCGCGCGTGCGCGCACTTTTTATGCAATGTATTGGAGAAAAAGAGACTTGATGTGTATCTGCACAAAGTGGGAAATGTAAACCTCTATGTATGAGGATTAAGTGGTTGAGGGTGCTGCGGTGAATTACAGCTAAATTTCAGTAGCCAAAGGTTAAATCTCTCCTATTGCTTCAGAATAGTTCAATTTATATTAGCAAATACTGCTGACCTCTTTACCCAGAAATAAATACTGATGTGCTGCTTTGTTAAGAAGGAGTTTGAAAAAGCGCAACCCCTTCTGGGGATTTCATGGGTATATAAATGAATCCAGTGGAACTGCTGGGGTGCAAAAGTTCAAATCTTGGCTAGTTGGGGATTTTATGATATTTCTTCTGCAGGTAAAATGTTGAATAGAACGTCATTAGTCATACGAACCATAATATAAATTAAAATGTCTGTCCATAGCCTAACCACGCCACCAAACAATAGAAGCACTTTGTTCTGCCTGAAAACACGTTAAAACTTATGACAAGCTTTACTTGTAACTCACTGGTATGGAAATAGGATGTAAAAAGATAGAAAGTTACTTCGGAGTGCGGAGACTTCCCCCAAAGGGTTTATTGACTGTGAAGAAGCCACGGGATAGATAACGCAGTGGAAGAGATTGTTCTGTGATAGCAGCTGATATGTCTCATGAAGTGGGCTGTGTTGTGTGAACACCAGCACTTTATACAGTATAATAATAATAGGAATTGCAGTAATAGACTGTAGCACAATCATTTCTATA